>NW_005054305.1:5715090-5745652 GCF_000277835.1 Geospiza fortis | reverse complement strand
GGTTAATTGCAAAGGGCGTGGGTGCCGGGGCCCTGCTTGGAGCTGCCAGCCGCAGCTCGGAGCCGGCCCGAGAGAAGATGAGAGGGTAAGAGAGTAAGAGGGTAAGAGCATAAGGGAGTAAAAAAGGTAAGAGCGTAAAAGGGTAAGAGAGTAAAAGGGTAAGAGAGTGAGGTTCCTGTTACAATACAATAAATCTTCTTCTGTGTTGAATATTCTAATTCTCACTAACCAGTCTAGTACAATATACAAATCCTATAGCATTTACATACAGCCTATAAGAATCGTTGCATTGCCATACTGTGTTACATTTTAAACCCTAAAAACTACTCTTTGGACCCCTTCTGCCAAGGTAGTAGGGTCTGCTCTGACCCTTGGACCTGTCTGCAAGCAGAGGGTATTGTTTCATCAAAAGAGGATTACCTTCAGTCTAGCCACACCATTGTTTTCCAGTTGTTTAGTAACTAAGGGATCTCAAACCTTGCTTCCATTTCAATCTCACTTATAGTTTCTATATTCTCAAAATCTTTTGCCAGACAATCATAGTTATAGGCTTTCCTGTTTCATCTTCCCCAACAGTTGCGGAGGAGTGGAGCCCCGAGCTGCGCCGTGTCCCCGGCCCAGAGTGCTCCTACTGACCCGTCCTTGTGCCCTGTCACCTGCCTGCTGGCAGCTCTGGTGGTGCTCCTGCTGTCCCAGGACATGTGCTGATGCACCATGAGGGTGATCTACCTGTGATGCAGTTATGGAATCTGTATTGAGCAGATACTCATCCCACTGCTCTTCTCCATTCCTGAATTGTTCGTTCCAGTGTTGCCTCATTGTCATGGTTGGAATGCCAGGTCTGGGATCCAGGGAATTACAGGAAAACTAGATTCACATTAGACTACTATCCATTGAGCTGAAAGCTTGAAGGCATTACTTCTTAGTCTCTCAAAACACTAGGAAAAGAATGGAAATTTGGAATTTACTCTCGTAAAATCCCACGATCCATTAAAAAATTAAATGATTCTCTGGAGCCGCACTGCATGAGTTTAATGCTCCTGAGGTTGGTAGAAGGGCCAATATAATTTATTATATCTTACAGTGCTTCTGCATAGAGATATTTTTAATGTATCGTTGCCTGTGACAACTTAGATAATTATTTCTCTAGGGCTTTGAATATTTGTTTGAGAAGTTGAAATGTGATTAGTGAAGGTACAGGAGATGGATTTGTTCCTCTTTTTTTTTTAGCACCTCATAAACTGGTTGTACTTTGACCTGAAACAAAAAAACGTTTCTTAGGTATTAAACACATCTCAGCCAGTTTCCTACTGGCTTTTTGTGAATGGTAAATATAAATTCAGTTCATACAAGTTCATATGAAGTGAATTTTAAACACCAGGAAGTGTGGTTTTATTTCCATGTGATAATAGAAAACTGGATTTGACATTTTTCTGCAGTTCATCTTCAGTTTTTCACTAATAGTCAGATGGTGAAAGGAGAATGCCACTTTTTAGTGGCACTATTCCTACACAGGGAGGCAAGATCTGTTGTGGGAGAGCAGGAAATGTGAGCAGCTGTGTCCAAACACTTGCACATTTGGGCAGCTTTTCTCAGAGCTCCAAACCAGATTATAGGGAGTCAACTGAAAGTGTGTAACCACCCTCAGAGGGTTTCAAAGACTTTCAGTACCACATGTAGGGTGTGCATGGCCTCAGACAGGTTCTGGATGCTGCAAGGATGTTCTATAAACAGTATTTTTCCTTTAGATTAGGGAGTTGCAAATTATTTATTCTGGGAGAGAAAGAAGCATGAATGGAAAACACTTAACAAAGTTGGCAGAAGTGGCTAAAGACATGAGTTGAGGAGACAAAACTCAAAGTTAAGCTATCCCCTTCTTTGCCTCACCATCCTCCTCTTCTCCGAAAACTGAGGAACTGTGATTCTGTGGAATCCATTCTTCAGGGAATGGATACCACAGAATCACAGAATATTCTGAGATGGAAGGGAACCACAAAGATCATCAAAGTGCAACTCCTGGCCCTGCACAGGACAGCCCCAGGAATCACACCGTGGGCCTGAGCGCATCATGTGGGAATTCCTGGGAGGAGATATAATCCAGGTTACATTAATTTTGCTGCAAATGTATTACATCTAGGTCTGTGCCAGGTTTCTTTAGCACCCTGTAATGTTTCTGCACCTGCATGTTTATGGCACCATATCTGGAATCACTGAAGTTTCAAAAGCCCCAGAACTCCAGAAACTCTCACTTATGAGAAAAACCTTGAAGCAGCTTTCCAAGCATCCTGCAAGACCACAGGGCTTACAGAAATATCATATGAGACTTAAGAAATGTTCCTTTAAGTCACAGAGAATTAGACTCCATGCAGAAAGGATTCTTCAGGCAGTGAATGATTAAGCCTGATGCCGTGAAGATGATCTGGGGACTCTGTCACAGCTGTCCTGGTGGAGGTCATAGAAGGAGAGTTGTTTATAATTTTTTCCTGTGACATGATGGAAGTTCTATAATATCAAGATACTACAGCCAATAAAATTGTTTACAAAGGAATACAAGGAGAAAGGCTAAAAAGATGTGTAATCTTCAAACTTGGCTTTAAAGTATAAAAGGGGGCCAGTTGGAAAAGAAAAAGAATGCAAAATAAATTTGGTGTGCAAGAAGGTGGAGTAAGGGACAGCTAAGAGAAACTGGCAAGGACAATGACAAACGCAGAAATGATACAGTTAAGTGGAAGTATTGTACCTGTCCTTTTGAGAAGCTGGAAAAAGTAATCCTGGAATTCTTAATTAAAGGGCTTGAGGTAGAGAACAGAATGCCTTAAGTAGTTGGTATAAAGCAAAGTCATTCGAAGGGCTGATGGAGTTTGTGGGAGAGCAGTTATTACTCAGCTACAGGTGGGGAGTTGCACAATATACTGGTATTATCTGTGGCTGTAGCCTCTGCATCCCCAAAACTATGTACCAGGATGAGAAAAGGTACAATGAATATCAAAGGTCTAGAAAAGAATTCCTGCAAGAAGAAGGAATTTGCTCGTAGCTGACCTCCACTATTTTACGTCTACCATTAATTTTTGTGGGCAAAATGCTGAAAAATGAAGCTTCTAAAGAGAATCATCCTTTATGATCTGCTGGTTTGAGGCTGTGCACCACTGAGCTGGGCCAGTGAGTTAATTACCCTTTTAAAACAAACCAAACCAAGTCCAAAACCCAAACACTTGCTGTTCAGGGAAAAAGGGCTTGTTTGGTGGAGCCATAGGCATCTGTTCTGTCTGTTCCCTGAGCTCTGTGTAGTGTTTGTCTGTGAGCAGAGTAACTGCTGGGAGGGATGGCAATGTGATCAGGGCATGAGGTACTAACATTTATAACCCACTGTGTTTCTAATGATCTCTGTTAAACATAGGCAAAAAAACTTCTGATGCAAGAATGGAAAATCTATAAAACTATCTATTTCCAAAGCCACCAGTGACTGCAGAGGGTTTCCAGTTTTTATAAACAGAATAAAATAAAGGAAGCAGAACTTCCAAATTTGTGCCTGGTTAAGGAGCCACAGATATGTGCCTATGGGCTGTGGAGGTTATGGCAACAACTTTGAGGCTGTAAACTGAAAGATGAAGTCTGGAGTGCAGAAAAACAATGGGTTGGAAGCCTAAAGAAAATACTGCCTAAAAGGAAAGCAAGGAAAATACTGGAAATGGCGTCTAGGTCAGAGGAGGAAGAAGTGGGAGGGGAATATAACAACATTTTATCTATTATTCAAGGCTGTTGCAAAGAGGAGAGGAATTAATTTATTTTAGGTAGCCATCCTGGCTAGATCAGGAAGAATTAGTACAAACATTCTAACAGTAACATATTTCTGAGCCTTGTAGAACACCAACACTGCCATAAGGGGACCATACAATGTCCCTCATGAGACACTCTTAAAAATGCTCCACAGAAGTATCTATCAGGAAGAGCAAACTAGAACTGGCCATGTTTTGTCATGCTGTGGGTGAGATCCACATTGAACAACCAGAAATTAGGACTGTTACTACGAAAACCAGGCAATGCCAAGCTTTAAGGTTTTGTGTGTGGAATGGGGTTGGTGGTGACCTTCCAACTAAAATGAGAGTTCACTGCATTGCTCATGGGTTTTAGTTGAGTGTGCAGAAAGATCTTGGTTGCCTGAGCACATGTGGGTCTTGCATCATACTTTTCAATTTATCTGTTTTCTGTAAGGTGAAAGAACTTTACCTTTGTTTCTGATCAGTGCCAACACTTCAAGGAGTGCTCTTAGCCCTCAAGGAGGGCTCAAAGCCCTTCTGGCTCTTTTGGAAGGCTGTCTTACACAGAAGTGAGGGAAGAGCAGAATAGATGCTTTAAAATGGCTATCAGGTGAAGATATCCTCCCCGGGAGATAAATGTATATTATATTTGTATGTGAGTCTGTCTATATAGATAAAAACATATGGTAAAGCTGTATTGTCTATTGTGAAAGTATAGCTTTATTTTAGCTTTACCTTAGAACACTTTAAAAATAAATGAAGAAAGGAAGGGGGAAATCAGTGTGAGCTCCTTTCAGTCCTTGGGAACCTACCCTGATCACCATGACATTTCAGAAATCGAGTGTGACCTCTCGGTAACATCTGCCAGCTCACTTGGCACTCACAGTTGTGTCAGATCAGAGGCCACAGGCTTGTGATTGTTCAGTTTGTGTAAATGTTCCTTAACCTGGTCCTGCTGCATGGAGGGCAAGTTTCCCTGTATTCCAATTCTTCCTGCATGACAGAGCCTCAGAAGAGGGATCAGTTGCAGGCTGATCGTTTGCTGCATGCAAGCTGAAAGCTAATTTGGGCTGATGAGCTTTGTCTCCTTAGGTCAGTTCTTTGAAAGAAACATGGGATGTGCTGGATCACCTCTCCTCTGGACACTGATAAATACAGACAGCCTATCTGCCCTGGCAACTGGGCAGAGTGGCACAAGTTATGCCTCTAATCAGACATAGAAGAACAGCAAGTGAGACCTGAGAATCAGAAATATCAACACTTTTTGAAAGGACTGAGCTGTGGAAATCAGAGTTTGGGTTTTTCCTCTCTCCTGTATCTCAACTACTAAGTTATTGGTCTGGGGTTCTGGATCTCAACATCAAATTGAGATCTCAACATCAAGTTATTGATGTTCAGAGACATGAAGTCTCAGGTGCAGCACAGCACTGGAGCACATCTTCTCTTGCAGAGAAACCAAGTGTGAGATCCTAAGAAACTGGGAGAGCAGGCACTGGACAGAATGAACTTCATGCCGAGAGCTTTTGTTTTTTTTCCTTAAGATGCTGCTTCTCCAGCTGAGAGGTACTTCTGGCTTGCATAAGAAGAATTGCTGTCAGAGCTGAACAAAGGAGGTTCTTTTTTAATTAAACAAGAAACACTTCTTTTAAATAGAAAAAAATATCTTTTTTCCATTAAGAGATAGTGTTCTGATAACCATTATGCAAACAAGGGTTTCTGTGTCAGAATGAATTGAAGCTTAAAAGAGAATATTATGTGACTGGACTTGTACATCTTCTGGGCTGCATGCAGGGACTATTATGACATTGGGGAATGTTTGGCCAGCCTTTATCTTCCCAAACTGAAAAGTGTTGCTGTTTATAGAGGAATGTTGGAATGAATGGGTGGATCATCAACACATCTCATGGTACTGTAGGTCTGCCATCTCTTGGAAATGAGTAAGAACTGAAACAAGTTGTGTTTTGGATGATTGCTCATAGCTGAATGATGCTGGCATTTTCTTGTTGCATACAAGTAGAGATATTATAAAAAAAGACCTTATAAAATATAGTTTAGGCCCTGCTACTCTAGCTAAGCTAGTAGTCAGCTTGTGCTGAAAAATCATAAGAAATAAAAAGCAATAAAAAGCTTGTGAAAAATCATAAGAATAAAAGCAATTAGCACAACAAGCTATTCTGGTAAGAGAACCATTTGTATCTATAATAAACAAGAAATCTACCCCATAAAAATCAGTGAACAAAATATGTAAACTAACCAAAAGAAAAGAAATGTAACAGATGTACACCCTGGCCATTTACCAACCAATAAACTGAATGTGAGTGCATTATTAGCCAATTGAGTCTAACACAGTGCCTTCTGATTTTTCCTATAAATTTGAGCTTTGTGAATGAAGAATTAGCTTTCCTGCATGAAGAAACTGAGTCCTGTCTGCTTTACTGCAACATTTTCTATGTTATCTAATGTTGAAGAGAGAGGTATTTGCCTTTTGCCTATCAGATTTAAATACAGGAATGCTGTATTAGGCCTGTCAGGAAGAGTTCTTGTTGGTAGCAATCAGGATTCATGCATGGCACATATGTTTTCTGGCATCTTCCAAACCCCAATAGCAAATTCTTGCTGATAGCCAAGATATTTCATGGCTGAAATACCCTATTTTTCTTCAAAAATCCAGCCTTCTGTCAGATATAGAACCTTAATAAATCTGGGATTTTCTAAGCAGCTACCGGTTGTGATCCTGACTGCTATAGGAAGAAAAACCATTATGTGCTGTTTTCCCTTGGCCAGATGGGAGGTAGAGGCTCTGGGCTTGATAATGTCAGTGTCCCATGGCAGTGGGACCAAGAATTTTTGCCTACATATTCAGCCTGGAAGATGCTTCTGAGATTTGAAAACTGTTTCTGAGCAAGAGGATTCCCTGGTGAAACAAATGCTTGATGCTGATCCCGTGGGTCTCTTACTTTCTCATTCCTTGGTCCCAGGAAAGGATAATGTTGTGGAGGGGAATAAACATTACACTGCCCAGTCTTCTGAAGCAAGTGGAAGGGCTGAAGGCTTTTTCCTTCTCTTTCTTTTCCATTTGAACTGCTCAGGATTGAAGAAATCTACTTATTGTCATCTGCCAAGCCTGGGAGAACCCATAGACCAGGCAATTCTAAGTTGCAATGTGTTTTCTCTTGCTTCCAAAGAGGAGTGATACAGCTCCTTAGTTGGCATTATAGTTGAGCTGGAAGATCATGCCCAGTCTCGAAGGAGAAGGCAATTTTAGTTCTTTTTCATAAAAACAATGCCAGAGTTATGTTCTCATCCTTCAGGAATGAGGAATCCATTTCACTTGAAGACCTCCCTCTGCACATTGCTGGGTATTCTCTTTTTCTGGTTAATGATTGTTTATTACCCTTTTCTATTTGGTTTCTTTCCCCAAGAAGTCATTCTAAACACTAGCAAGAATTTGGAGCCATAAAAAAATTCCTGGAAAATACTCTGGCTTTTCTCCTTTATTGTGTGGCAAAATCCAACAACAATGCAAACGTTTTGGACAGAACTGTGGTATTAAAATAATCTTAGAATCCCTTTGGCATGAGTCAAAAAATCATGTCCAGTCTCACCATGTAGCTCTGGAAATCTTGATATCTCTCTACTTTCTGTTTGTGCACTGAAGAAATGTATTTTTCATGATTCATATTCCTAGAAAAACTTTCCCCTTTCCTTCAAGCTTGACCAGTAGATTACTTTGAACAGTAGTATTTCCTGAAGGTTGTACACAAACATTGACTTTAAACTCTTCCTCTGACCCAGACTCAGGATCCCAGGCTGAGAAACATGCAGATTTCCTAGCTGCTAGAAGAATTCTATCATTATTTCTAATGTAAGATACTTCCAAAATGTTTATAGATATGTAAATCTTACTCCTGCCAACTTAGAAAAACCTCACCTACAAGACTCCACTTTAATCTTTAGAGGAAGAAGTTGAAACAATAGTGAGGACATATTTCCCATTCATTATCCATTGATAGTTTATCACTGGCAACAGGGATGGTTATGGAAATAAGCAGCCCTTCTGCAGAAATAGTTTGGACCCATTCTGAGCTAATTCTAATCTGAAGGAACTAAATCCTTCCGTGTGTCTGTCAAAAGTTCATCCATATCAGGGAACGAGGAGCAGTGTCTGTCTGTAAAGCAGCAGCCGGCATGTGAGTGCTTCATCTTTGTGGTGTCAGTGTCAAAAAAGTGCTTACAGAAAGGTTTGGTTCAGAGCTGGCAAGCATGGCTTGTTCTGGAGCCCATCATTCCAGGATCACATTTGCTCTTTGTTAGTGTGTTTTTCCCCTTCAGTCATCCCTCCCTTCTCCTTATGCCTCTTCTAGCTGGTCTGGTGTACTTGATCCCATCACTTTGGCAATCTAGGATGTAAATTTGAAGTGATGCAATGTCAGAACCCAGGACATCCCTCTGGCTGTCCTGGATGGCTCGAGCCCCTGCCAGGGGCCTCAGAGACCTTGGCACAGAGCCCAAGACCCCCGTGACTTTGATTTTGACCCATGGAGCAAATTATCACCTTTGTACAAAGAATTACAAGTCAGAGATTTAAGTAGAATAATAGTTAATTGTCACAGGGTGAAAAAGTAGAATTTTGCGGTTTTTAGAATGGGGGTTTGGGGTCCCAAGATAGGGGAATTTGGGCATGTTTTGTCTTTCTTTCTCCTTCTTCCTAGCCTTCATCTTCTGGGTGATGGTGGCACTTTTGGATTGGTTTAAGGTAGGAACACACGGTCTAACACAGGTGATAGGTATTGGAAAATCATTGCAAATAATGTACACATAGTTTTTAGTATAAAAGATAACACTGCCTCTGAAGGCAGTCAGTGTGTCTCAGACTGACCTGATGAATGGACCTCAGCAGGCAGGGAAAGAATGTTATACACAGCAGAAAAATTAACAACCTTGAAAACCACAGCTGAAGAATTCTGACTCCTTTTTCGACTGCCGGGCTGGGAAAAGAGACTTTCTAACATGTCTCTGAGCAGAGGTTCCGAGAATGCAACTTCTTCCTCACAAGACAGGGACTGGCAGCATGACATCAGAGAAGAGATTCCCTCATCTGTTTCAGACCTTTATCTCTAAGAAATGTTTTTTCACCTCCTGTGAGGATGTGCCTGCTCATGTGCATATCGGAGTGAGGTGTAGCTGGGCATTGTAAGCTGCAATACAAGAGATATGACATTTTCACAAAGAAAGCTGTGCTTGTGTTATTAACTGGTGGCTTGGAGGACATTTGCATGCTAGGTATCTTTTTTTCATTTGGCAATTAACCTCCTATACCAGCTGTATTTGTATGGAAATCTTAGTTGAGAATGTTCCATTAGTAATAGACCAACAGGACTCAAAGTGCCATCTGTGATCCTTAGATGGTGCTGTGACAGCAGCAGAATAATGTCAGAAGAGCCTGCAGCACAGACAGAAAATGAGAAATTCCCGATGTATTTATCCTACTTACAATAAAAAAGGAAATTGAAGTAACAGGTTCCTGCAGGGATAATAAGGCATCATATTTCCACCTCATTCTTGTTGTGACCTCTGGTGTTTAGTCCTTTTCTCAGAACTGACTTCCTTTTACTGAACTTCCTGGCCTCAAGGAGGTTCCTATGGCAGCACCTGTTCCTGACACTGAACTTTATTAATAAATTCATGCTCAAGGGGAAAACTGCCCTCTCTCAGCTTTTCCTACAGGCCACAAACTCTACTCTTACTTTGATGTAGGGTTCCATTAAATCTACGGTGTGGAAGTAAATTGTATTTCTAGTCATTCATTATTCGGTTTTGTTTTGGCAAGGATTCTCAAAACCAAATAAGGACTCTTAAATAGGACTTTTTAAAAAAAATCAAAATGAGGACAATAGCTGCGTCCCAAAGGCATTGTAGCAAACAACTAAATGGAAAGTAGAAAATTTGAGTGTCCTTTTCCACCTTACAAATAAGACTGGAAATAGAATACTTAAGAACATTTAGAGATTTATATAAAATATGGAGTCTCATTACTGTTTCAGTTATTGAAACAAGTAGGACAAAGTTACAAATACTCTAACACTTTCACTGGATAAATTGGAAGCCGTGGTAAGAGTATTCAGTTAACTAAAGAAACCAGAACTGTGTGATGGAAATGTTTTTTCACTTGCTGGAAGTTTCCTTTCCCATCTCCTCCTGGCCAGCACTACAGTATGAATCCAGTGAATAAGACCAGCAGTGATAACCAGCCAAAACAGGAGCTTTGGCTGTTCTGAGGACTATCTGTCATGTTGCCTTGCCATGCTCAGCTCTGCACCTTTGGGCCCACCTTTGTCTCTGTTCTTGCATTCTGCTTTTCTTTTCAGAATTCCTGAGAGAATTGCTATGGAAAACAAAGATAATGTGACATGAGCTGTAGAAATATGGGAAATAAAGCTGAAGAATGCCTTTTTGAGGAGATAGAAGTTAAGGACAGTGCTGTGATGAGGCGTTCTCAAGGTACCCAATTCCCCTTCCAGTACTTCACTTCCCTTGCCATCACCACTGCTGTCAGAGTGAGTGTGGTACCCTTTTGGAATGTCTGAAAACAAAATTTGAAATTTAATTCAGCACATTTTTTAGAACCTTTCCACCTCTTATACCTTCTTAAAAGCAGAGAGAGAATTCTTATGTGATAAGAATTTTTACATTAATTTTTCTTTATTTGTTTTTAAACCTTTTTTATGTAATCCACTCAGAGATGTTGACTTCTAATGTGCAAAATTAATCACTGTACTTAGCTTTTAAACTATCACAAATATCTGCAAAAGGGGCGGTTCTTGGAAACTGCTTAGGTGGCAGGTTTCTGGAGAATTCAAGATTAAAACGTCTCTACTGGTCCTAAGAAAGTGAAATTTTAGATAAAAAAATAACTCTAAAAGAACAAGAAGAAATATTTACAGTGCTCAAAATAATGTGGATTTCCAAACACTACAAATAAGAACAATTGGAAATGACTGCTCAGGTGATTCTCAAAATGTTGTTTAATGGACATTTTCTGAGTTTATTTTTATTCAACAAGCATGTGGTTTTATTTACTTGATCTTTAAGATTCCTATATCTGCTTTTATTTTCTTATTTTGATATCACACAGAAGGCTGACACAGTTATCCTTACCATTTTTGCACAAGATCTGGTGCTGGAAATATGACAGAGGGAGCTGAGTAGACTAGTAGGACTAGAGTTTCCATAACAGAAAGAATTAAATAAGTTACAACAACCTTTAAGCGATTTTCATTTAGAGTGGCAAGTGAAAACTGGGAAAAAGCAGATCAATGTCCTGTCATCATCTTTGTTACTATCTTTTGAAGGAAGTCACATGCTGAAGCACTGGCCACCAGAAAAGTGCTAGAGCTGAAGCTTTTGATGTAATTGCTGCAGCATTTGCTTAATGAATGGAACGAATAATGGTAAAATTAAAATATCATGAATATTTTTAGTCTTATTCACGAGGCTTAAGATTCTCCCTGAATGAGCTCCTGGAGAATTGACATGTAGCTTCTTTGGTTTCATTGGAGGTGTCCTGGATTACAGAAACTGAGAAGACTTTATGTAGAACCAAGTGATGGGCTACAGTGAGAATAAGCAGCTTATAGGAAGGTCTAGGGAAGATGGCAAGCTGAATTTAGATACTTTCTCTTATTACACTGAAAGAAAGAAATGCAGGTACAAGGTCACAATTTGATGTTGGAACCCAGCAGTGTGTTCAAATGCAGTGGATTTAAGTGCTTTAGCACTTAAGTGTGAGCTTTAGCTGCTTGCTGGGATGTCTTAAATTCTACAGGTGCCTTTTTTTTTTTCCCACATATCCCATGTTTCCCTCAAGTCAAACATGTAAAGCTGTGCTACCATTTCATTGTGAGCTGCTGTCAGTGGAGCAAGAGCCAGCTGCAGTTCACAGTGATGAAGCAGGAAACAAGATATTTCCCTTTGCAAAAAAAACCCTCAATGGAAGTAAAGAGAAAGTGAGAAATGAGCAACAATGGAAATGTGTTATCTCAAACAAGGGCCTGAGAATATATTTGGAGGATTTTCTTGAGCTTTCATCGTCATGTTTTTGTGGTAATTTCCATTTGCCAAGAACAGCTTCAGATGATCTCTCTACTACTGGTTAAGACAATACACCTGTGAGAAAAGAAAAAACAAAATAAATAAAAGAATTGGCCTTTTCTAGACTTTTTTCCTTTTTTTCTGACTGTGGTAGAAGAAAGTTGCCCCTGAGGTCGTTGCCCTATAATTGTGTGATGTGTCAAACCCTGTCTGTGGGAGATTTTACATATCTGCTCTAGCAGCTGTATTGACATTTTTTCCACATGTCAGTGTCCTCATTTTACTCCTGCTCTCACATGCATGGCAGTGAGGTCTCAGGGGGTTGTCATGGTCTGGCCCATAGCAGGAAAGCGAGTGGTAACACTGACATTTTTTGGAATTGTGCCACCGTATATTTCAGACCAACATGAACACAGCTGACGGAAGCTCTTTTTCATTACTTTAACTCCATTCACAACAGATTTTTCTAGAAAAAGCTGAGCAATATCCATCTTGCCTTGACTTTATAGTAGCACTGTAGTTATGTTCGAAGCTGACACATAGGATGCCTGAAATACAGACTCTCCTAAATTTAATAACACCCTTCCTGAAATCTGAGCGAGTTCAATCTGTTGTAGTCTAAAGGGACATTAAGTAATGTCCAAGCTTTATATTCTTAGCTAAAGTCAGAAAATTACTTGGGCACTTAAAATGGAACTTTTACAATTCTGACTAAGCCCAGAAATACGACTGTGGAAGCTCTTGCTTGGAGGCTGCCTATGCTTTGAAGCTCCATGAGAATGCATCTGTAAGCATAAATGTTTACCAAGGTCCTGCAGTTTTTTATCTGTCTTGCCCTGTATATTAAGTGGCTATCACTTTCCTAAAACATATTAACACAACTACACCATAGCATTCAATTTAAGCCCACTTTAATCTATTTGTTTATTAGCAACTGAATATTTTTACTAAAAAAGAACAATAAAGCACAGGTAACATTGTGATTAATCTGCTTCTCATGTCTGTCTGCGGTGTTTTTTTCTGTGCTGTTTTAGAATGACATTTGCAAGACCTTTCAAAAATTGAATGGGAGCTGTGTAGTTCTGTTGGTGCTTGTGAATTTGCAAGGTTGGATAACAGACATTGCTTTTATTATTATATAGTTCCATAAAAATCAATTATAATACATACAGAGGACATGATTGTTCTCATGTGAACCTCTTCACTGGTGCATGTGTTTGACAGCTTCTGGAGAAAACATGCTCTGAGCATAATAGATAATACAGATAAATATTATGAATGTGAGCAGAGATGTAAAAAATTGCCTCTTCCCCAGGAGTTCCTTGGGATTAAGCTGTTTCAGAAACAGAGCTTAGTTCTCCCTAGACATTTCAAGATATCTTATCAAACATTTGTCCAAGTACCATCTCTGAATTGTCTGCAGTATATTCAATTTAAATCATGAAGGCTTTGGTCTGGGGGATTGTATTCATTATTTGTTCTAATTCAGACTTTGAGTGTGACCTTGGACAAAACTCCTGGTATTCAACTTGTATTTCTTTGTGCATATAATCTGAGATACCTCTGAAGTACCCAATTTAAAACGCTGATGAATCATTTGGCTGAAAATGTTGAATAATTCACAACTCTCTCATAATATTCTTTATTGGAGAAAGTGATTTTGTTAGATTTTGGAATGTAATGATTTCCAGAGAAAAATCCCTGACCTGCACACCATGGAGGTTAACTTGTCTTAAATTATTTTTTTACAATGCATGGACATATTGATTGTGACTTTTCAATCCTTGTTATATATATTTTTTAAAATTACTAGAAATTTTACCACAAACATTAATGGAAGATGTCACACTGCTCTAAAACTTTGGAAGTATTATACATGCACTGGTATAGGCAGTCTTGAAATCTGTGGCTAATTACGGGTGGGAAAATCTATAAGCATAGAAGGAAATAAAATGTAAATCAAATTGGATAAAGGCTACTCTTCACAGAAGACCCTCAATTTAGGATGCAAGATGCTCAATTTCAGTAATTCATTACAATGTGTAAATCTACACTTGATGTGAAAGAAGAATTACACCTGTTTAATACCTCTTTTTTTATTCTGTCCACTTGAAACAGATGCTTTACTTGCCAAGCTAAGCAGAGCTGTGATTTGCTGCAGGCATTTCAAAGCTCTTTGGGGATTAGTGGTCAGTGTGCTGTTTCTAACTGCACATGGAGGGCAAGAATCTGCATGAAGACACAAATAGTCTTAATGCCAAACTTGCACTATTGACTTCATAATATTTATTGATTAGAGGTGGAGTCAGTAGGGTTTTTGGCAAGGGTATGAGAGGACTGACAGAGAACATGTGTGTTATTGTTAAGGCTTGTTAAGGAAGAAGACATACGTTTCATCTGGGCAGAATATAAAATTGAGGCTCCCTTATTTTAACACAGGTGATCACATTTATGATTGACTTTTATTTTTGAGTAGCAGAAATATTTATAACAGTGAATCTTGAAAGAAGTGCTTTCAGATCCCTGTTTGAGCATTGTCCAGATGAAAAAACCTCTTCCATTATGCTTCACACCTTTCAGGAAAGCTGCCTTCATTTTTGCATGTTCTCATTTGACAAGCTCATTTATAATGATCACTGCTGCATGTATAAAACCCCAAGGTTTTCCAGGTGTTCAAGTCCTACAAAGCTGCCAGGCATCTTGGGAAGAAGTACACTTTAAGTTTTTTTTTAACCTGGAAAAGGATTACCAAGGTGAAGGAGGACAGATCAAGAGTGTGACACAGGCCAGCAAACTACAGTTCTGTGGGATGTTTAGCTGTCTATTTTCATGATTTCTATGCACAATGAAACTGTTCAATATGGGAAATCATGGCAAATATTTCCCTTACTGATGAAAACTTGAACAATGTCAAACTACCAAGCCCAGACCACCAGTGTAGTCATAATCAAATTTGGAGATCATTCTTGCTTTGCCTGGTGTTTAGCCTGTTGGCTTCTCCCGCTTGCATATTTCTGTCCCCAGGCTTTGATATAGTGCTCATGGTGATTCTCAGCAAAGTTTGCACAGAGAGAGCCTGCACTTTCCTGGTAAAGGCTATGGGATCAAGCTATGGGATAGTGCTATGCTTATGTTCTCCTACTTTCATCTGTGATCTGGATCAGTGGGAAGGCTTTGTTCTTGGCTTTCATAATTGCACTGGGGGCTCCTTGATTTCTGAAAGTGGAAAGACCAGAAAAAACAGCTTTGGACACACTCCATAGGTGTACGACCCCATCAGGAAATTTGGTCCTAAAACTACCACTGGAATTACTCTCCTGAGGGAATTTAGATCTTCTTCACCCATGTAGGCAGCCCTAAGGAAGGAAGGACAAATGGGGTTGAAGTATTTAATCCATCGGGATGTATATAATGATCCCATCTACATGACAGCCGAGGTAGTGTGTGATGCAGGGAGGATGGATTACCCTGAAGATGCACAGCTGACATGAACATTTTCAATGAAAGGCTCATGCTGCACTAGAGCACTGTTTCTACTTAGATCTACAGGCAGCCTGTATTGGTTCCTGACCACATTAGAAGGCATGCCCATTTATGTGTACTTCTTGTAAGATATGCATTTCCATAGGACTCACTTAAAAAACAATAGACAGCTACCAAAATATTTGGGGCAGTAACAATGAGATAGCATAAAAAATATTTAGTCATATTTTAGCAAGAAAGTTGAAGAGGAATTGTCTTCACCTTGCACAAGTCAGCACCACTAGACTGAGCTGATACAGTGAGCTCTAAGCATGTATACAAGAATAAATGAACAAAATAATGCCATGTTGTTTATAAAAAGTGCTGCCAAAGGTCTGTTCTAAGATTTTAAGGGGGGAGAAATTATTGGAAAATGGCTCTTTGAATTGCTTTGGAGTAGACACCAACATGAATCAAGGGGGTTTTTTTCTGAACCATAGTATTGTAATGGTATTTTACTGTTTTCACTCTTTTTACTATATTGTGCTTTCTTGAATAAAGGGAGGAGTAAAATCCTTGACATGAACTCTCAAAGCTTAGCCTGTGATTTTCTAATTTATTTCACTTCTTCCTCTATTTTAGCAATGCATTGACTCACTGGCTTGTTATTTTGCAGAAGAAAACAAAGTAGAGGTTGCAATAGTCCCTTGAGGCATAAAAAAAATCAGTGGAATTAATTTGCTGCTTATAAGCATTTGGACTAAGACTTAAAGAATTTGAAAATAGATGCACTTAGCCTGTCAGAAACAATTTGTAGGAAAAACTTTCTATTCTCAGCAGAAAAATATCACCCATAGCAATTCCTTTAGAAATGAAACACAAAAGTATAGTTTTATTTGCTTTGTCATACCCTTATCTAATTACTTTCTGAGAGCACATTTCCCCTTCTTTGTAGCCTTCAGGAACTCCAAATCTTTTAAGGCTCTGCTACAGTAAGCATATCACATAAGTAAATTGAGAATAGTTAAGCACCCCCTGCAAAAATTCTTTCTGTTTTACACACAAGAATTAATTTGGCTGCTGAGATAAAAGGTTCTACAGAAGAGACAAATAATGAGCAACATATGATTCACAGGAAGGATAGCATGCAATCCTCTTGATTCAGATTACACAATCTCAGGAAAGCATGATCCCTCTAAGTCATTTATGCTCAAGATTTATGATTTATGCTCAAGGTTTATGATTTAGATGATTCATGTATCTTCTTTTGGATAAAAAAACAGTTTTCCAAGTCCTAAGAGAGTTCATTATAGTAATGGCGGAATGTAGTGAAAATATACAACTCTTACAATGCATTCGCCAAATTTGTGCATATTTCTGGACAATATAATTCTTCTGCAAATGAAATTTTGAAATATAGAAGCTGGCTGTTCTGTTGAAGCTGCTGCATTTGGAGACCTAATGTTCTTCAGGCTGATTGAAGATCTGCAGCTTGTACTAATTTAGTGGAATTTGCAGCTAATTGACATACATGAAGCTGTCAAGTCTGAAATTGTAGGCAGGTGCTAAAATAGTGACATATGTGCTGAGATGTAGGTACCAAGGACAGAGTGATCCCAAGCATGTACACAGTTTCCATTAAAACTTGCTGAAATTAAATGCTACATGACAGATGCATAGATAATTCAGTGTTTATAGATGTAATAATTAAAAAGAAAGCCTGCTGTGTAATTATTGTACTGGTAACTAAACATGACATCTAATAAGCTTGCAGTTATAGCTCCATGCTGGGCTGTGACAAGGTAAGAAAGTGATTTCTAATATTTCAATATTCATAATTTGTACCTGTATTGAATCTCCATTTGCTATTTGAAATACTGGTGATATAAATGAGTCTTGAATCTTTGGGGCAGCCTAACATCCCAGGTATAAGATACACACCTGTTTCCTTGCATTTTAAAGTAAATTGAATGTATTTTGTTGAGGAAATAAATGTCACTAGAATGCAAAGGAGTTCTTAATTTCTTTTGAGGTACAGACACAGAAAACTGGGAATACAAATGTCTAAGAAGCTAATAGCAGCAGATAAAAGAGGATCAATCTGAGGATCTGTAGCTGGAAATGATGGTGATTTTTGCTCCAGTCCCTTTTCATTAGAAAAAGCCAGTCCATGGCTGCAGTGCTGGGAGGGTTCTGGGGGTTAATTTTCATTTGTCAGCTGTTCCTGGCTAAGTAGCACATTCAGGAGAAAGCTTTATCTCTTCATAATTTAGGCAGGAAAATGAGTGGTAACACCACAGTTTTTCTTGCAAGAGAACTGCCAGTGCCAGGCAGCCCTAGTTATCTGTTCCCACTGCTATCAGGACAGTGCCCTGTGCTGTTTCCAGACCTGCAGTGCTCTTCTGGTCTGGGCTGGTACTAAAAAAAGGGTGATAAAAGATTAAACTGACTTTGCACATGCTGATACTCTTACACTACTCTTAACAGAATCTTAACCCTAATTGTGCTGTTCAGTCCCTGAGATGCCAAATCTGTTCGCCTTACTAAGGACAATATTTTGCCCAGTCAGATCTCTGGCTTCTGATGAAATCTGGAGTGGTGGGCTGCAGTTTGGGCTGAAATTATTATTTTGAATGGTTCTATGATTTGCCTGTGGCCCAGGAAGCATCCTGGGCTGCATCAGAAGCAGTGTGGCCAACAAGTGAAGAGAGGTGATTTGCCCCCTCTACCCCACTCTCTTGAGGCCCTACCATGAGTACTGCATCCCACAGTTCTGGATTTCATGTTATATAATGCAAACAGTTCATCCTGCCAAGATAACTCCTGAGGATACCAAAATGCATGAGGCTAGGGGTGACACTGATGTCACTTTTGCAGTAAGCATGCTTTGCATCTGTTTATAATGGCCGGAACACACTGGACCCAATCTGTGGGGTCTGTTCTGAGAAAAATTAGGACACAGTGACCATTTCATAGTATGACTATCTAGAAGGCTCTAAATATTTCTTCAGCCAAAATGAGTTGCTAAAACCTGTCTGGAAAATAACTTTGAAATTATGCTTTGCACCAGTTATTAAATGTGTAGTCAAATAGACCCTTTGTAATGCATGTGTTCTCTTTCTTCATGTAATTTCTCTTCATTATAATGAGTAATGGTTTCCAATGTATAGTTTAATGCAAATTACCTTATTGAGTGTATTAAGGGAAAGATAGGAGCTAAAAATTAGGAGAATGGCTGGTGCATAGTGTGCTGATTCCTGTACAGCAGAAGTGAGAATCTGGAAATCTGTTTGTAGGTGTTGGTAGCTCTCCTTAGGACAGGAGATTTTGTTATTTGGAAACAGATTGGATGCAAAGAATACTTTAACTGATGGGTCATGGAAAAACATGGGTAGTTTTAGAATTTGAATTGTTGAATGTATCAAGCATGGTTGATGTGGTGTATTTCTTGTTCTACTTTTTATAAGCTTGATGGACAGATTGAAAAATCTGGACTGGACAAGCAAAAATAAACACATGCATGATGAAAGATGTGTGAACAAAAAGCTTTTTAAAAAAAAATTATTTTAAAATAAGTTCAGATACTTTTAGAAGCCCAGAAGATAAGGTGCTAATGTATATGTCTCAAACATTAATAGCTAGATGGTCATGAAGCCAACCAGAGTTTGTTGGAAAGAACATACTGTGAAAAAAACCAAGGTGATGCTGGAACAAGGACTGGTAATTCATTCATTCATTGTCTCTCTCCCAGATAAAATTTTTCAGTTTTTGCAGACCTTTTTGACTTTTGTTGCTCCTTTTCAATGATGGGCATCTATGGATCTTGAGAGCTCTTTTCCTCCTAAAGATAGGATGTCACAATACTCAGAGGATGTTGCATGTACAATTACAGGATTTATATTGATAGTTTGAGAATACATGTACACAATGGCATATCTGCATTTTTTATGGGCAAATGATAATTTTCCTTTGAAAACGTGAAACTCCACAAGTCAGGCATTTAAAAGTTAGAAATAGAAGTCAGACAATGATAATCCTGTTCTAATAAAATTTTTAATAAACATTGTAATGATCAAGTGTTTTATGTTTTCAAAATGTATCATTTCATAAAATCTGTCTTCCACTAGAAGTCAGTATCTTTTCCAAGCATTATGCATTTTAGAGAAACTTACTGTAATCCTAAGAGGGAAGCTGTGAAAGATTTTAATGTGTACATGGTTTCCACTTTTTTCATGGAAACAAGTAACTTGACTTTGTTTCTGGTAGGCTTGACATCCCACCAGGGTACTGCTGCCTCTTTGTGACTGGCTGAGTGTCGCTGCACCAGGGATGTTCTTACCAGTGGTTCTGCCCTGCAAAGCATCATTTACTCAAATGTGACAACAAGCTGAATTCACCCTTATTCAATACATGCTCCAATAAATGTCTGTTTTGAAGCTGCTGAATCAGCCTATGCCAACAGCCAGGGTTTGTTCCAGTCTGCATGAGTGAACTGACATTCACCAGCTGAAGATCTAACTACAAAGATGACTTAATGCTGCAAGTGTAGAACATATATTTTCTTTTTCTATTTAACCATAATGTAAAAATATCCTCTGTAACTTGTGTTTTTTGTTGTGAAGCTTTCCTTATAAACCACAATGTTTTCCCCAAATTCCAGCTCAATTATAGTTCCCCAAGAGAGATTTTTGCCTGTAAATTTCTGAGTGGTGTATCTACCATTATATTTGGTATGTGGATCCCTTGTACTTGTTTTACAGACACTAAGAAACTTTTTTCACTTGTAATTGTGTTGCTTCCCCATGAGATATTTTGAAGAAGGTTTTTGTATAGATTTGCCTTCGTGAGAAGGGTAAGTTTAAAAGTTTGTTGGGAATTCCTCCCAGCCAAACCATACTGTTCACAAGCTATGATCCAGTACTGCCCAGGCTAAGAGGCAGGGTGAGGGTGACTCCGTGCCTTACTTTAGGAAATTGTTATATGGCTATATGGCTACATTTATATGAATTTTAAGATTTTATGTAAACCTAACTCTGTACGTTATGTCAAACTTCCTGATCCAAGCAGTTACTGGGTGCATAGGGGATGCAATGTGTACTGTGATAGCATTTTTCTTTTATCCTTATATGACAAACAGGACCACAGGGATTCTTCTGATCAGTGAGATACGTGAATAGAAATACAAATAACTAAAATGAAAATCTGGCTGGATTGCAAGATATGGGAAGAAGGCATTACTTTTTTATTCATACTGCAGAGCAACAGCAGGATGCTTGATGGCCCCTTTGTTAAGGAAGGATGTCAGAAACATCCACGATTATGTCTAATTATGAATTGGTAACTTACAGAGTTGAAGCTGTTTTTCTCTCTATTTCTATGATAAAGACATAACAGAGTCCATTATTGTTTATTCAAATCATCTTCTTACTAACACTAAGGGATTTTGGATTCTAAACCTTTTTTTTTTGTACCTGCTACAAATTGTAGTTAGCTTTTTCTAATAGTTTCCATAACAACAAAATTTTTAATGCCTTTATGTGAGTCCTACACATATTTTTCTAAGTCACATCATCACATTGTCCCTTAACCAGCCACCCAATATTGTGCCAGATTTCCTTGTGTTCTCTTAAGTCTCAGGTCACTGTTCTTGAAGTCTTAACACCTGTGTATTATAGGTTGAGCCTAAAATTAGGCAATATGTCTCTGCTTCAATGAGAGGCTAAATGGTGAGAACACTGGGATGTGATCCAGCATGCCTGCTGTCCTCCCTGTGTCTCATTGTGTACTGATGCACAGGGATGCTGCCTCAGGTGGTATCACCTCCACAGAAGAAAATCAAAAGCTAGAACTGACACCAGTCAAGTGTAGCATGGATTTTGCACCACGTTTTACGTGGACAGATAGTGATAGGAAAATGCTTATAAACAAAGAGAGGAGAGATTTAGATTAGGTGTTAGGAAGAAATAATTTCCTCAGAAGGTAGTAAGGCACTAAAGAAGTTGCCCAGAGAAGTTGTGGATGCCCTGTCCCTGGAAGTGCTCAAGACCAGGCTGGATGGGGCTCTAGGTAACCTTTCTAGAGGATGCCACGGTGGGAGGTTTAACATAGATGATCTTTGGGGTCCATTCCAACCCCAATCATTCTCTGATTCAATGATTCTGTGATAATTGAACCAATCACACAGTGATGTAAGGAAATGGGGTAGTAGACCTATCTCACAGTGTTAAAGTCACATTCACTTATGAACAGTTCTCCTTGGTCTACATAGTTGATATGTGGCTTTTGTGAGTTAATGTAATGAAATAAAAAGACAAATGCACAGATCAGCTGTTCTCAACAATAGTTTCTGGGGTAAAATGAACTCGTAATTGGAAACAACCTACCTGAGACAGAAGTAGATTTTTTCCTGGCATATTCATAGAATTCTAGTTGGTTACTGGGGCTTGAATTACAGAATTTTTGAATAGTTCAAATTATGCAAGATGAATCCCCTCCTTGCTCTAGAAACTGCATTGATGCAATTAAAGAAGTTGACTGAGAGCTCCTTGAAAATATGTGGGCCAATGTCTTTTCATGGGAAGAATTAAAGGCTATGTCAATCCCAAAGACATATTGCAAGTCAAATCCCTACTCAGATCATGTCCAGAGCAGGTCAGCAAAGATGGTGAAATAAGCCTTCTGTGAAAAGCAACAATTGATTCTAACGTGCATTTCTTATTAATGTGATTCTAAAGGGCCACAGACTGGTTTAAATTCCACTCTTGAATACTGGCCACAGACATTTGAGGAAAAAACCTGGAGATGTAGAGGAGATGCCCTTCTGCTGAGCAGTTGCTCTGCCCCCATGGCAGCCTTGAGGAGAAGCAGGCAGCTAACCCAGCCAGCAAAGTGGAAGAGCCAGCTGGTGATCTGGACTTCTCCCTGTCCACAGTCCCAGTGCAAGTGATGGATTTTGTTACAGGTGTAAAATATCTGGACCCAATCCCATCCTTCTTGCACTGAGGTGATTGCATCATTATTGCCAATTACACTTTGCAGTAACTCATGCATTTTCATCTCATTGTTTTATGAACTGCAACTAATTAATCCTCTCATTCCTCTCAGCTCAACAGACGCTATTGAGAATCATCTGCATTTTTGTTTCAGATGAAGAACCACAGCACAGATTTCAGGAGGCTTGTCAGTGTAATTACAGGAGTCAAGGTGGTGGAAATTGGTCTCCCTTCACTTGGAATCTGGGCACAGCTCTGGCTACGCATCTGTTATTTGGAGGAGTCACACCATAAAATTAATAGCTGTGAGATGAAATGAGGATGAGTCTTGTTGTCTTTTGTTTAATGTGTCTCAATTTCTGAAGAGGGTCAGGGCCAACCTATTCCATTGACAGAGAGATACTGGCAGACACTGTCTGCCAGTCAATTGTTGACATTTGGCTCAGAGAGAGTGGCAGAAGTCGTCCTGAGTGCTGAAACATTTTCCTTTTCAATTATCTTATTTCTCTGCTTCCTATCAGGCTTCATGCTGAGACGAGGATGTTGCTGAATGCTGATTACCTGCTGCTCCAAGAAAATGGTATTTTTTTCTACAGGCAATTTTTCCAGTTCTACATGCATGAACACAGACAGCTTCTCCATGGACTGTGGTCAAGTCAGTGTATTCTCTGATGTACAGAAGTGTACAACAGAAATGGTTACACTGTTTTAAAATACTGTCTAAGTCCACAGCTTGAAAATTCTTTACTTTTCATTCTCTGTCCAACCCACAGTTCCCCCATTGCAAATAATCACATTTGTCTTTTAAAAATCTTTCTGTGTCTGGCCAGCCCTAAACAGTCTGTTGAGATCTGGGGATGAGGCTCCTCCAGTGTGTCCTGGCTGCAATTCCAGTAGAGAGGCAGGGCCAGAGAACTGAAGGACCCAAGCGCTGCCTCCCCAGCAGATGAAATAAACAGCACTCCCAGCTAAACCCAATTTGACTAGCCCAATGAAACCAACTTATTAAACAAATCTTAAGGCAGAGTGGTTTCTCAGAAGGTACACTATTAGGCACTTCCTATTTTTCACTCTTGACCCTGCCCATTTCAGCTGAAAGGGAGCTGATTTTGTTTTCTTTGTCTCAGTTATCAGCTCCCTCCTCAGATCATGTCCAGAGAAGGTCAGCAAAGCTGGTGAAGGGTCTGGAGCACAAATCTGATGAGGAGCAGCTGAGGGAGTTGGGTCTGTCTAGCCTGGAGAAAAGGAGGCTTAGGGGAAATGTTATTGCTCTCCACAAATATCTGAAAGGAGGCTGTAGTGAAATGGCGGTTGATCTCTCAGGTAACAAGTTACAGGATGAGACAAAATGGCCTCAAGTTGCACGGGACAGGATTAGATAGGGTATTGGGAAAAATTTTTTCACTGAAAGGGTGATCAAGCACTGGAACAGGTTACCCAAAGAAGTAACGGAGTCACCATCCCTGGAGGCATTTAAAAGATGTGCAGATGTGGCATTTGGGGACATGGTATAGTGGTGGACTTGGCAGTGCTGAGTTAATGGTTGGGCTCAGGGATCTTAAAGTTCTTTTCTAACCTGATTGCATGATTCTCTCCATCATGCTCTTGCAGCACACGTTTGCACTGGCAGATTGGTCCAAATGCATCAATTGGTGCCAACTTTCTGGTGTCAGTATTCATTGGATTCAGCTGAAAATGTTAAAACCAGAACTGAAATAAAGGCAAGACATTCTTACTGTACAGACTGTACTGCCTGACGCAGGATAGATTCATTATGGCTTATGTTACGAAACTGCAGTTTCCTTTTGTTGTAACATTGTGTATCTTTGAAATGTTTCCATAGTGAACAAAATTACCACCTCATTTTAAAAAGTTGCATAGGCTACTATGTATGAGGGTGGTGACAGCTGTTTGAAAGGTGATGCAAAATGTAGAGCAACTGAGAGCAGCTAAACTGGACCAACACTAAAATCTAAGAAAAAAAGGAAAACCATGTTAGTTGTGTACTCACATCTTACCTAGTCTTAAAAGGAAGAAAAACATGCTTTCCCCCAGGGAACCCTTTTGGAAATGCAACTCACTATTCAGGGTTTGTTAGAGATGTGAAGACAATGTTTTGTTTTTTTTTTTTAACGGATAGAGGATTTGAAAACCTCCATTCTGTTAGGTGGGCTGATATGTAAAAAGAAGGAATACATAAAATCTGCAAGGAGATCAACAGGAATTTTGTCTTGGCAAGGACAGTACACTTTGCCCTAGCTGAGGAGAAAACCCCTCTGCCCTCATGATCTGCTGCAAAAGCTAGATTCAACCCTTCTCTTTGTTGCTTGACCATTTCCCTTTCCTTGTCCTCCTAAAGAAGGAGAGAAGAAAGACTGACAGTGTGGAAAGGGCAAAAAGAAATCATTAATCCAATCCTTAAGAATTTTTTGAAAAGACAATTTCATAAAAAGCTGTGTACATATCATTGCCAAAAGAGGAAAACTCAATTTTTAAAATTTTAAGGTTTTTCAGAAGTTAGAAGATTTTTCCTGTGATACTTTTTGCAGTTTTACAAAGAAATCTTTCAAAAATGAACTCTGGAGGTATTTTCTTCTGTGTTCAGTAAGCACAAACCATGAGCCTGATGCCAGAGAGGAGCTGTGGTAACTCCATACACAGTATGGCCTGCATGATGCAGGGCTGAACATTCTCCAGTTATTTCTGCAGTGTGGGAGTGTATTTGCACCAGGAGGGCTCCTATGCTGAGGGGGGCAGCTGGAACCCAGCTGCTCTGAGAAGCCATTTTTTGCATACATCAGTCTTTGGGAAAGATGATGGGACCCCTCTGCCACTGCAGGGTGCCCTGGGACTTATTAAAAAGAAAAGAACAGGTAACAGGTGAAGCAAAGATTGTTAAAGGATTCAATTCTTCAGTTCAATCTTCACAAGAATTTAAGACAATAGGATAATTTTAATTAAGTAGTTATAGAAGGGAGAGAAGTTCATGAGAGGCTAAAGAGCAGACTCAAGTGTGTTTAGCTAATGGGGATGTGGTACAATTCCTTGGCAAAACAATATTAAAAAAACATTTTATAAGGGAATTTAAAGAAACAGCCAATGTGGTCTGTAAAACACCAGCACTTATCTCCACTTATGGAAATTTAATGGAGGACAGGGAAGGTCTTGGAAGACTGGAAAAGAATCAACATTATGCATTTTTAAAAGGCAGATGGTCCATAATGTTCTATTTTCTTCTTATTTTTTTTCCCTGAACTTTGATAGCTGCAAGGATTCTGCTCAAGTTATTAATTTTGATTTGCAAGATTATAAAATGGGTGTATTAAGAACAGAGCATAACAGTCTAAATTCCTGACGAGCTGTCTGGCCTGGTGAATTAGAAAAATGTGACTGACAAACCGTGACCTAAGTAAGTAGAATTTTTGGCAGTATCTCCCAGGATATTCTCAAAAGAGGCTTTCTTAAAAGCAGGCAACACATATGAAAAATGTGACCACCAAAACTTGCAATCACTGTATGAAAGAATACAGCTTTCAAGGAGAAATGGTGAATTTGTAGTCAACCTGGGAAGGTATTTCAAATATGGAAAGACCTGTCAGATTTTGAGTACATCCAGGTTGTATAAGCATTACAGGCAACAAGGTGTTGGGAAAGCTATTGACCCTGAGTTTGTGATTACACTGAACTCTGAAAAAAAAGTAAATTCATATCATGTTGTCAGCAGGAGATGTTCTTTCCCAGTTAAATTGTCTTATTATCTTTATGAAATATGTGCATTACAATTTTAAAACACCACAATTGAATCCAGAGGCCACTGATTAATTTCTATGGTAAAACTTGTACTTCCCCCTCATCCTGCCCAAGAACGAAACACAGATTATTTCATATCCTCTAAAACTTAATGTATCCAACGGTCAGTGGCCATGAATATAATTTCCAGTCCAGGACATTTGCATAACAATCAGTCTGAACTGAGTTTTGATCTAATTGCTTTTGGCTAATTATGCTTTTTCCTTATGCTTAATGATCCCTTATAGCACAGTTTTAATGGACTGCTCATCAAATGAAGATCTTTTTCTTGCGGGTTTCCTGTTGTGGTTTTTTTTAAAATCAAATTGCTTTTAAATATATTTTTGACATAATGAAAACAGCCTTTCTACCTCATTAGCATTCTGTTGGGTAGTTGGAAACAGCACATAGCTTGATCCTTAGCATTAAAATGTAAGAGGATGTGGCGAGTTAGCCCTGGTTGGATGCCAGGTGCCCACCAAAGCCATCCTATCACTCCCCTCCTCAGCTGGACCGGGGAGATAAAATATAATGAAAGGCTCATGGGAGGAGATGAGGACAGGGAGAGATAACTCAGCAGTTACTGACACAGGACACAGACTTATCTTGGGGAAACTGACTTAATTTATTATCAATCAAATCAGAATATGATAATAAGAAATAAAACCAAGTCTTAAAACACCTTCCCACCATCCCTCCCTTCTTCCCAGGCTTAACGTCACTCTTGATTTTTTTACCTCTCCTCCAGTGGCACAGGGGGAACAGGGAATGGGGGATACAGTCAGTTCATCACACGTTGTCTCTGCCACTCCTCCCTCCTCAGAGGGAGGACTCCTCACACTCTTCTGCTCCAGCTTGGGATTCCTCCCACGGGGCTCAGTTCTCTGTGGACTTCTACGGTGTGAGTCCTTCCCACTGCAGTCCCTCAGGAACTGCTGCAGTGTGGATCCCTTTCACAGGGTGCACTATTTCAGGAACAGACTGCTCCATAGTGGATCCCTCATGGGGTCACAAGTCCTGTCAGCAATCCTGCTCCAGCCTGGGCTCTTCTCTCCATGGATCCACAGGTCCTGCCAAGAGCCTGCTCCAGCATGGGTTTCCCATGGGATCACAGGTTCCTCAGAGCATCCATCTGCTGTGGCATGGGTCATCCTCCATGGGCTGCAGGTGGATCTCTGCATCCCTGTCATCCTCCATGGGCTGCAGGGACACAGCTGCCTCACCACGGTCTGCACCATGGGCTGCAGGGGAGTGAATCTCTCTCTGGTGCCTGGAGAACCTCCTGTTCCTCCTTCTGCACTGACCTTGGTGTCTGCAGAGTTGCTGTTCTCACATATTCTCACTCTTTTTTCCAGCTGAAATTGCACAGTGTTTTCCTCTTCTTCCTAACTCTCCTGTCTAGGAGACACCATCTACCTGCTACCACCACTGCTGGTCGGCTCAGTCTTTTCCAGCAGCAGGTTGGTTTTGGAGCCAATTGGTGCTGGCAATTGGAAAAGCTGGAAAAGGGAAAAGCTGGAAAAGGGAAAAGCTTCTAGCTGTGTCTCACAGCATCCACTCCCTCCCAAAACCTGGCCATACAAACCCAATGCACAGGCCTGCAGATGGCTTATTCAAGAACAAAAATTCATCCTGGAGATGAAAATGAGACATGGTGCAAGTGGGATGTTCATCACCCTTCATATCTGTTTTCCAGAATGCATTCCCAATAACTGTAATTCTCAGTGAAATAAAATTGCTCATATTTACTGGAGCTGGGAACTAGAAAATTATGATGGCTTTAGGTCCAAGGCAGTTCATTGGTTGGTTTACCTGGAAATAGAAGATGAGAAAGCTTCTGCTTCAGCAGTTCATTACTCTGCCAAGTATATTGGCAGGAAAGAAGGTGAAGTACGACGTCTGGAAAACACTTTTTTGCTGGTAACCTGCCTGACTGTTAACCTTGAAGTTAATAAAAGTTGATAGTATTCCATAAGGACCTTTGATTTAAGAAATATACAACTGTAGAATATCTAATTGGAATTCCTTAAAACAGTGCCAGCTGCCAAAGAACATAGAAAATCTTTTCATCTCCATTTGATTTGTTGCACTATGCCTGTGTCTGAGACTTCTGATACATAGAAGCTGAAGTGAATATTCAGTTCACCTTAAAGCTCTGTTTCACTTTTCCAGGAGTGAGAAATTCTAGGAGTCAGACTCTACTGAAAGCATAGGAAGCAGACGCAGTACACAGATACTTCTAAAATTCTAAAAATCAGGTGTAAAAGAAAGCTTTTCACAGGCAAGAGAGTTATCAAACTAAATATGGGTGCATTCTTTACCATGTTCCATATAAATTTTAGAGAATTTTTAAAAGATGGGCGGCTGGGTCCTGCCTCCATACCAGGACTTTTAATGTGAGAAGAACAGCATGGTCTCTCCCAGTACACAGTGCCTGGTGTAAGGAAATAGGAGAGTGTAAATTCTATGGGGCAAGGCAGACTTTCTTTTAAATGTGCTGCACATGGATAAACAAATTAAAACATCAGGAGTGCTGAAGAGGAAAGGAGTTGTCCAGGTTGATTTAAGGCTATTTATTTCAGGACAAAAGATATTTTACTAAGCTGTCCTGAAACTCTCCTACAGTGAGGTTGAGTGACTTAGCAGAAACACATTTGAGGAAAAAAAGCAGCTCATTGCCTGAATCTTTCCCGACTAATCAGAGTGCTTGCAAGTGAGCTGGAAGCTTGGCTAGAAAGGATTTTATTTTACTAATAGCAAGCTGAAAAAGGCAAGAAAAGTATAACAAACTCTCTTCGCACCTTCCCTCCCCTTTCACTTCAGATTTTTTTATGAGGCTGAAGGGTCAGAGCAAGGACGGTTTGGCACAGTAAAATTTTCCAAACTTCATTTTTTCTGGTTTAGCTAATAGATTAAAAAGAATGGTGGTATTTTGTGTAAAAGCTTATTTTCCTCCTACTTTTTTCTGTTGTCTTTTTTTTACATCAGATTCCCTAAGAGATTAAAAAAAAACCTTACTAAACCACCCCTCAAGATCTATTCTGCATAACAGACCCTGCATGTTAGCCCAGGTATAAAATAAAACCTTGAGTATACATGTGGAGTTTTTGTCAAGCTTGCACAAACTCACTTTTGCTTTAATGAATGGCACTTGCCAGTTTTAATGTGTGATTATTCTGTTATGGGACTAAACTTTGCATGACCAGAGGCACCCAATGATTTCAGTCTTTGCAATTTCCTCACAAACTTTCTTCCCTTTTCTTATTAGATTTAAGGTAGCAATTTCCCAGATTGTCCTTCCCATGATTCTTTGATGAGTGAGCTGCTATTTTTTGCCCCAGAATAAATATATTCCTGATCTGAAACAGACCCCTTTCCCTAATGTCAGTAAGTGTCTATTTGTAAATCAGGTCAAATTACTTCTATCAGTATTTGTACAGTTCTTTCACTTCTCAATATTTTGATATAAAGTCTACAAAAATTGCCTCAATTTAAACATTCTTTAGTGGATATTGGTAACAGAATAGTTGGACTACAATCTCAAACCCAAGATGATATCAAAGCTAATTCATTAATAAAATCTACCTAGGCACAAGGACAAACCTGCAGGAAGTTATTCATTCACAGGCAAGTGTTGTGATGGAGTACATGAGCCTGGGAGCAAGGGACGTACTCTGATTTTACTGCCACAGAATTTATCATGCTGTGTGTCATACAGAGGGGAACTGAGTTCTCAGAGTTGTAGCAAAACACTGCTCTCCCTCCATCACTTGTCACTGTTGTCTCATTTACACTGAAGACAATAAAGGTCCTAAAATTCGCTTTAAAACTTGAAATTGCTCAAAAATATTCAATATCATTTTTAGGACAGAGCTCGCTGGGGAATTGCTTGGGAGACATCAGTCTCTAATCAAGTACAAGGCTTCACAGAGGCTCTGGAATATGATTCTATAGTAATATAAAATAAACTGTCCATATTTGCAAACTGCAGTACTTAGGACTGAATTCCCCAGTGTCCTGTAGCCTATAAACACAGTAATTTTGAGCAGATTAAAAAATTAATAAAAATTTGAGTCTGAGGTTTGCTTCTGGAGGCAGGGACAACAGCTAATATAACACCAGTCTCTCTGAGGCTCTTGGGGGCTTCTCTAGGCTGCAGGAAATGAGGAAGGAGGGGCATGTAATGGGGGTGTCCTTTCACCAAACAGGAATCCAATGTCTCAGTAGTCTTTTGGATATTCAATGCATCAGGAAAGTGGGGCAATAAGGTACTTTCCTTGTAGTACTAGTAGCAGAGCCTGTAGGTTCTAATGCAATGAGTGCTGTCAGGTTTCACTGTGCTGCTCTGAGATGCTGCTCTTCCTACCTGGAGGAAATTCTGGTAAAAGTGTGGAGAAGGTGCACTGAAATCTGTTCCAGGAGGAAAGAAGTCAGTGGTTATGGTGAACACTATTTCTGTCTCTGCAGAAG
>NW_005054305.1:5673814-5711862 GCF_000277835.1 Geospiza fortis | reverse complement strand
TCTATCTATCTATCTATCTATCTATCTATCTATCTATCTATCTATCTATCTATCTATCTATCTATCTATCTATCTATCTATCTATCTATCTATCTATCTATCTATCTATCTATCTATCTATCTATCTATCTATCTATCTATCTATCTATCTATCTATCTATCTATCTATCTATCTATCTATCTATCTATCTATCTATCTATCTATCTATCTATCTATCCACACACACTTCTGCTTTTCCAGTCTGTTTCCATTTTTCTGTCTCTAAGGGGCTTTGTAAGACAGAGGATTATATCATAGGTTTATATCAAACTTTCACAGCTCTTGATGGACTCTTCTTCCATTTGTCCAGTCCCTCTGGGACACTGCATCAGCAGAAGCAACATGTTGTAGTCGGGAACCCTGTAGGAAAAAATAATTTCCTTTGGTTTGTTTTAAATCTGTTACCCAATAATATGAGCTCCTGTGATAAACTCATGTTTCAAAGAATTGACTTAGTTGCAAACCACCTTCTGTGTCTCCCATGCAGGAGGAGGTTTTGGTTTTCCTGAATGGAAATGGACTTATTTAGGAAGAATAGGCCTAAGCTCTTTATTAGAATGACAAAACCACGAAATATTTTTAGGTCTCTCAGTCAGCTGTTCAATGGCAGAGTTTTATGCAATGTGTTTTCTTAACATGCTGAGATTTTCACTGTTTCTTGTTAGTCGTCAGTGGTTTCTGGGATGAGTAGAACAATTATGCCAGTCCCAAAATGCTTATACACATGAGAAATACTTGAATCCAGCAGTATTTGATAGTCTTAACTGAATTTCCATTGACAGAAGGTGGTATAAATTCTTTACACTTTCCATTCTTTCAGCAAAAGAGGCACCAAAATGGAGGTTGTTCTTGTTCTTTTCATTTTGATTCTGTCTAGCTCAAGAATGACTGTCTTCTAGGAAATGTGCCAGAGAAATAATCCCATTTTTTTTTTCAACTTTCATGTCACAGTAGGAAAAAAATGAATGAGGAAAAGATCCTAGTACGTATCCTCTTATCCAAGAAGTGCAGTTCTTGGTTCTCCAGAGCTGAATGCCTACTCTAACAGACTGAAATTACTACCATAACTCTTTAAAAATTCCACTGAGCTTTTCAGGACATGGGATCATGAAACAAATACTTGTTTTCTTGTCTCTGGGCTGCAATTCATTCATGAATCAAGAATCAATGTGGATCTACTTCCTTGCCAAAGGGTAAGTGTTCTTCAATGCAACTCAGATGCAACTCCTGACCTAGGTGCCATGATACTGACAGCAAATGTGGAGACAACTTATGGCTGGCTATTATGAGAACAATGCTTGTACACACTGTTTTCCTTCTGACTTTCAAGCTTAATAAGAATACTCACATTATAACTCATCTCAGTGAAGTAATTATGTGTAATTGCATAATTACCCATTACAGCTGTTTGACTTACTGGCACTTAAATTAATTAAACTAATGTGATGCACAACCACAAGTTAATTCAAAACAAGGAAACCTTAGAATGATCCCCCTTGAGGGTGTCTATGCAGGCATTGATACTGTGATTGAACAAAATATGAAATGTGGATCCTACATCTTTTCTTGTACCTGGAGCTTCTACATAGTTTACTTTTAACTGGTGATGAGACATGGAATTGAATTATAAACTCTGTAATAATCCTAAACAAAACAAAATACAAGGCTCTGAAATGAAAATAATCTCTTGCTCAGGAATACTTGCCTTGCTCCAAGTAATAAAAAATAAAAGTTCTTGCAGGCAAATAATCATACATTTGTTAATGATAAATATTTCTCAGTGGTGGCCAAAGCTAAACTTGGATTTAGCTCAGTACCTGCTGGTATATTTTATTTTCTTCTAGTTTAAAATTCCGTGTTTGAGTCTTGTGCTCAGTCAACTATTCTGATATGCAAATGACTTTAATGGTTGACTTTTTCCTCCTACAGTGAACTCCCAAATAATATGAAAAGGCATAAGATTCAGAATATGAACTTCAATAAAGAAAATGAAGGATTAACATAATGAATAGCAAACAGAATTCTGTCTTTAAATCTATAGTTTTGGGGACATTCATAATCCTACAATTACTTTACTGAAAAGAATGTGCTATTTAGTTTTGACTCAGAAGAGCACTATTTATGTACTTACTGTCTTTATCTGAAATTTGGTCTATGCATTTCTTCAAAGAAAAATGTCAAAATCCACTCTTGCTGCAACAGATGAACAAAGCCTTCATTCTGTTTCCCCCCAGTCTTCGCATGCTATTGAACTTTGCTGCTATAAATAGAGGGTCTGGTTACTGTGATGTGTTTTACTTGTAAAAGGGGTAAGCAGAAATGTTCATGTCTGCTCTGTGCTCTGAAAATCTGAAAGCAGTTCCTGTAGAGAACAGTGTTGGAAGCCTAAATACTTTTCCATGAAGGAGAAAGTTTTCTGAGTTCCTACAGACTTCTGCCCTCTGAAGCTGAGCCTGGGGTGGGTTGGCACTTCATACATTGAGGAAACAGCTTGCCTGGGTAGAAGATTCTCCTTTTGAGAAAACTGGAAGAGAAACAGAAGCACTTGACTTCCTCAGGGGAGAAACTCTATGATCTCTGACAATGCTTTCCACTCTTGACAAGCAGCAGCTCAAACAGTTCACTTAGAAAGTAAGAAAAGACAGAGATGTCCTTGAGACTGAAGCTGCTTGTGCAAACTGAGAGTTGCTTGAAGAAGATGCCAGCCACAAAAAGGAAGAGGCACCTCCTATTTAATTATTATTATGTATTATTTCATATTAATTTTAATTACATCATATTGTCATATTAATGGTTTTTTATATCTTAAAACATCTTTTCATGGAATTAGCTGATAACCACAAGAGGGTCTATTAATCTAATGAGGTAGTACAGTGTGTAATACTACATGCAGTGCTTTTCTCCCAATTTACCTGTTCTCCCCATTTTCTTTCACTCTCCTGAGGCAGTAATTTGAGGCATTCTGCTACACTTCTGTGCCTCAGATGATGAGGAGGTTTTAATGCTTCTCTTGGTGACACAAACCAACCGTTTTAATAGACTACTTCAATCTGCTGTTTAATGCTGAGACATTGTAAGGTACATGCCAATGTATTTTGTCAGTTACCTGCTAATGCTCTATAAATGAAATTTTTATTAGCTATGTGCTGATAGTGAGATTTGTGGGGTTTTTTCGGTGTGTTTGAAAAATTAACACAAATAGTTCTGAAAGCATCACAATATAAGACTAATAAGATAGCAAAATGAGTCAGGACTCCTGACCTCTGAAAAAGAGAACATCAGCAAATGAGAATACCAAAATCCTTCTACTTTGTGCAGCAAAAAAACCTGGAGGAACAAGAATCAGGGTTTCAGTGAAGCTGGATGAGTACATTTTTTTTTATGATGAGGCATTTAGATATTACATGTGCTGTATAAGAGTTGCTATTTGTAGATTATTAACAGAGAGATGATAATTTATATATATATTTGTTACTCCGGGTTTTCACCAACTGTTTGGTAAGTTAACCAGAACTTTAATTTTTACTTACCAATAACATAGAGACTCCTGTTGCACTGAGCAGAGAAGATTGTTCTAGTTTAGTGCATGTAAATAAAAAAACAAACTGTCTAGAGATCAGTATTTTTCTTCTCACATCCAGGTTTTCCCATTGTCAAAATAATTGAATTGACTAGATGTCTCTGTAAAATTTTAAAATTTGTAAATAAACTACTATGCATGCCTGGATTCAAGTATCTTGAAGTGGATTTCAGATAACATCATAAAGGTTTTTTTCAAAAAAATGTTATAGCTGGGACTCAGTGAGATGTTTATCAATAATACCTCCCACCTGAAAAGAAGTATTTCTGCAGAAATAAAAAAAATCTCAAACAAAACTGCTGGTATGATGCATCAAATATATTTTATCTTTTTTTTATAACAGTGCTAACTTTTTCAACTCAGGAAAGATAGGTGTGAAGTCTTTCAATAGAAATCTAGTAAAATTGATACACTGAGAAATCGACACAATTTTGACTATGTTACAACTTTTTGGTTTTTCATTTGGTCTTTAGCCAGCTTTTGTTAGACCCCTCATATTGAACACATAGCTGGCATGCTGTTAATGTGCTTTTAAAATCAAATATGTGAGCCTCCAGATATAGATCCTAAACTGTTCTTTGGCTTCTTTGCACTGGATGATTGCTGCCATACAGACTGAGCTCACCCCAGTTTATAGTACATGTGGGCCATTGGAGATACCTGAATGCCTTCTATCCTAGCTTTTAAAATGGAGTATCTATATTAACCCCTCATGGCCTGCTGGGTTATGTGATTGCTGGGAGATCTAACCACAACAAAAGTACCTTGCAGTCAGGGACTGCACAGGTCCACTCTGGACTGCACTGCACTGCTCTGGGTGTTCTCATAGCTGAAGGCTGGATCTGTGAATCAACTGACAAAGACTATCTTAAAATTCTCCCCAGGCGCATGATTTTGGCTGCTTGCATGCTGGGAACTTGTCTCTAACTAGAGCTTGAAAAGCCTGCTTCTATTGTGCAGATGAGTTCTTCATCTTGATACTGAGCAGACAGCTCAGAGAGTTCACAAAGGGAATCATGGTCTTGTTCTTCTCATCCATGATAGAACAGAGGAAAGAACTACTTTAAACCCAGAAACTGCTTGAGGATGAAAAGAAGAGCTGCACACAAAGGATAAGAGGGTTTCTTTGGTCAAAGGATTTATTTTTTCACAAAGCTTCTCTTGCTTAGGGAGTTAAACTCCATACAGGGTGCCAGCCTGCTTTGGTACTGGCGTATGGTGGTGCACATTACTGCTTGAATGTGTGACCATCATAAGTATGGGAGAAAAATTTCCAGCAACTTTGAGAAGTTAGCTCTTCTGAAACAGCCCAGTGCTTGCTTCACCATGTTACCAGCATGGATTCACCTCAGCTTGGCCACACAGGATGCAGCTGCTGCTCCCTTGGCCAGCCTCCAGTCTCACCATTAATCCAGGGCCATTTTACCTGTGTGCACTCTCTGCATTAGGAAGAGATAAGTAAATGTCAAAAGATAGAACACATTGAAGAGTTCCAATTTCATATATTTGTCCAAAATATCACTCTCTTGCTGTGTGGTTATTACAAGCTAATTAATGCGATCCAGAGAAAAATTAATGTTCTCCTGAGAAAACATTGGCACCCTAAACCACTGTATGACACCCAAACCTGAAATCAGAAAAAAAAAAAAGTTTTTTTTTTTTTTTTTTTGCAAAGCTCTCACAGCAGGTTTTGCATTAGGAATTTCCAGAGCTGGCACACCTACTCTTTATAGCTCCTCTTTTAGCACGTTCTTGATAAAGAAACCCTTTTCTTGAAGTTGTCAGAGATTGATTGGCTGTTACAGTACTCCAGTGCTGCTCAAGAAGCTAAAAACAGAAGATGGATCACCTCTATTGGAAAGCCATGGAGGCAACAAGCAGTCAAATATGTTGAAATTGAACTTGCCAATATCTTAAGCCAAGACCAAATATGTTAGCATCATTAAAATGTTTTCTTGCACAAATGCTATTGGCAGAGCATCTGCAAATCTAATGCAAACTTCTCTGTAAATATTCAGGGCTGGATTTTTAAAACTTGAGCTTGCTAAAAATTTCTGTGAGTTGTAGGGATAGCAATGGCAAAGCAATACAAATAGGATATTAAGCCTTGCTACTTACACTGGTTTTAATAGCAATCATGCAGTTAAACTCTTGATATGATAAAATATTTTGCACAGTTGTCTCATGATTTTGACTATTGCAGTGCATTTTCCAGACTGCTGGGCAAAGACCAGTACATTTTAAGTTATAGTTACTCCTTTACATGCAGTTGAGTTTTAACAATGCACACTGGAATTAATTACCATTAAAGCATCAATTTATTCACATTAAAGCCCTTATTAGCAATGCATTCCCATATAAACTAGGAAATTCCTTCTTGCCATTAAATTTCACACTACTGGTATCCTTTTATATTTTTCCTCAAAAGATGTAGAACACATGGTCTTAATGGGACTATAATTAGCCATTGAATTTAATGTTATATGCTAAGAATGCATATTTTGTACCAGTCTGTAACCCTCTATAGTTTGACAAACACAGAAATCTTTTTTCTTGAGAAAATGCAAACAACTGGCTTTTTAAAGGCCCCTTATATGTCTTTCTGCAAGTGACAGATTTACATCTTAAAGCACTTCATTATTCATATGATGTTTAAGCATAACAACCATTCCATTGAAGTAATTACCCAAATTAGCACTTGCTCAGATGTTTACCTGAATGTAATTTTAATTAGGAGAGCATTGCATACTGGAGATAGGTGACAGACATAGTTTGCCTTCCATCAGCCTCTCATTTCTTCCTCATCTCTGCATCTAAGGGTTGGGCTTTGTGTTGGTCTATGGATGTTTAAAAAATCTGGCATTGCCTGCGTGTACTAGGTGCCAACACATGGGAAGTGAGGTTACTCTCCTGGCTGGCATCAGTTCTGTGGGAAAGGGAGATGATGTGAATGAGCCTACTTTTTCTTTTTCATGCATGAAACTCCTGAAGTTTACAAAGTCCCTGAAAACGAAATACTGGTAGGGGTTCCAGAGTAAACTTCTTTTACAGTTAACAGCTTTAAGTTTTACATGTACCTGAATTTTCAGAATAATGTTCTGGTCTCCTTAGAGATCATAGGAGATAGGCTAATGGCTTCAAAAGGGCTAGGATCTCACCTGTACTACTCCTGTTCAAATAGAAATTCTTCTGTGCTTCAATATTTGATATCTTGAAAATAGGTTTCAGTAACAGCATATTACAATTAAATTTAGTCTAACATTTTAGTCCTCTCTGTAGAAGAAACTAATTTAAAGAATGAAAAAAGTGTGAGTTTCCACTTTTTTACACATAGTTTTATATCAGTGGGAATATTAAAAATAGCTTTTCTCATATTTGCAGATGCCCTGTAAGCGTGTGCTCTTCATGACAATCTATAGTAGTAATGGATATTTGTGGATACATTTGTCTCTGAGGTCCTACTCCTGAAGTTTTAATATATTACCAAAAATACTTTTCCCCTTAAATCTGCCTTCAAGCTCCAGTTGTCATGTGTGTCTATTGGCAAGCATTCCTTTTGTTATGCCCACCAACTGTAACAGGCTTATTTGTGGATTAGCTGTGTCTCAGCTGTAAAATTAATTCAGGAGCACAGCCTGCTGTTCCAAACGAAGCCGTAACAGAAGGAAATGTTGTTTCCACGGGTTTGTCTTTTAAAGATTTGTATAATTGGTTAATGCTGTTTTGTCTTTTTGTTTTTTGGAGACAATTAATCAATACTTTGTCATGTGTAACTTTTATTTTCTATTTTCAGTACATTGCAATATACAAACAGCAAAGTCAGATGATCGTGTCCTCTAATATGCAAGGAACCAGAGAGCCCTAATTAACTGATCTTATTGTATAGCAGATTTAGCAATTAATTTTGAGTCACACACCCATGAACCGAAGACTTCAGTTTTCAGCTTTCTGGATTTTTAAAAATTTAAATCAGTTTTTGCAGAATAAATGTATATTTTTTTTGCCTCTCTCAGTAGAACAGAAGGCAGATGGCTCAGTGCCTAAAGCCCTGCTTTTACACTCAGGTGCTGTGGGCTCTGTTCTTTGGCCAGCTTTCTGCCTGAATGTGTGAAGACACCACAAGGTGTGGGGAGAGAGTTGAGACTTCCTTTATGGACAATTTCTTTATGCACCAGATATATTTTTTGGACACACCGAGCCTGTCTTCAGTTTTGTCAGGTATTGCTCTTAGCTGGGAAAAAACCTCCCTGCCAAAAGCAGTGGGGAGCCTTTCAGCAGTAGCAGGCTGTGTAGGCACCCAGAGCCAATTTCAGTGCAAAACCCAAGAGATGAGTCTGAAGTACTTTGGACTTGCAGAGCTGAACAATTTGGTGCTCTGTGGACACCACCAAGCTGAAGCAACACACCCTGGTGACAGAGAGCAAATGCTTTCCCCCAGCTGAAGCAGTGGAAAGCTAAGATTTGAACACAAACGGGACTGACTGTTGCCAGAGCCAATTTAGTGCAGAATTAAAGCAGCTCAAGGCTTTAAATGGCTAAAGATTACCACTGGGTAAATTGCTTCACTCCTTTTCCTTCTACCAGTGCTCAAGCTAGTTCCTCATGCAAGTTTTTTAGGAAAATAGAAGGCAAATGCTTTGCAAAGGAATGTAGCTGGACTGTGAAGGTTCTTTCTATCTATTTGTTATGACAGGGAGCATTTTTACACACACAAAAAGCAAAATGGATGGTACTTGCCTTCAGAGGCACTTCCCCAATTATTAAGTAAGTTTTCCTCTGCCCAGCTAAGAAGTGCTGTATTTTTTCCTATGGCTCTTCCTCCATTTATCATATAGCTTGTACTAGGGCAGAAGGTTGGCACCAGCACACTCCTGCAGTGCACCTCACCATCTAACCACTTCTCTGTTGTGGTGTGAAGGCCCTTTTAGTACACTAGGTCTTTGTCTTAAACCAAAAGCTACCATTTTCAGAAAAGTTGCTCTCACTTTTGATCAATCCAACCTAACTACCTTTATGCCTGCATAGCCTTGAGCAGTAATCTCCATTAGGAATAGTCCACATTGCTTTTCCCTACTATTCTGTGAAAAGACAAAAACACTGAGTAACTACTCCATGCCTTCTTTTATGGAGTTGCTGCAAATAATAACTTGAAAGAAAACAGGTGAACCTATAGATTGCCCTCCAGAACCAGCTCAAATAGAGTACAGAACTGCAGAGGGCTACACAGGAAAGAGGGGACTGTCTAATGTATGTGTAGTGGGGCATTTCCACCTGATGGAGCTTGGGGGATGGAGGTTAATTATATGGAGGGACAGGGGATACTCAAAGCTCTTCATGCTTCCTGAGGCAGGAATTCAGGGAGGAAACAGAGTGGAGTGGAGGAAGGAAGATGGGAAGGACTTCCAGGAGGACACAAAGGAGTGGACTGAACTGCAGTATTTAGTTTTTTATAAAAGAATAAAAAGGTGAATGGCTGTCCAGGTGATAATTTAATGGAAGTTAGCAACTTCATGAAGAAATTTTCATGCTAAAGCCAAAGAACGAGCTAAACTTCCTCCAAGTTGCTATTTTGTGCCATCTCGCAATTTCCTCTTAGCATGTTTTTCAATCTCCTCATGTTCAACCAGGCTATATTTAACACTGTGAGTTAATAAAATGAAGACATACTCTTAGTCTAGTTCAGATTCCTGATACTCAAGTGAACCCCAGTCCCCAGGGCTGCAACAATTGTATAATGATCATTGACAACAGGGCTCAAGGTAATTTAAAAACAGCACAGGGTACTCCTAGGTGAGGTATTACAACCAGCCTTCTTTTCAGGTGCTCATTAAATAGAAGTAACAATAATTTTGGCAATTGTACATGTAGATCAAGAGACTTGACTGGATCTCACTTGCACAGGAGGAAAAGTCCTAAAGCTTTCACACAAATGCATTCACACACACTTTATGCAAGGTAAGTCTGTGAAAACTGATTTATACTCTGTAGTCTCCCTCAGGTCCTGACCCATACCTTTAAACCACGTCACAAAAATAAAAGCTTCACTTTATCTCACTAGCATTGACAAAATGGGAAACTTTTGCCTATAATAAAGGCCCGAATTTCTGTTCTCAGTATGGGGACTCTGGTGACATGGTTATGTCTGCCAGGAGAGGAGAGAAGTGCTTCTTCTCTCTACAGTGCTCAGACTGGGTGGTGTTTGACTAAACCCCAGACTTCTGTCAGCTGGCCCATAAAATCATGTCACTGTCTTTGCACATTGCACAGTGCAAGACATAGCTCTGCTTGCAGAGCTTCAAGAGATAGAAGAGCTAAATGGGTGAAATCTGTATTTTTCTACAAATATTGCATCTTCCCAACACGACTGTGTGGGTACAGCTAAATCACAAGCATCTCTGTAATAGGAATGTAAAATGGCTCAAATCAGGAAAATCTGACCTTGTTGAAGGATCTTGTGTCTATGTCAGAATTTAATTTGTGGCCTTAATTTTGACTACATGTAGGTGGAAAGAAAAATACATTTTGTAGGCTTCTACATTCATTATTATTTATTAGATCAAGCCCTGAATTACACTAACAGAGCTCCTCTTCCACAAAAGAATGAAACTTTTTCTCTGACAATCTGTCATGATTATTTCTTGAAATAATTATTATCTCTATAGTGATAGGTTTTATAAAATCACCATGCAGTATTTCTGACATACATTCTATAAATTGCTGAGATTGAAGTGCCCAGGGCATAACGATTTTGCTGCCGACATTAAATTGACAAAGGGCAACAAATAAAAATGCAAAACTACGCAACAATTCTGCAATCTTTCATTGCGAAAATAGGCAATCCATCTCTTTTATTCCAGCTTCTGATAACTGCTGCTAAGAGGATAATTTAACCCCAGGATTTTTTTCAGTGAGATTATGGAAGGTACATCAAAGAGAAGCTATAACTTTAAAGAGTAATTTAAGACAGGTTGGATGACTTCAAATTAGGAAGAACCATTCATGTTAGGACAAAGGCTCTGTGTTTCCTCACTGAAAGTCTGGGAAAAAAAAGCATTTCACTCTATCCAAAGGACTCATTTTACTTTGCAGTTCTTGCATTCAGACTTTCTGTTCTTCTGTCCTCTTTGCAAACAGCACGAGAAATATTTAATGTAACAGAATCTCATTTTTATAACTCTTCCAGTTACAATCCTTAAATATTTCAGTGGGTCAGCAAAGACAATTTCATGCAGAACTGGGCATGGTCTATTCCTGGCCAGTCTATTTTCTGCATATGCAACAAAAATCATAATGTGGGTTTTAAGGTCAATTCCAGCTCCCCCTCTGTCCTGCTCAAAGAACTGTTCCAGAAGGTATGGAGACAACTTCTTCCAGAAGGACTGAGTCCCACATCAAGAAGGAAAAATTAAGAATGCATCTTCCAGAGGCTCAGAAGGATTATACATTACTGTCATGCTGTTTTAGAAGCTGCAGCACTTACCCCACATCCACTGGAGGAAATCCACAGAAATGAAGATAAAAGCAAACATCATATTCAATTTTTCAATCACGTGAATTAACTTTCAACACTGTGCAGGTAGTCTGGGAGAACTCTGTGTGCAACAATATTTTAAATAGATATTATTGAAATGAAGAATTAGCTGCATGCATGAATTGCATTGCACCTCTCTGCTTTGAGACAAATCTACTGGTGATATCTACCAGTTAGGTGCTCTCAAAGGTAAATTTGTGCTTACTTCTATTATAAAAATAACGATTAATCTACAAGTTTTACTTTCCACATAAAATATGATTAGATTAGGAGTTCATTTTTCCTTATTGAAAAGTATTTGCCCCTTCCCTCTCCTTTCTCTTGTGTCAACAATACTCTCCCAACAATAGAATTCTCCTGGGAAATGACTGGTTGCACAAATTAAGAACAGGATAGAAATTCAAAGCTTTCAGTTTGCTGATAGATTTTCCACTAAAGAAAACAATAAATAACTTTCAGTGTAAACATTGTTCTGCAGCAAACTAATTTAATGGACCTTCTAGGTAGCTGTGAGTCATCAGATTTCACACTGTAGGTGTGAAACGTGCTATGAAACAGATCCCCATATGTATACAGATCTACCTAAATTGTTAATTAAAACATTTCACCGATTCAAAGGCTCCATATAAACTTAATAAAACTTAATAATAAACTAAATAAAACTTACTGAAGCATAAGATTCTTTGTCTTTATTATATATTATTCATTATATATTTTTAAATTAATTGCTTTGGTCTTCAATAAGTAAAAATTATATTCACTTGTAGACCAATATGCAATACAAGATCTTAGTAATTAATTGCATAGGAACAATTTTTATGAGACTATACCCATAGCTTAACATTTTTCCTACTCTTTTCACCTACAGTGGTCCATGAATCATCAGAGGGAAGATTTAATCTGACATAAGATTGACCAGGAACAAAATATGAAGAAAGAAGCTCTCAATGTGTTAATTTCTTTCTGTGTTTAATTTGGTTCATTTTTTTTGTGCATGTAACAAGCTGGATTTCTCCAAATTAAATTGAATTCTACAAATATTTTTATATTAAAGTTTTCTCTAAAGGTATTTTTTAACTCTACATTTTCTGTCAGTGGATGTTCCCTTCTTGATCCATATTAGATGGAACCTTTTTTACTCTCAGCTGTTCTTTGCTTTCCTGTGCTACTCCCCAGCTCTCTACTGAATAGCTTCTAGGAACCAAGCCTAGGTTACCTTAATCGAAACCAGCCAGATTTATAGCAACTTCTTTCACCGATTACTTGATTTAAAATCACTGACTTTGGTCATCCTGAGTTGGGAATTCACACACTTTCTTTTACTGGGTGGGGGAGCAAGGGGTAATCTACCATAAAGAGCACTGAACAACCAAAGGTGGAAATTTCTTCAGCAAATACATAAGCTCTTGATCTGTAAATCAGAGTATCCAGACACATACAGGAGCTTACAGTAATGTTTCAACACTGAATCAACATTCAGAATTGATCTAGCTGGAAAAAACATCTTATACCACTGGGGCTTCAAGTGAAGGAGGAGCGAAAGGAAGAATAAGAATGTAAGAAAATAAAGCCAAAAGATTAGAACAAAAGGTTGACCTTGTCCCTGTCTTCATTCTCTTTACTCTTGGATCTGGGTACACACTGAGCTCCTTCAGTAAGGTTCCTGTTTTAGCCACAATACATAAAAATACCAACAATCAGAGGGATCAAAGGACAAAAGGAGGCAGTGGAAGACGACAAGTTAAAGCTCCAGAAATCCTTGCTATTATCCCCCTGGCAGGGGCCACTCTTCCTCTACTACAGAATGATAGCACAACAAAGATGTTTAATTCCTCTGATAGGCATATTTTGAAAAGAGACTGATTATAATTTTCACTGAAAAATATTGTGTAAGAGCACAGTTTCCTTGACTACTCACTCAAACAGCAGAATGGTCACAAAAGCTGCATTATATTGCTCTTTCCTGGGTCAGTTGATATAATGAGATGAAAATGAATAATACACTTTCAATATCAATTTTACACAACATTCAAAAATACTAGAATTAATGAAATTTTGAGATCTTTTGTACTCAGCAATGGCTGATTATTTAATAAGTCTCAGAAGACAAATCAATGTCATGCAAGAATGGCTGATGATATTAATCATTTAGTTCCAACAATCCAGCAGATTTTTTTTGTGGTCAGAACATTGAAACAATTGATGAGTTGAAGCTGCAATGAATAGGGATTGCAATAAAGTAAGCATTCACCTTTAAATGGAAATTCGAGAGACAGGTAATATTTGTAATAGAGCACTGCCTAATTTCAAAGAAAATATTTGGTGTGTTAGAATGACATCTAGTGACTAGTTCAGGATCTAATGCTGAATTATAAAAATAGAAACAAAGAATTAATTTCATATTCTGATTCTTTATTTGCTCCCCCCTAATGAAAGACATAAATATAATGAACAATAAATCTATCCAGAGAGAGTAAAACTTGAAAGAAAATCAAGTTAAATTAGGGTTAAAGGCAAACAGTTCATTAATGTAAGATGGAAAAGTAATAAAAAGACTTCATATTTCTGAGATCCTAGGAATTCAAATTATGACTGCACCTCACTCTTCAATCTGAATTTATTCTTCAGGAAATAATAATTTTTATTTTGTATGGAACAAATCCAGTGAAAAATATGTTAAAAGCCCTTTAAAATAGGTTCCTGATCGGAAATATAAATTCACCTTCACTGTTAAAAAGTTTTGACAGAAGCCCAAAATATCCCTTTGGAATGATAATCAGCAGCCCTCTTCCATTCAATATAGTCCAGCCGCTGACTCACAGAGCACGGCACAACAGAGAAAGAGTTCAAAAGGTACCTTATGCTCATTCAATATTCACATATTTGATCAATCCTAATAAGATGCAAACATTTTTTATTCCATGTCTAATACTACAACTATAACCTCTTAAGAAATGAAAATTTTAGAGACAAATGGAATGGTGGTGAGATAAAAAGTAATTTCTGTGGCGACAAAAAGTAATTTTTAACCTTATTGTTGATTTTTATTATTTTTATTAAGTATATGATTTCATTAAGTGTATCATTGCCTGAAAAACATTGAACTGTACTCTTTTCACTGAAAACTGTGAGTACATTCATTAGATTATTTTCTTCCTCTGAATACACATCAGACCAGTGTTCCTAAATAAAGAGAACGCTTCCTTTATAGGATAGGATACCTGCCAGAGCTTTCCTCTGACAATAAGCTTCATTTCAAAAGGAAAGTTGACTCTCTAATTGCAATGTTTCAAAGCAAACTGTGAGAATACAGTGGGCATAGAATCATTACACATATCCTTGTTTCAATCTGTAAAGAACTGAAACAAGCGAGGTACAAATGTCAGTCATGATAATCTAAAGGTCACTGTTATGCATTTTAGTGCTCATGACAGTATAAGGGAAAGAATATGCAAGAGAGGTGTTGTTTTCAGATTCATAGAGTACTTGTACTCTGATTCATAATGGAAATGTCTTGGGGATAAATTTATAATGCATGGGAAAGCATGCTGAAATTGTAGAAGACCATGAGGATTGGTTTTGTGTTCCCCAGAGAGTTTATTATAATTTCAGGTAATGTTGTTCTAACTTCAAACTTGGAAGGACTCAACTATACAGCTACATCTGATGTTGCTATAACTAAACTAAAGTTTAGTACTTTGCTCTGAAATTGGTAAACTCTGTAGCATCTAGATTTTACCTTTCTTAGTGGGATCTTTCTTAGTGAGTGAAATATGTGTTTTGCTCTGGATCTTCCAAGTCTTTTGACAATGTATCCTTGCTCTTGTCCAATGATAAATTTCAACCTTTCATTATTTGTTTAAGATGTGGAAATATTACCAGTTGCTACAGTGGTTTTGGTACTGGAATTCCCGCAGCTTTGTATCTGATGTGGCTCACCAATCAAGAGTATCCTCACTGTTCCCAGCACTTTCTTGTTAGATTTATCTGCAAGCAATTTGTGGAACACAACCACTAAAAACCTTGGAGAAACATTCCATTTCTGAATCCCATTTTGTGTCAAGATCCCAGCTACTTGGCACTGGAAAGGGTTGGATTATTTAGGGCAACCTCGGGAAAACTTGGTTACACATCTATTGACCTTCATAGAGCAAAATTAGTTATTTAGAGACATTGTGTGCTTTAGGGTTAGGCAGTGGGTGAATTGAGATTCTAAATTCTCGTCATGTTTACACCCTGGCAGGGCTGCTGGAACAGTATGATATTAAGTTCCTCTGGCAGATCCAACCTCTATTATTTCTATACTTCAAATTCCCATCTATGCAGGAGGAAGGGTCTTAAAATGTAGGGCTACCAAGGATAAATATACTGAATAACAGGATACACTTATCTACAGCAAGACTGGAGAGACAATATATGCTTCAGATAGAGGGCATTCTGTACAGTCAGTGCACACAAAAATTTTTTTCACCCTTATTAATTTCCTAATTGACGGCATTGAACACTGCAATGTATGAGAGACAAAGACTTTACAAATGAATAGGCAGGAACAGAGAAAATGAGATTTGAACTGGAAGCCTGAAAAGAATATATTGTTAGTGTGTGTATTTTAATGTTTGGTTTGATTCACTTTGTGTGAGCATTTCTTTCAAGGGAACCAGTCGCAGAAAAGGTCAGAAAATGTCAGTGTCAGATACTAAGGGTCTGATCTGACAGGCTTTCAGAGAAAAAATAGCGTTCTGCGTTAAAGGCATGGGCAGAAAACCCCTTAAAATTTCAGTGAAAACATCCTAGATAAGTTTCTGTTCTGCAAACCTAAAGCTGAACTTAATGAAAAATGTTTCCCATGGGATATTAAAACTTCATGATATGGATACTGATGAAATCAAGAGTTTTTGTAAAGCTTCTTAAAATATTTACTACACACTGCTTACCAAACAGTTTGTCCTACAACAGCCCAATACGTCTACACAAATTCTAAAATGCATTTTCAGCTGAGTATTTGCATGCACTGGTTGGCTCCTGTAGGGGTTTCATTTGGATAACAAACACAAAGAAATTAGTAGAGTAGCACTATGAAAACACAGAGGCAAAAGAACACATCAACATTTTGCTCATCTACTCACCTAATTTCATGTCAGGCTGATCCATCAGCTCCCTGCAGCACTCAGCATTGTGCTGATACCCAACAGTGTGATACCCAACAGTGTATCACACTCCATTTTACAGTAAGAAATGTTTTAAATAAAAATTACACTTGGATATATGTGCAATTGGTATAATGTCTTTTGAGGAATTAATCCCTGGCTAATCACCACGTCTGGAAACTGCACTGACAAGAAGTGTGCTGTGTTGTTACTGTGTCTAGAAGTATTCCATGAAGTTTTTTGGTTCCTCAGCTAATCCTTTTCTGCAGTACAAGCAAGGGCATATGAAGAAGCTTGACTTTAGCCCAATTTCAATCATGTGATGATGGCATCAAAATGAGATGAGGAAACACACCTGCACCACAGATCACACTTGGGAATGTGCCAAGGCCCCTTTGAGAGCAAACCTTTCCTGCATTTGCATGAGTGCAAACATCAACTGCATGTATTGCCCTCCTAAACTCAGAGCACTGACCTGTTTCTCTGACAGACAGGACTGCTCAGGGACATCACCCATCTACTGCACTTTGCTAGGTGAGAGCTGCAAGAGAGGGGGTTGCAATCCTGCACAGTGTTGCAGCAACATGGAGTGAGGTGCAGCTCTGGGCAGGGGGAATCTAGGAATACAGACAATGCCAAATCTTTCCTTAAGCTTGTGAAGCCTGACTAGTCTTCAGCAGCCAGAAAGCTGATTCTTTATTTCAGCCATGATCCCATCTTTAGAAAGAATGATGGATTTAATCACATAAGTATAGGATTATTAGGTTGGAAAAGACCTCTAAGATGATTGAGTCCAAGCACTAACCCAGCACTGCCAAGTGCACCACTAAACCATGCCTCTAAGTGCCATATCCATGTCTTTTACATACCGACAGGAATGGTGATTTTAACACTTCCCTGGACAGCCTGTTCCAATGCTTGACCACCCTTTCAGTGAAGAAGTATCTAGTTCTAAACTTTTCTTGGTGCAACTTGAGGCCATTCCCTCTCACTCTATTTCTTGCTACTTGAGATAAGAGGCTGACCCCCACCTCACTACAGACTCCCTTCAGGTACTTATAGAGAGTGATAATACACTTTATAAAAAAGGATTCTGAGAGTAGTTACTAGAAAACATGCAAATATGACTTAGAAGAGATTCTATATTTATCTGTTTTGATTTTATGTTTGTTTGTTTTCCTCAGACAGATACACATTACTGAGGGCTGAAGAGAGTAGAATATAATCCAGGAGGTTCATGTTAATAAATCCTGAGTTGACAGTCTAGTGCTGGCATACTGTGTGGGTCTCTGCTCTCTGCAGTGCCTTGCTGAAATCAGCTAGACTGTGTGTGGGTGTACAAAGCTAAAATTAGGGGGTTTTGACTGCCGCAAAAAGCAAAGCGAGTGAGTGGGTTTGTCCCAATTGCCTGCAGATAATTCATTATGAGTATTTACTTCCTTTAATCAAAGTCTGGAGTAAGTGTAGGATTTTATTGGAAATTTTTCTGACAGTTCATGTCTAGCACTGTTTTATTGTATGTTTTGGTCTTCTTACATTGCTAGATTTTTTTTAATAAGCTAGAAGGAAATTAATGACCTGAATAATTTTTATTCTCTGACCATGGAAAACATTTATTGCAAGAACACTGCACTAAAGTAAAAGATTGTTAATATCCTGGGCTTATACATATTAAAAAGATTTCCATGTTCTTCATATTTTACAGGAGGACATAACCAGCTCCACACCACCGCAGTATTGCAAAGCTATTCTGCTATACAGGCAGGCAAGTTGCCTAGCTGCAGCTGTCTTAAATCATGACTTTACAGTTTCTTAACTCAGGTGGGAGCTGTTTGAAACCTTGCACAAAAGTGAAATAAGGTAATAAGCATCACATGCTAAATTGTACTTAGTGTTCAGCATCTCAAACAGTTTGAAACAAGTAATATGTGATTTTCTAGTTCCCATGTCAAGTAAAAATACTGTAACTGAATGTTAGAAAACATCTGCCTTCATTAATTTCAGTCAGCATATGCAGGTTTGCCAGTTACCTACAGGTATACTCTAATCAGAACAGCATTGAGCTGCTTCCAGAGGTCCTTCTTGTTTTCCATTCTTGATCCATGCACAAACATGGTTATGGACAGATTTTCTGTGACTGTAATTCAGGGTTTCTCACTGTGTTTATACCTGTAGGTACAACAAATAAATAAGAAGTATAATTTATCTCCTTTTTTTTCCTCCTTGAATCTGTCTAGGTATGTTGTGGCATTTCTTCACTGAAATACAGATGTACAACCTGTCACTCTCCATGAAGTGTGTTCATCTCTCCATATGTGATTTTTAAGTCAGATTGGTTTTATTGAAAACTAGTGGGATCCAAAGTGACTGGGAATTCAACATGTTTTATTTCCTTATAATGATTAAGAGCAATCCTTGTGCAAGGTTGTATCATTTAGATATAATCAAGATCTGTGGGCCATCTACTTAAAAGAGAATCACTGGACCTGGCAGCTTTCCTTAAATCTGATAATGGAATTAGCTCTTGTACTGCCTTTGACAGGTGACCGATACTAAATGAGCAAACTTCGTCTTGGCAATATTGATTCTCTTGTGTACTACAGATATAATGGAAGTAAGGCTAAATTCCATTGTTTTGGTAAGTGGAATGAACTGTTCTAAATGTAATATTTCCACTTTCCATGGCAAAGAGAAATGTACTTTTAGTAAAGCAAACAACACCTTGCACTACTGCTATGTCAGATGGAATTGGAAGATGTTTCCTTGCAGAGCATGAGCAGGAACGCATCTCCAGCTCACTCCCTGCTCTAATGGAGAGGGAACAAAGGGAGGATGTATTCTTCTCTTTGGAATTGGAAGTAATTCCATAGAAATTAATGGAGCTTCCCAGCACAAGATGAATGTGAAAAAACCCGGCCTAGTGGTTATAAATTAAGTGTAAGTGAAATTCAGAGAGAGAGTTTTGTGTCATAAGAAGCCAAATAAAATGTATTCTACTTGACTGGCTGGGAACAAAAATGAATCAAATTATTAATGAATACTGCAGACCAAGAAATAAGATCGGCTTCAGTGCCTCTTTCTTTCCTCTTCTAGTGTTTTCACACTGATTGAGGTTATTGAGAAAGCTAACTCATATGATCTCCTTTTCCATGTAAGTGATCAGGAGAGTCCTTTCACACACAAATTATAATATCTGTAACCTGGAAGGAAAGAACATACTAAATACTTACTTAAAATAAGCTCCGAATTATGAGTCTAATTCTTTAAAAAGAAATGACAATATTCTAATTAAAAATGCATGTCTTTTTTGTTCTAGAAAATTTCTAGGGTAATTTCAGGTGATGCTGAAAGTCTGAACGTTGTTGTGGTGTATGCCAGACATTGTATTCCACTAATAACCAGCACTCAGTCTGATGGGAATAGGGAAACACAAAAGACTGTGAATCAGTGCTTCTAAAAATAGCCCTGGCTACCCCTTTCCTCCTCAAAAGAAATATAAAACCTGAAAAAGATGAGGCTGAGAACAAGGTGAAGTAGCCGAATAGAGAAAAGCAGCTTTTGCAAAAACACACCACTTTTCTAGAAAGTGGCTCTTTTCTGCCTGCCTTACTTGCAGTAAAATAAGTAGCCTGTGCTGATATAATTGCTGGAGTAGTGTTGAGATGGTAAGAGAGATCATATGAACCTAGAAAGATGCAGAAAAACACAGAAAATCAAAAATTTTGTTTAGCTGGAATTGATTTATATAGAAAATTTTCTCTGCAGCTCTCCTTTAAGAGATAATCCTGAGGAACAACTCTTGTTCCAGATGGGGACTTGTAGCTGAAGTTCATTTTTTTGTCTCATATGCATTGAGGGTTGATTGCTATGGGATATACTCCTCCTGAGTGACTGTTCAAGCTCAGGACACATTGAAGTTTTAGTTCCCTATAAACAAATGAGCATATGCAATTAATATACAATTATGTTTAAGAGCTTGCACTGTGTGACTGTCTTAAAATGCATCTTATAAAATTTTGTCAGTTAAAAAAATTAATTTTCTGTTTTATTTCAAGGCTACATTTGATCAGTCTTTGATGTGATTTTCCTCTTCCTAATACATGAGGATGTGTTTGTCCATATACCATTCAGCTTGCGCAATACTTCCTCTTCATTCCATGCGTGGCCTAATTGCTCACTGGCCACTGACCGAAGAAAGAAGGAAGATTGTGCAAGCAGGGTAACAGAACCTGGTTCCCTTCCCAAAGTCAGCTGAAAGGGACTTTCCTTCAGAGGTTAAATATATCCGCTTCACATGGAGGGAGTTATTATTACTTCTCCACAGCTCCTTTTGCTGATTTACACTTGGAAATTACAAAAGAGTAGGAATATATCATTTTATGGAACCTAATTCTGTATCTATTTCAGGAATTTGGAAATACCCTCAAGCAAGCATGTTAAAAAACCCTAATTCTCCTAATGCCCCAGTTGTGCAACCAGTGTGTCATCTTTTGCTATGTGCAATACCTTTGTAAAAATGTTTTCAATTAGTGGCTGACAAGTCCCTTTATAAGTAATGCTCAATCTTCTAAGCAGGCAGAGTAATTTTTTTGTTCTTCCTGAATTTGCAGAAAGGATAACCCAATTAAACACACAGGATTGAGAAATGGTATTGCTGTTCTTTTCAGAGCTTCCATGGATGATTAGAGGAGAGTTATCTGATCCCCTTCACAGCTGGAAAATGCTAGAAATGCTAGTGTTACATATTCATTACAGGGTTAATCTGAATAACTGGTTAAACTGAGTGAAAAACAGGTTTATGACCTCAGTGATCTTCTGAACTATCCACAGACTCACCCACCCCCTTGCCTGGGGCAATACTGGGGACCCTGGACCTGAAGGAGTTTATGGATTGTTTTGGAGGACTGTTGGCTCCTCACAAAATCTATACCTTCAAAACAGGCAACACTCTAAACTTTGAACCTGGGGAACGCAGGTAGTCCAAAACAGAAGCTTTTCAGTGCCCAATAGCCAAGTTTTGGACAACATGCAAGCAACATTCCAGATTAACTTCCTGGACAAGAAAGATATTAGTACATTTGGCACTGTGCCTTAGAATCACAGAGGGATTTTCTCAATTACTGGAATTGCCACTGGAACATTAATTGCACATTCCACTTTCATATAATAACCAGTGTTTTTGCTGTTCATTACCTTGGCCATCAAGGTTTATGTGCCATTTTGAAATCTCTTCTCTTCTACCCATTGTATTACACACTTCAGTAGTGCTGGGGCTCAGGTTAAACATTGCACCCTCAATACCTTTCAACAGCTTCATTTAACAACAAAGGTCTGGAAAAAAAAAACATTGCACCTACTTGAACCAGTGCTTTTCTCCATTTGTAGTCCCAATGCCACATGTGAATTTTTTTCACAGGAATTCACCTGCCAATCAAAGTGTCCAGAGCTTGTTTGCCACACTTTCCACATTTAGGCATGCATCTTACCTACTTTTAAATTAAAACTTTACCTGTGTCCGCTTTGAAGCTGAGATAAACTCAATCCTTCTCAAACTCAAGCATGCAGCAACTTTAAAAAAAAAGTCTCACCTTTCAGAAAATTATAACAATTACCTGAAAAGTAGGGGATTCATTTTTAGTACTATTGCTTTTACATTTAAAGAGCTTACACACAACATGGAACATCTTTGTTTTGGAGCAATCAAATCCAGAAATAAATTATCAGATAACCAAATTATTTGTATTTAGGGAATTTCCTCCAATCTAATTTTTAGGAAAAAGGAGCAAGCCCCATTTATTTGAAAAGGGGATTGTACAGCACTGAGAACAATATAGTTTGTCAATTGGTAGCATTTTTTTAAAGCAACAAAAAGGAAGATTGAAGTTATGTGTGGGTACCTTTTGAATACTTTATATACTTCTGATCTGCTCTGCCTTTTCTACTTGTAAAATAAAAATAACATTGCTTTGGTTTTCAGCTGTTTTACAATGGTGTTTTCTTCATGATGGGATTTTGCTGAACAATTATTGGGAGATTTTCCTCCCTCTGAGTGCTGCAGAAAAGTTTGGGGTTTTTTTTTAATCAAAAGACAAAACACAGTACAGTATTGTATCGTTCTTTTCTGAAGGGAAAAAGAAGGTTACAATATTTGGGACTTAGTTAACTTCCTTTTGACACTGAAAGGCATCAATAAGGTCCTTCTCATTACCCAAAAACGTCTTCAAGACAAATTCTATTTCCTGAATTGCATATGAAAATGACTATTGAAATGAGAATTCAATTTCCTTTTAATAATAATGTAATAAATATTATAAGCTTGAGAAATTGGTCTTTTACTTCCTTAACATCGTGAAGTACAAAAAACCAGACTTGTAGATTTGGGTGAATTTTATCTCTTGCTTACTTCTCAGAATACACAGTATCTCCAGTTACTTTCTTGATTTTTGCTAAAAACAAATATACATGTGGGTGGATGTAGAAGCACATTTTAATGCAATGACAACCCAGTGGCAAATAAGGTAAGTGTTCTAAAAGTTGCATGAGGATACATGGAGTTAGGATTAGCAACGTGATTCTAATAAATATTTATGAGGTATAATTTTTCAGTCAGCCTACAAGGTAACCTGCATCATTCTTTTGTAATTGAATTCAAATGACATCCTTTCCTACTGTCTTAATAAATTACAATATTTCAAAGGACTCTAACCATCCAAACCATGTATTTGAGTTTTTTAAAGAAAAAAATATGGCCTATATCTTACTGAATAAAATAAGAAAAAATACGGTCCTGCAATTTTAACCAATGATTTATCCATTATCTCTTAATAATTTTCCTTTGGGACTTTTTTTTTCCTATGAATTATAATAAGAACAGAATACAAAAGGATATTTGACATACAACTAAAGTAGATGGTCCAAACTTTTAGGTCAGTTATGTGTTATAGGAATTAATAGTTAATTGTTATGTTGGTTTATTACTCATAACACCACCTTTCTAGTTAAAGACTGAAATTGCCGTTCTAGCAAGAGTAATCAAAATTAGTTACCTAGGTTACAATGGTTCATTAATACGTGGAATCAAAATGACATTTTGTGTTGAGTCATTAAAAACTTGCTGCAAATAACTGCCACAGAGTGCTCTAAGTGTGTCTTTCATGCTTTAGTCACCTTGTAGTTTATTAGAGTGTGTTGAGGCTGTGAAGAGTGACCTGTGACAACGAGCTCAATGTTCTTTCACAGGATTTCTGCAACATCAAATTGAAATGGAATCAAATACATGTGGCAAATAAAACATGCTTTTAGAAATTATTCTGCTGTATAGGAATAGGTGGCAAATGCCACCTGAAAGCAAACAGTGGAGATGTTGGGATCAGAAGAAGATGCTGCGAAAGAAAATCCTCACTCTATACATAGGGCTGGCTCTACAATGAACTTCAGTCATTGTGCAGCCATTGCCAACTCTTACACATAAAAGTTATTTTGGCCAATTTTAGTTTCCTTTCATCCTTACCTTGGTCTTTCAGAAGGATCTGATATTCCCTGGCCTTTTATTAGAAAAGTAAAAATTTCAGATGTAAAAATCTTAAGCTCTGAAGATACAATTAAATTCCTAATGTTTCAATAAGTTGGGCTTTGCAGTGCACAGAAAGACAGAGAGAGAAACAACTCCCAAACATTTATTGAAGACTACTTATTCATTCTAAGTTAGATATTTAAAATATTTCAAGATTCTAAACAGAGAAATATGAAACTTCATTTCCCTGTTCATGGAAGAGGCAAATAACATATATATGATTTGCATCTATGCAAGCTGAATGAAAATAATCTTTAAATTCAATACTTGTCTCTCTGTCTGTCTCTCCTGTTGACCTACATGGTCTAAGGTAATAGAGACAGACTGCTGTTTTCACATTGATTATTCACTACTAAATAATTTCTAGCTTTAGCTTTAGCATCCTGGAGAAATGAGGTACTTCTCTCTCCTCCTATTCTATTTTCAGCTCTCCAGTAAAAAGAAGGCTTTATTTTCTATATTTTTGCTGGTTGTCTACTTATCATGCAATATTTCAATCTAAGAACAGAGTCTCTTTCCGGAGATTGAAAGCTGGATATAATATTTATCTTTGTGGCTAAATGCTCTTTTTATCTCTGCTGGAAAATACAGCAGTATGTTAACAAGATGCTATTTCAGAATCTGCCCTCATTTTGCTCCACAATACCTTTTTATTTTCCTCTTCTCTTCCTAAAATATGTTGTCTCTATCATGGGTTTTATTCTTTCTCACTGGGAAGCATTCTGTAATAAAGATTATTAAATTTGCTCCTACCCTCTTTTTATTTTAAAAGGTTATTCCCTTCTGTTCAGACCCTGTGGCATTTTATTATTTTACAAACTGAGGCAACAGCAAATATTGACCCTTGCTAAAGAGTGAATTTCTGTTTGTCTTCTATAATCTGCTGAATAGGCTGATTGATCTTTGTATTACTGGAACTCTGACGCTGCACAGCAGCCAAGAAATTCTCAACAGTGGTTTCTGATTTCCTGTCAGGAAAGCTAAAGCAATATGTCTAGGAAATGTCCCAAAATGCAATGTTTTCAGAAAAAAATTCAACACATCATACAATTTAGGAAATGACAGCTAAACAGCATCTAATAAAGCATTTAGAAATGTAACTTAATGCTATGCCCATCTCCATGTGTGTTGCAGTAATGAAATTATATTCATTTTGCAGGCCAGAATCTGGTGTCCTGCAAAAGGACCCAGTGAAGGCTAAATTACCCATTCAAGGATTAACTGATTACCTATAATTAGTGTCCGAGGAACAGATTGAAAGCTTTGTTGAATTATGAAGAAGTGACAGCTGTAATTCAAACTTTGATTTTCACAGTTCCACAGCGCTTCAGGTTTGCTTGTTGGGAGCACAAGTTCAGATTTCATTGCTTTTTAACAGAAAAAAATCATAGTTGAATTCTGCCTGGGATTTATTTTAATAAAATCAAAATAAAAATCTTGGTTAATTTTTGACTTTTTTTGGTGGGATGGTGGTGAAATCATTAAAGGGAAACCCTTAAACCCTTCTTAGTTCTGAAAATTTTTATGATTAAGAATTAAAGGATAACTTTTAGAAGTAGTAGCCTCTCTGAGTTCACTGTCACAGATTCCTGGAAGGAAAAGTTGATTGGGGAGTAGGATTTAAAAGGAAAAAGATAATAATCTGAGATCAATATGTTTGTTTCTTCCACTCTCACATGTGCCTTTTAATGACTGGAATATAATCTTGTCAGAGAACAAAAAACTGGATCTGAGAGACTGAGATGTTTGTAGACATTTCAACCATTATCTGAGACCTAAAGTCTGTCCACTCTAAAGGCAATGGACTGAATGAACACTCATTATCTCCTAACTGCTCCTGCAGCAACAAAAATTGTTTCCAGGAAAAAGAAAATTCAGAAAGCAAAAGCACATGCAGGAAAAACTCTGCTCTCTTTCTACTTCCCACCACTGCAATGTCTGAAGCCATCTGTCCTTCTCTTGCCTGGACAGGCCATCTGGAGCAGAATAGATGAGACTTAAATCACCAGCAAGGCTGACATGCTCACTTTGTAGCCTTGTAAGGGAATCAAATGCATTACAAGTGAAAATTGAGGGTTGAGAATTCCAAAAAATATTTTAAAATCCTCCCTTTTTGTCAGTTTATTTCAGTGACAACCTTTTCATTTCCCCAATAGTGTAACACAGTCCTGTTTTTAAAGAGAGATAACAGTATATAGAAATTTTCATAGCTATAGATATCTTAAAGGTTTGGAAACATGGTCAAGACTAATAAACAAGCAGGATGAGTTCAGAAAGAGTAAAGGGGAGGAAGGTCTTTTCTTGTCTATGGTTGTGGTACTGGTAGAGGAACCACCTTACAACACACTATTCTAACCAGAAATCCTAAGCACAAACAAAACCATACTATCAAAAGAGTCAGAAAATTCTCCTGAATTTTCAGGGAGGGATAGAAAAACTATTAATTTAAATTTAATTTTTAATTTTAATAATGTAACTATTTAATGTTACTGCATCATTGGCATTTCTGTATCAGGTACAGGAATTTCCTCTGTTATTTTATGGAAGTTTGGAAAACTAACCACAGTTCTGGCTGAAAAGTCATTGTACTTCCTCAGACTCAGGCAAAAGATGATTGCATCTGCAGCAGCTTAGCAGAATTGATATCTAGATGCCGTAAATGCCTGCATCCTATTACTGTGCATGGCTCTCACATTGAGCAGAACTGCAAATAGATGGAAAGAATTGCCAGAGTGTCAAGAAACTGTATTAATTGAAGAGACAGGTCTAAACATTAGGGTTTTTTCATAATAGACAAAAGAAGAGAATTGAAAGTGGAGAGGGACAAACTCTTTTGTGACAGGGATTTGGAGGTTTTCTTCTGCTGCTCCCCCATTCCTTAAAAATCCAGACACCAGTTTTCTTTCTCTGCATCACTCTGCCAGGCAGACTTGGGTATACCCACAGACTTGGAAGAAGGAGCAGTCGTTCGGCACAAAGACAACCCAAGACTAACTGGTTAATCATGAATTTGAACTTTTGCACCTAAACCAATTTCTAAACAATAAAATGTGCTGACATTGCTGGGATATTTTTCAGCTGTAAAATCATGAGGATTGTAAGGCTGAACTTTAGCCACAGCTTCCCTTTCTAAGATGCTCTTTCACAAACAACCTCATCTTTTAAAGTGATTGTTTAGGCATTGTTTTGTTGTGTTTGCTGAACATAATTGTTCAATCTGAACTGTAGTCTTTAACCTCTATTTAAATTCAGTAAAACTGTAATAATTATAAGCTTGGGTAAAACAGATTATTAGTTGGTGATCCTTTCAAATAAAAATATTTTAAAATGAGCATGATCTAATCACAGAAGTCACAGCATGGCTGATGGATTCCAAGAGCATAAATAATACTGGGTAAAAATTCTGTGAGTTATTTAGTCCTGCTTCAAAATGTAGGACTTTACTTTTCTGCTCCTGAGAGCAGGTTCTCTGATAACTTCCACTGAAATTTGGGCTTTCCATATTCCAGATCTGTGTGGCAGACTCATGACATAGCTTCTCTACGTGGAAAGATCTCTATTATGCCCAAACCAGTAAATATTTCACAGATTTTTGTTCAGAGCTAAAACATTATGAAACTCTATTCCATTAACTGAGTGTTTATTTGCTTGATTATCTTGCTGTGGTTGTTTAGGCTACAAAATGTTAAAATGCCCTAAATGGCCTAGCTCACTGCACTGTCCCAGACATAGAAGTTATTTCAAGAGGTGGGTGGATAAATTTCTTTCTCTGTGACTCAATTTCTGTGATCAGCAGGGTGGGAGTTACTAGAACCAGAAGTTCAGACTAAACCATTGAATCTATCAGTAATTATTAAATTTATCTCCTCCGGCTCTGATTACTTTTTCTCAAAATTTAATTTTTCACTGCATGAAAGCATGCTTCTTTTTGTCTGCTTTAAACTTGCAGTCTGATAATTTGTTTGGAGGATTCCCAGTTTCTGCATTTGGAGGAAAAAAAAGGAATAATCACAGACTAACCGTCTTCTCCTAGCCCTTACTTTCCAAAACGAAGTATCCTGACCCATTTAGTTTCCTTCATACAAAAGCCACCCACAGAACTGGCTATCTTTATTTCACTTCTTGTTGTACTTTTTCAAACTATACTTTTTGAAGGTGCAATTATCAGAACTGCAACCATGAACTTATCTATTAAAAAAGGGAAGTCTTTTTATAAAACACTTAAAAAGTATATTTCTGACTTAATTCCTGATCTATCAAGGAAACCTGTGTGCACACAAACAACATAAATTCACTGCAGGACTGCAACAGGAATGCAAATATATTTTCTAGATATTTTCATCTCCCCTTTCTCAAATCCCCTACGCCTCTGGGAAAAAGAGAGCAGCCCTGGAAATTTAATAGCTTAGTGTTGACTCTTAAAGCATTTGGGTCATTTAAACTCTTTCTAGACTTAGCTGAACATAAGGAGCTCTAAAATCATCAGCTAAGAATTTTGAACTAGGCCAAACCAAATGCAGGAATAACTAAAATGATCATATGATTTTTAAGAAATTAAAGCAAGAAAGTATTTTCTATTGAACCAGAAACAATATAAATTCATAATTTTATTTTTTGTTACAGAACTATATACTTTCAAATGGGTTTTTTTTGTTCATCTATTTTCTACAACTGTCCACATTTACTAAAAAGACAATATAGGAAAAAGAAAGATGAAACAAAGAAAACAGAAAGGACTAGACATTTAAGCCATTAACAGGCCATGTAAATGTTGGGTAATTGTGTCAGTACTGGTTGGTCACTTTTGCACAGTTTCTCCAATACAAACTTTTTCCTGTGAATTTTTGTTTGCTTTCCACAGAAATTGAGTTGCATTTTTTTTTTCCTTTGTCACCTTTATTTTTGCTTTATTTCAGTGACAAACTTTGGAAACTTTTGTTTACGCAGTCAGCTGGGAACTCTGGGGAGGCTACCCAGTGATATAAAACAGTAGCTGTAGAAATCCTCATGACAAACAGAGAAAGAAAATGATAACTCCAAAGTAAATAAAATAACCAATTTATCCCCAGTATAATAAAAAAAGAATAGAAGGATGTTAGTCTTTCAGTGTAGTACATGGTAACTTCATAAGTGATCTTGCCCTCCTAGGCTGTCAAGTCCGATTCTCTACCACCACTAAAACTAATTTCTCTTTTAATACATGTTAGAAAATAGATACTCAGCTAGAAGGAACACTTACTTACATTTATAGAAGGTATTATGAATGAAAAAATCTATCCCTATCACAAAACTTATTTTCCAGTTTGCCTGTATGTGACTTTATGTGCCTTTGATTCCATGTCACCAGTCCCAAATTTAAATATAATTTCATACTCATTCATCGACCTGTTTAATTCTCTCCAAAAGCATTCTGCAATGCAGAACCCTTTTCCCTTGCATTTTTTCATTGTCTCTTCATTTCAATTTGCATTAAATATTTACCACGTATTCTGTCAGATGAATGTGGGGTAAAAAAGTAGACACTTGGTCAGAAAATGTTCAGATCCAAGATGATGTTGATGTTTTAGTGGATTTATTTAATTTTTGTTTGTTTGTTTGTGGTATTGGTTTTTGTTTGTTTTAATATTTATTCCTAAGTAAATTTAAATATTTAAGACCTTAGTGGTTTTGTTATATTGAGAACACAAAAAGTAATTTCAAAATCATAGCTCGTAAGACTTCAATATTTATTACTGGTTTTGCCACAGGCACCTGGAAAAATTAATCTTAACAAGTTTTCACTTGTGAGAAACTCTCTGAGCAACAACACACAATTAGAGCCCCTAATTAGATTTTGGCAGACTGATTTCCACAGCAGTTTTCTCTTGCTGTTATTAAGTATATGGAGCTCCGTGAACTTCATTTTTGTCACTCTGTTTCAGATCTAGATAAATTACCAGCATTGAGAAGTAAATTAAAATGGTCACATTTTTGCAAGATGTAGACACACAAGCATGTGTCTACATCCCTACAATGGAATCAGCAGGTGCTAAGTGTAAAACAGATGTAAATTCCTGATCTAGGGATTATTTTCATTTTTTCATTTATATAGACCATAGGACTTGCATTCTCTTCTGTGACTGGGACCTTTAGGTACCAATACCAGCAATAAATAATGCGAATAAATGGCTATCCTAAGGCTGCCTTAGTGTTTTGTAGGATACTTGTTCTTTGTTGTCTTTGGGATAGGAAATGAACTGGCAGGAAAAACCTATCTATTGGGCTTTGGGGGCCCTCAGATAGTGCTACAAACAGTCTCAGTTTGCTGTAAGTTATGCCAAAGGCTATTTTTGCCTTTTTCAGCTTTAATTTTTGTAACTGATGCTATGGCCTGGAGACTGGAAAGAAGGTCTTGTGGCATAATGCACCACATCACCCCTAATCCATAAACACACTTGGAAACATACTGCAAGGAAAGCTACCCCCTGAAGGAAGCCGTTTTTGCTAACTCTAACACATGTAGCCTAAAACTGTGATTAAAAATCTACTTTAAATCTAGAACTCAATATGATTTTTAAAATGCAAAAAAACCCAAACCAAACCAAAATGAAACAAAAAAAGTAAGCAAACAATTCCAACAACGCTTCAAGATTAGTATTCTTTTTTTGTAGTCTGGAAAATTCACTGGAATTTTTAACTATTTTCAGTCTGGGTCATTGTATCTTGCACAATAGATATATAACACTCTTTCATGCCTGAACACCTTACTTCCCCAAGAAGTAACTGCAACACTGTTATCTGTTATAATATTTGATTTTTTCGTTAATTTTTTTGGCCAAACATATATTTACTGTCTGTTCTTGGAATTCTGAGAGGCTGGCAAATTCTTCGTCACAACAGAATCTTTAGAATTTCACTTGTTCTAAAAAATCAGCTGCACTAGCAATATTTGTGAAAGTGTTCATGCCCATGACTGAGCAAATAGATAATATTAAAGACCACTATTTCTTTTCCAAAATATTGGGAAATTCAGTTGTGACCAGATGATCTTGCCCTTTTTCTCTCAAGGACAAAGAGATGTGAAGAATTTTTTTTACCCTACATAGAGAATTTTTTCCTAGGTTTGGGAAAAGCTCATCTTAGGAAAAAACACTATACACAGAATTTTTTTAAAAACTGATCAAATTAATGATTACTTAAAGGGTAGTCAAATAAATGGAAATTTTGTTGCGAGAAATATAAGCAACAAAATTATGGCAGCATCACTGTCTCTACACAACTGTCACTACATGGCCCCCTGCATTAATGAGGTTGTATGTATGAAAATACACTTATTAATTTTTAGCCCTCCTTTATTTTTTCATAGCATAAGTAGAAAAGTAGGAAGATGACTCTTAGGAAAACTTTAGATTATTATTTAGGATTGTAAGACACTGAAGAGTTTTTCTGAGCAGAAGCATTTCTTCAGCTCTTAAGAAAGTTCAAACTATTTAAACACTATCTCACAAACTAAACAAAGCTGTTATTAAGAACTGAACAGAACAGTGGAATTCCAGCAACTGTAACCTTTGCTAAAGTTATCTGTGACTTACGCAATTTAAATGATGCTGTGACAGAAAGCTTAATCAGAAAACATCTGTCTTCTAAGACATAAGATTCTTGTTTCTCTCAAGTCTGTTTAACAAACTCTGATTGCTTTTTCCTAATTGCAGTAGAACGAGTGAGACCAGATTGTTTCTATTTATATATGCAAAGGAATTGCATCTCTGAGGATAGGATTTTAGCCACAAAAACAAAACAAAGCAAAAGTCCTCAAGCCTTCCAGAAAATCTTCTACCAATTTATTCCCCCAGTGAAGTGATTACCACCCAAACTGCATGATTTAGTTTTGTGCTCTGTTTTTTAAGACTTGAATGACATTTTTAAAAGCGAGGTTAGGGAAGGAGTCCAAGAGTGTAAGCTTATCCTGAAGTCCTCTTTTATTATTTCTTAGTCACTCACTCTCCATTTCCAAAAATGTTCTAAGGAACAGCTATTAATCCAAATGCAGCAAATAGAGGTTTCAGACTAGTTCAGGCTGCAAAAATTCTGATTTCCATAATAAAAGTATTTCATCTTAGTTAATGATGATTATGTCTCCTGCTGCATTTATTTTTCACCTGTACAAGTTACAGTGAAATAAACCCCATGGTTCCCAAAACTACTTTTTTATCAATCCTTCTTTGTACTGCACATACAGATAAAAATAATTCTTTACTGGCACCTTATCCTTGCTACGTAGATTTCAAACAACTGCGCATGCACTATTTTAAAGGACTATGAACATGATCTATTGCCAGATATTGTCTTTTCCACATAAGATGCTAACAATAGTATGGTATAGCAAATAGTTATATACATGATACAGAAAAAAATACAAATTGCCTAATCTCAAGATGATAATTATAGAACCATAGAATTATAGGTAATCCTGAGGTCAAAGGGACTCACAAGGATCACTGAAGTCCAACTTCTGGCCCTGCACAGCCCCAAGAATCAGACCATGTACATAAGAGTGCAGTACGTTTCAGGCTTGAAGCTGTAGTACACAAGAAAATACCAAACTTTCTCAAAATACTTCCAACCTGACATTTGATTTGATAATGGGATTATAATGGATGTAATGAGGTTAGGTCACATAGCCCAAAACTTAAGTGAGGTGTTACATTTTTCATTATTTATTGGTGTGAGTTTTATGTGTCTGCGCTACACACTGAAGAATGCTAACTTTCTCAGGGTCTAGATCACCCTGACAAAACTTGATTTAATCTTTAATCATAATTAATCTTAATCGTGATCTTTAAAAATCTTACACAGACTGTGCATTTTCTTGGAATTGTCAGGCTCTTCTCATGCTTCTTATCCTGAGCTTTTCACTCCAGGCATTTTAACTCCTCGTTGACCTTACAAGAAGGGTTACTTATAAGTTACTCTGCAGGATTTTGGAATGCTGCTGTATAACAAAGTGTGATTAATAAAAATCATGCTGCTAAATCCAAATAAATGAGAAACCAAAGGTGTTTACAAAAAATACCAACAAAGTAATTGCTACACCTAGGATTAATAATGAAACCATGACATGCTCATTTGTCAATTTTTATTACTACAATTAAGGAAAACAGAAAAGGCAAGGAAGAGAGCTGAAGCAGTAAGGCAAAAGATTTAAGAAGGAAAACCACAGGGAATATTTCACATATTTCACTGTAGTGAAGAGAAAGCTGATCACAGAATTGTGCCTGTGGCTCCAAAGGGGTTGCTTGGAGCTAAAGAAGGTTTGTGCCTTGACTGCAGCTCACTGGGTTTGTTTGGAGGACAGCTGGTGTGAGTAGGAAAGAGCTCTTGTAAAAAAATGTGAAATAATCATTCTGCTTCCTGGGCTGTCAATTACAGCCTAAATAATGCAGTTGGGCTGGCTTAGCTAAAAGTGAAGACAAAGTGACAGTCAGCAACCAGAGGGCAAATAGACATGACTTGACAGTTCCAGAATGTAAAGGTAGGGTGTAAGGAAGACAGAATGATGTTGGTATCAATGAGTAAATTTGCAGCAAAAAAAAAAAAAAAAAAAAAAAAGCAAGATTTTCAGAACTGATAAGGTGCTTTAGTACTTTATTGTTTAAGTACTAAAAAAAAGTGTTAAGATAGATAAAAAGTTTTTAGGTAGATAAATGACAAAAATTGTGACAAAAACAAGAAGCCGTCCTGTTTGAAATATACAAACTATGGAGGCAGCCTGGTGAAATTTGGCAATGTGTGTAGGAATATTGATTGGAGGAAAGAATCTCGAGACATCATTATGGAAGAGATAAAACAGCTAGTTAAACAAGAGTTTATGACAGTTCATTCAAAGACTGGGTACAAGCAATAACAAATAACATGAGCATGTGGCAGTAGATGACCTGGGGAAGAAAATGTGAATTTTTAATTTAGTATTGCAGACTGCAAAACTGGATATTACATAAGCAGCACATTCATATGTGTATTCTTTTAACAGCCAGCTCTAACAAATGATCTAATAATGCACCACTCTCTACCTCCCTGCATAGTCTCTGACACAGTTTCAGTGATGGTGGCATCAGGCTCAGTTCTTTCACTTGATGACAGCAGTGGTGTAAGATATTTTTGCTTCCCTCAAGGTATTCCTTCCTGGCATTCCTTCCTGCCTGATGTCTTACAGCACCCTATGTCCGCAATTATAAAGCCACAATAGTGTGAGGTGTCACTCTTTCAAATGGGTTCCAGAAGCAACCCAGATAAAAAAATCTATAAACCTCTCCCTCCACCCCATCAAAAAAAATTGCTGTCACATTTCTCCAAAAGATCAGTGCCTTGGTTTTGTTAACAGAACATTGTCATGCACAACTGTGCCCATGCAGTATGGGAAACCTTTTAATTTTGTATATGCAGTTTCTACAGCAGTATTTGTTGGACTTCACAAAATATATGAACTTTTGAAATGACTGACAGATGTGTTTTTTATAGCAGCTTTGGAGACATTGATGGTTTCGCAGCTGTTTTCTGATGAGATGATCTTGTTTGATTTTGTGCTTGCTGATCCATAGAAAATTCACTTTGGGATGCTTAGATTGAAAACAGGAATGAGGAAGGAGTTCTCATCTTCCAGAATAACCTAGAATTGTTTAAGAACCTACTGAAGAAATTCCATTGCAAGAGGAAACACAGCAGAGCAATACACATCCAATGGAATTTCCTCTTACAATAATAAGTGAAGTGCAATATTGTTCATTCAAAGAAGGGGTCTACATATTGTGCAGTAATCTTTTTACTGAAGAAAGTAATATTAAAGAAGAGGCTTCAAGTAATATTAAAGAAGAGGCTTCAAGTATTATGATCAGAGCAGACATCTGTGCGAAGTCATCTACACAACTGTGAGTTATGCTGCTGCTCCTGCAGTGTTCTGCTGCTGGAGATTCAATTAAACATGATACATCTATCTTCCAAAATTCTATTTTTTTAATGCTTCCACAAACATTTCTATATATATGAGTTAATATACTACTCCACAGGTTGTCTCATGCTCATCACAGAGTCTCTTAAACTCTTACAAAAGTGCACCTAACAGCCCAAGTGATCAAACCAAAATTCATGTTGAATGGAGACATGGCATTTGCCCTTATCTATGCAGAGATAACGCTGTGCAGGACACCACTTAATGTTCCTCCACACAAAAGTTAGGGCCAGTCTTAAGAGATCTTCTACCATGGATCTGACTCCTGTATCTGACAAGATTCTGTGAGTTGTCATCATATTGACCTTCTAATGTCATTCCCTATGCTTACAGCATAGAAACAGATCTAAAACTGTATGAAAAAAAAATCTAATAAAAGTGGAACATGGGAGAATCATAGGCCAATTAATACTCAGTTATTCCAGTTAGCTGAGTAAATCAATAGCTTCAATACATAAAAATAAAGTAGCAATAATGTCACTTCACATATAAAATAAATTTTACTTTAATGTGAGACAGCAACAAGACATAAAAATACAGTACATTTTTGCTCCATAAACCCAAGATAATGTTCTATATTACTGTCAGCCTAAGCTTCAACTTTAAATAATATATGTAAATAACTGTTCATTGTTGTATTCCTATGGCTAGTTTTACATTCTGCTCAATAAAATAAATTATATCTATAAAGTTACATAGCTGTTACTGGCAATTCAGAAACAATTTTGTGACAAAATACATCTCACAATCTATCCCTCTATCTGGTACTGTAGCTGCCCACTAATTCTCCCCCCAGCAGGATCAGGGAGGAGAGGGGAGAATTGTAAGGGTGGAAGTCAGAAAATTCCTGAAATAGACAGCTTATTAGGGAAAGCAATTGCTGTGCACACAAGCAAAGCAAAAAAAAAAAAAAATGAATTGATTCACTGCTTCCCATGGGTAGGCAGATGTTCAGTCATCTCCAGGACAGCAAGGGTCCATCATGTAAAGGTTACTTGGGAAGACAAACACCGTCATTTCAAATATCCCTCACTTCCTTCTTCTTCCCTCCACTTTGTATACTGAGCATGATGTCATATGGTCTGGAATATCCCTTTGGTCATTTGGGGCCCCGTGTCCCAGCTGTCTCCTCCCCACCTCCCATGTACTCCCAGTCCCCTCACCATGGTGGCAGTAGGAAAAGTAGAAAAGGCCTTGGCTCTGTGCAGCCCTGCTCAGCAGTAACAAATATGTATCTGTATTATCAACCCCGTGTTCAGCCCAAATCCAAAACATATTCCCTATGAGCCGCTGTGAAGAAAATTAACTCCACCCCAGCTAAAACCTGCACAGATATCCATTGCAACAACATCCATCAAAATATAACTGACAAGCCTCTGTTTCAGAGCTGAAGGAACAGAATTTCTCTCTCTCCTATGAAAACCCTTACTGGGAAATCCTTGTCTATGCTCTGCATCAGTGATAATCAGGGAAGCTCATGATGTTATTGGGTGTACTGCGTTCCACTGTGCAAATAAATGTTCAACATCCAGCAAGATTTTGACTAAGTAAGCATTTGCTTTTATTTTTACTATCAGCTATTTGCATCACTACCTCACCGATTAACCAATCATTTTGTATTTCTAGCCCCGACATTTACATGTCAACTGACTTGAGGTTTTACATTTGTGGTTAAAAAATACTGATACGTTAGCCTGCAGACAGTTTTGAAGCAGTTTGCCCGTGACTGAAGGAAGTTAAAAGGTTGCTCTGTTAGTCTAAAGGATAAGCTCTACTTGACCATGAGCTGCACTGGGTGAACAAAATAATTTCTCTCTGTTACTACTGAAACAAGATGAAGAACATGTATTGAAAGGATAAGGGGGAATGGTCTCAAACTGAAAGAGGACAGGTTTAGATTAGATATTAGAAATAGCTAACACTTAATATGAGAGTGGTGAGTCACTGGAAGAGGTTGTGAAGTTGTGAGTGCTCTTGAACTCTCGAAGAGTTCAAGATCAGGCTGGACTGGGCTCTGAGCAACCTGGTCTGGTGAAACATGTCCCTGCCCATGGCAGGATGGTTGAAACTAGATGGTCTTCAAGGTCCCTTCCAACCCAAACCATTCTATGACTCTTTGATGATTACTGAAACAAGATGAAGCCATTAGTAATATTTATTGCATAAAAACCATAGTGCAAGTATAGCGACTGAGATAAAATTTTATTGTGGGGAGTGGGGCAATTCTGTATCTCCATTCTTTTGCTCTGTGTCTGACTAAATTCTGCACACACTAACAACAGAGACCTGGATTCTTGTGCAAGTGGATCCTGCTGCCACAACAAGTGTGCCCAGGCATGACCTGGCCTGCTGCCAACCCCTTGGCACACATCTATCCATGACAGCATTCTCCAGAGGAACGGAGCAACTACTGGCTTAACCCTATCACTCAGCAACTTGTGGCAGCCAAGGTCATTGCCAAAGCAAAAAAGAGCAGAGAATCGATATGGAGCTTCTGCTGCCAACTTTTGAAAAGTACCTTTTTAAAGCAATGGCCTTGGGAGTGAACTGGTAATAGAGTGTATAGATCATCAGCAAATCCTAAAGCATAAGTGTAACCAAGCCTTCAGGCAATGCTTCCTATTCTGCTCTATGGAGAGCTCTTGGGTGACAGAAAAACAGAACCACATAATTGTTATTGTTGGGAGGTGTTGCATTACATCTGGGAGGGACCATCTTCCAAGCCAGGGTCACCTGGAGCATGTTACACAGGACTGCATCCAGGTGGGTTTTAAATTACTCTGGAGAGAGAGCCTCCATGACATCCCTGGGCACCTGCTCCAGTGCTTGGCCATCCTGAATGTAAAGAGGTTCTTCCTCTTTGACATGTTGAGGTGATGCTTGTGTTCTAGTTTATGGCCATTACTCCTGTCGCTGGGCACCCCTGGGAAGAATCTGGCACGATTCTCTTGACAGCCACCCTTGAGATGTTCATATGCATTAACGAGTTCCCCTCTCAGACCTCTTCTCTAGACTAAGCAGGCCCAGCTCCTGCAGCCTCTCATATGAGAGAAGCTGCCAGCCCTGACTCCCGTTTCCAACCGCTCTGCATTAAAACAGCTGGAAGCACAACGACATCCACCCGTGGCACAGGGACAGCGCCACCTGAAGAAGGGAAGGGCAGGACAGGCACCAGCGCTCAAAAGTGGGCACG
>NW_005054305.1:5671696-5672791 GCF_000277835.1 Geospiza fortis | reverse complement strand
GAAGGGTCGGGGCGGCCGGCGGGGGCGGCGGTAACGTGCGCGGATCCCGCATCTTTGTTCTGCTGCTTTCAAAAGCTCTAGAAGGTTCATCTGCCATCGCGAGGTAGGTGGATGCTGCCCTTGCTTCTCCGGCTGGCAAAGTCAGGCGCTGAAGCGGCTCAGCGTTTCGTCGTGTTACCGTGGTATGAACTGGGAAAGAACTGCAAAACTGCTGGAGTCACTTAAATGTATTAATCTTTCAGATTATTAGTAACTGCATTAATAATAAACCCCGTGTGAACAAAAATGAAGGACCCGTTTGAATATTCGTTTTTTACTTCTGTTAGAGGGATCTCTCTCTCTTCACAGGTTTTACAGTTCGGTGACTCTTCCACTTCTGAAGGAACCACTTCAGAGGGAGACAAACCCTCTGATTTAGAAGAAGCTTAATAAAACAACTGTTCAAGTTTGTTTCTAACACAAACCAAAAAAATTTGCTGGTTCCCTTAGTTCGCTGTTCTGCAGTTACTGGGAGACCATCAGGCTTTTTCTCAGTGGAAGATCCTTTTAGAACTGGTTAGCATTATCCCAGAGCTAAGGCCAGTGGTATCCTATATGGGGCTCTGTGGGATTTCCTTGTGTTGTGTGTTCCTTGATTAGGGGATGTTTTCCTTTTTTTCCCCAGGGAACATTGCCATATTTTTCTGCACATCTCCTTGCTTATCAGGTGTTGCCTAAATACTTGCCAAATCATCTCTCTTTTCATCCTTAGTGCTTAAAACTTCTCTCTGCAGTCATTACTACAAAATGTCCACAATGGTGTGATCACTGCATCTTCAGGAATTGTTTCCTGTTGATTGTGTCTTTATGCTGTTTGGCTCCCTCTTGTTCACTATCTCCTATCTAACTTTTAAACACTTTCAAGGTGCAGTGGTTGCTTCTATACATAAATAGTTCTTATATAGTTCACCTATCATTCTGTGGTTTTCCTTTACTTTTGTACTTCCTACAATATTTACAAGTCTGCCACTTATTCTTCTAGTTCAAATAAATTAAAAAAATAGGAAATATATAATATTTATAGGGTTACATTTCAGAACTTTCTTGTCTGTCAGT
>NW_005054305.1:5665731-5671686 GCF_000277835.1 Geospiza fortis | reverse complement strand
TAGTCTTCCAAGTGAGAATGATGCTGATGTCCATTTAGACATCTTAGGTCTTTGAGATGCTGGTGCAGGACACATATATAAAGTAGACTTTAATTGCAAGTAATTGATACATGATTTTAATAGCTGAGTGCAGTTTCTACATCTTTGTAAGTGAAACTTATAACATCTAATATAATGTATGCAGCTGTAGTTTTACTTTGTTACTTAAATGTTTCTTGCCAATGGGTACTTTGTTAGGAAGAGCATTGTCTCACTAAGCAAGGCTTATGTAGTACCTTGCTCAGAATCAGAGCCTTTAGTGATGAGACTTTAAATTTCTGACTTCATCTTTCTGCTCAGCTACTGGGAATTACATATCTTTTCAGCTTCCTTTGTACCAGGAATGAAATGAAATCAACAGTATGTACCAAAAGTGTTCTTGGGGTAGGTGAATTAGATCTGATCAACCCTAAGGGAAAAAAGGATCATATTCAAACTAGTCTCTCTTGTTGTCTCAGACACAAATACTGTAGTTGGCCCTTTCAAGATGTGGTTTAACAATGCAAAGATCTTGGGTCGTTACATGAATTTGTGAGATTACAGCTCTTTCCAGCCACTGATCAATGCTGTGCTGCCCTAACTGTATCCAGTGGTGGTGTGAACTCATCCAGCTTAAGTTAAAACCAGGCAATAATGAACTTATTCCTTGTCTGTGGCACTTCTTAGGTCCATCTTGAAATGCTGCTGTCCTGTGCTGGTCTGAAGGATCCTGGGGAAGAGAATAAATAGAAAATGGTGAAGGGCAGTAGGAAAGTTTTACGTCTCAGCCTATCAGCCTGCAGATGTAATGCTGATTTCCCAGGAATTGCTCCTTAAAATGTTACTGTGTGGAATGGAGAGAAAGAAGGTCAGATATTATCTAAAAACCAACAAGCTTCCTGGCAGTATAGTGGAAATGTAAGTTGCAAGAATGGAAGATTCTCAAAGCACTTAGGAACACCCAAGTTTACAGGCAGATGATTCATCTAATAGTCTTATACTGTATGCTCATGGCATTTGCATATTGTGATAGAGTAGAATATTTCACTGTACTTGCACCTTTTTGCTGTGTGAAATGAAATAGATGCATCTAAGTCAAGGCTGATTGTGTGTGTGGAGAGAAGGAAGGATAAAGGTTGCTTATTGAAGCTCAGCCACCTTGCCTGTTAGCAGCTTTTCATTAAAAATTTTCTGCATGGAAGTCATAAATGGTTGGGATCTGTTGTAATTTATGTGTAAAGATGTGTTTTACTGAAGATATTTTAGTTCACCAGAACATTTTCTTCCTCAACAAGCTGCAAGGCACAATGTCAGAGAGGAAGAAAATACTAATTGTGTTGTAGGGAACTGGAGCTGCTCCGTGGCTGGCTTCTCTTTGTGGTAGTCAGAGAAACTGAAAAGAGAGGGAGAAGTTGGACTCCCAAATGTTTTATGGAGCAGCAGTGTACTGGAAGGTGGGAGGGGAAAAATACACGAGTTATGCAGCAGAATGGTTTTGTGAGACGTCAAAGTTGATTGAAATTTTGAATTTTTATGGGCTAATGGAGGGGGAATCCCCCTTAGCAAGCAATTAATGGCTTATCAAAGGGAAAAGACATCTGCACATGTAAGCCCTTAGCACTGGAAGAATTCTCAAAGAGATCACTGTCACATTCCCTCTGTCCTTCAAACTATTTAGAAAATAGAGTTACTGCATTTTTTTTGACAAACTGCAAATTTTGTAACAAATGGAGTTTACATCAATCAACTTGAAGTATTGACAATTTGTTTAGAAGAAAGAAATTGTAATTACTTATATTAAGGTATTTATATAAAGGTATTATTTGTCTAATATTTAAAAGTTTTCATTTGCACCATAATTACAGATATTGCAGTAATATCACTGTTCTGTTTTTGAAGAGACCTCTCAGAATGCTAGTTCTTTGGGAAACAGAAGCTTTTATTATTCCATGTACTTCAGAATACAAGGGGAGGAAAATCACATTTTCACGTTTTCAGGTGTGGTTCTGTGTTTTGAGATGAAGACATATAGTACTGTAATGAATATAAAAATATATGGTTTAAATGGTTGAGAAGAATTCATGTTCTATGTTTGGATTGTTCATGTGCCTGCTTTTGTCTTTTCTGTAAGCACAGATGATTGGATGAAGTAGAGGTGATTGCAACCCTACCTCAGCACCCTGGTAGTCTTTTGATAGTCAGAGGAGCTGAAACACAAGAGCAGATTGATTTCTAACTATTAATTAGAGAAGACAACTATTTTTCTAATTTTAATTTTTCCTGTTTAATTCAGTGGATGTTTCAGAGGAAAACCTTAATAGATAGGATGGCAAGTGGTCAGAAATGGTCAAAAACATTTAAAATACTTAAAACTTAAAATCATTTAAATGTTTAATGATACTTCTGTGAGATGGTTTCAAGTATTTAATAAAAGCAGATAAGAGGTGCTGCTTCTCCAGAATGACCATTTTTGTGACAGTAGTTCATTTTGTGCTTCTCTGGTTAAAGCAGAAACTGAAATTTCTGATCTTGAATTAATAACCTGTGATTCTGCAACTTCATTGAAAGTTGCAAATATTCATGTGTTAGTTAAAGGTTGAAGAAGCTAGATAAGAGCAGGAATATTTGGCACCAACATGGGGATTTTTTCAGTGTTATAGATAAAAGTAGTAATAAAAGGGACTCAAATAATGTATGTCTGGTCCTGACAGCCATCCAGAACCCATTTATATGTTTGAGTTTACATCGTGGAAAGGATCCAATGATTAGGAGAATAAGACAAATTAACAAGGCAATGGTGACCAAGGGAGAGCATTTGCTGGTCTAATTTCACTGCCAAACCAATCTGAGTATTGCAAGAGACAATTTTTTTCTCTTTTTTTCCTGTTTTTTCTATTTGCTCTCAGCATTATAACTGAAATTACATTGGACAGATCTCAGAAAATGATCTCTTATTCATCCCTGGGTTATTCCTTTCTGTCTTGTTGCAGCAGAGAACATTTGCCAGACTGGGAGGAAGAGTAAGCAATATTGTAGTTGATTGCAGTCTAGTTTTTCAGCCAGAGAGTGCTTGAGTACTGGAACAGGCTCTCCAGGGAAGAGGTCACAGCATCAGGCCTGACAGAGTTAGAGAAGTGCTTGGACAATATTCTCAGGCACATGGTGACGTTCTCGGAGTGTCCTGTGCAGGGGCAGTAGTTGCACTCCATGGTCCTGATGGGTCTTTTCCAACTCAGCTTATTCTGAGATTCTAGCTTGTCTACCTTGGATGTAATGACCTCTGCAGTTCAAATAAGAGCTGGTTATGAAACAATGTAGTGATCAAAGAAGATGCAGTCTGCTTTGAAATCAGTAACTAAGAATCCTGAAGGGTGAAATGAATTTGAAGAGGAAAAAATAGCTAATGTTTTCTCTTTTATGGTCTTCTGCTTCTTTTATTAAACTCTTGCTGCTTTTTTGTCAATCCTAACCAAAAGGCAGCTGTGCAGCTTGCATGGAACTTGGAATAATCTCTATTGGTTTTAGCTCACGATTTTATATAAATCTATTTCCTGTTCTTAGTTTTCCTAATAGGAAGAATGATATCACTCCTTTTTGAACTTGTGCAGAAATAGAGAAGAGTCCTGAAAATGCTATGGGCAAGAGAAATGCTTATCATGGCTTTCAGGTGGTGAGCCCATAAATATGGGCACAGCCTTTGTGCTGGTATTCTTTGTTGCATCTGTGGCAATTGTGGCATTTCTGAAGACTTGCTGTTTGATTACAGAATAATTTAGATTAGCAGGGACACCTGGAAGTCACCTGATCCAACCTCCGGCTGAAAGCAGATCCTACTGGATCACATTGCTCAGGGTCGTGTCCACTTGGGTTTTTGAATAAATCCAGGGATGAAGATTTTGCTGTCTCTCTGGGAAACCTGTTCCAGTGTCAGACAACTGTGAGAAAATTGTAATATGTAATTGTAATATCTCACCTTATGTTCATTGCCTTGTGTCTTTTGACTGACTACTTTCAAGTGTTCAATTTAGTCTTCTCTTAACAAGAATACTGTATCACTGAAGACAGAAAAAAATAAAAAGCACCCTGCTCTTAGCCATTTCTATTTCAGACTGAGCAAACCCATTTATTTTAGTTTCTGCTTGTACATAATATGCTTCGATTTTGGAAGGTTTCCTCTGGGCTTGTTCTGGTATTAATATTTGGTTCTTACTGGGATGCCCAAACTGGACAAATATGATTTTACAGGCTGAAGAGACAACAGTTACTGGTATGGATGTGCTGGTTATACTGTTGCTAGTACAGGGCAGGATACTGTTGACTGTGCTTGCCACAATGATAGGGGGCTGGTAATACCTTGTCTGAGGGTTTTGTAATAGCGCCTCTATATAGGTTTAGTGCAGATCTAGGGCTGCAGTGAAATAGGACTGATACAACTTGCTCATTTCTCATGCTGTGGGGAAGTATCTGATAAAAGGCTGATGAGTTTTGCAGGGTGTGGGAGATGTTCATGTTAGTATTTTTCTTTCCTTGTTATTGCCTTCTTTTATTTCTTTCTAGGGAATTATTCTCATGGGTCTCTTACAAGTTTCTTGAGTAGATATGAAACTTGCCTGTCCCATTGTTTTATAATTTCTGCATGGAAATGCCTGTACTACAGAACTGGTTGTTGTTTGGGAGCTATTTTCAGCTATATTCCATTATTGAAGTTCACCTGTTATTAAAGGCTTCATTTGGAGCAGGAGTACTTTCATTTAGCTGCAGAAGTCTTCTTCTTCCTTGCATTGCAGTTTTTCATGTCAGTTCCACAAATTATCATAAAATCTTTTACCTGTGAAAGTGTAGTTTACTTTCTGATTAACAGGGACTTTTTTTCTCTTGTGCAGAGGGGAAATGGAGGTTTAAACACTCTGCTTGATCCCTGATTTCCAGTGATCAAATGTTCCTCAGCATTCTGACTAAGCGCATGAGCTCCTTGAATCCACTGAACTCGGGCAGTGTCATGGGTACATTTTCTGCCTTGGTCTGGGAGGTGCAGAGACTTTTCCATTATGTTGGCCCAGCACAGTCATTCCTAGCACTTGATGCTGAATAAATTATTGTAGTCCTGTCATTCATGACTGTCTTTCACGTTTACCAACAGATTATTTTGACTAAGCATGCATATTTATTTCTGAATCAGTGGTTCTGCATTTTTTATCTGATAGTTTTCCTAAAGCACTTAGATATTACTTGTTATTTGCCAGGGAACTTGCCTGCATAAGATTTCAATCAGTATTCATTTTGTGATGTTGTTCTTAGTCAGAAAGCAGAAAAAAACCAGGTACTTATGGTGTGCAGCTAACTTCACAAGGACAAAGTAATTATGAGACCTCATGTGAAATGAGTTTTCACTTTAGCCAGCCAGTTATTTGAATGCATTCTTTTCATGGGTTGAGAAGGAGAGATTGTATACCCTGGGGACATTTATCTGAATTGTGATGCCTTACTGACAGGGCCAAAGCTTTAACCATTTCCACGTCTGTCTGTGGTGAAAGATAGCTTATCTACTGGCTTTTTGATTAATAAGACTATTTCTACAAGTGACTATTTTTACTTGCCTTTCTATAGCTCTTACTCTTAGGTAATCTTTTGTATTCAAATTATGCAATCGTATTATGGGGAGCAGCATGAAGTAATTATGCTTTGTGTGGGATCCAGTGCTAGATTCTTGTGAGCACAGTGCAGAGATTGGTTTCAGGACTTTAAAATACAAAAGATGCTTTTTTGCAAGGTATTGCCAATGGTCAGTTCACTTTCTTAGATTTGTGCTTGTCCTCCTTTACCTTCAGTTCATTGTGCATTTATTGAATTATTCTACAGCTTACTGTATAATCAACTAATAGCCTGAGAGGATAGAATAGTATCAAATATATTAGAAATTTTATTGAACATTGTATC
>NW_005054305.1:5601642-5665691 GCF_000277835.1 Geospiza fortis | reverse complement strand
TTCAATTTTTTCACTGTAAATGGAGATCCCCTCATTTTCTGTCTCCCAATAAACAGTGAACTGATATTTTTCCAATTCCTCAGACCTGCAGCCAGAGGACACATCCATTTGACATATCCTTTGTTGCAGGAAATATACAGAGGTTGTCTGAAGTATTAAAAAACAAATTTGGAGCTTCTCTGTTGCAGCTGATACAGATTCGTCCATCTACACCATTTGAAAGATTACTGTTAGCCACCAGAAACACTGGTAGCTTTTGGTTTTTTTTCAACAGATTGAGGTGATTTATATCTTTCTAAGATTTTTTTTTATAAGGAGGTATACATATACAGACTCAAATGCAGTCTCACTATCCCTGTGAAATAAGATTGGATTTATTATTATTTTACAAATAGTGCAAAACTGCTATTGAATATTGAAAAACAAATCAAGTAAAGAATATATTTCAAGGCACAAAGTTTTTTCTTTTTTTATGCTGTTGCATCTGTTTTAAAAACAACTTCTGATTAACAACAAATGTGTAAAAATAAATACAGTGGTAAGGAAGTTGGACACTTGCAATAGTATTTATTGATGTTTGTTGTAGATTTCCATTTTTGAATTGGAACCAGTTTACAGCAGTCTTATGTTACTTGGGGTATTGTCCTTCACAGCTAAGTTGTTTAATGAATCAGTTTCACAGACTAAAGTCATCATACTGCAGAAAATATTCTAGCTCCTGGAATTGTAACTGTGATATTTCAGAAGCACTCTCAGCAATCTGTTTACTGTTTAGTTAGATTAATCATAGAATTTAATCTTTAACACTTCTATGTTAATTTGCCATGTGTGAACTCTGCCAATAGTGTATTTCTAACTCCAGTATTGCTGAGAACAATATCCCATAACCTTGAGATAAGAAGAGGTACATGTGGGACTTGTTCTAGAAATGCTCCCATGAGATGATTCCCCCATTTACAATTACTAGTGGAGACCTTTCTGTTAACCTGTTTGAATCCATACCAATTTTTATACAATATGTTGAACGTGCTTTTCAGAAGTCCCATGAAAACAGGTGTTGGTTGACTAGCAGATGAGTAACTTCAGGGGCAATGGTCAAATGGTCATTTGTCAAGACCTATTGCCTAAAGCCATGTTTACTGCACTTGGATCTTGCAGAATCCATGGGTTCTCTATGAAATATTTCCTATCTGAGTTTTTCAGCATTTTTTTTGCTGGAACGATCAGTGAATAATGTTCCTATAACTGCTCTGATGATAGATCATCTTTTTTTTTTTCTTTTTTTTTTTTTAAGGGGCATGCTAACTTTTTGCTAATTGCTTTGAAAATATTCTTGACATAGTGTTTTTTTCCATGTTGTTGGGTTTGTTTGGCCTTGGTTTTCTGGTTTTGCTTTGGTAGAATGAAAGCTGCATTTGAAAATCAAATTTGTTGCCTCCAAGTTTGTCCATTTTTGTTTGGTATTTAAAAATAATTTTTGGTAATAATTCATACTCTTCTATGTTTTTAAAATCATCACATTTCTAACTTCCTAGTCCTGTTCAGAATGTCAGTCATTGACCCAGTTTCAAATTCACTTGTCCTGTTGTATATTTTACTACATTGGTTGCTTCTAAGTGCATGGCATATTTTGTTGGCTTTGCTTTGGTGTACGAGTACAGCATGATAACTTACTAAGTTTCTATATAAAAATGAGTCTTGTGCTTTTCCTGTGAAATTGTGGGATGATAAACTAAATGCAGTATTGTGAGAAGTGCTTTGATTTTTTAGTGTACTGCTTGGAAGGAGCTTGATTCCCTAATGGAGAGTGATCTGTGAATGATTTAATTTTCTTTAAAAAAAGGGGTAAATAGTCTTCAGGTGAATACCTAAATAACAAAAAGCCACCTGATATAAAACACTGAGACATTTTTACGTTTTTTTATACTTTTAAAATTAATGCATTGCCCTCCCCCAACAGTTTAGCACATAAAACTATTAATAACTAGTGAGCTATAAAAATTTGAGAGAAAAAATGATTCATCTGATACTTTTAATATGTCCTCTGAAATACAGGATGATCCCTTTAATGCCATAATGTGTGTTATTAGAATGAGTTTTAAATAATGCCCTAAAACTAGGACTTTTGATTATTGACATGTGGCTGTGTGTTCATGATTGCTGATGCAGATCTGGATCAATGGATAGGAAAACTTCATCTGAATTAGTTATGAGCTCTGAGCTGACACTTGCAGTTGCTTGAGATGGAACACTTAGTATAGTATTGATTCCAAGGTGTGCTATGTGTGTGTGTTGTCTTATATTCCTCACTGCACTTTCCATCTGATTAACCTGTAAACCATGTGACAGCCTGGATTCTATGTTTCTGGAGCCAAAAATTCTCTTTCTTACTTATTATGAACTGTGTGCAGTGAAATAAGAAGAATATGAATAAAATTGCTTCTAGGTGCTACATTGTTAGATGTTTTCTTTGGTTACATGTGAAATTTTGCCTTCCTGGTTTGTGCTTTGCTTTGCACTGTGACAGCGATGGTTGGTACAAATGCAGAAAGATAAAAGTAGACAAAAAATCGCAGATTAGTTGAGGTTGGAAGGGATATCTGGAGTTTATCTAGTCCAACCTCCCTACTCAAGAAGTACCACCTGGAGCCAATTGCTCAGGCCCTTGTCTGGAAGGCTTTAGAATATTTCTGAGGATATTCTCCACAACCGCTGTGAGCAACCTGTGCCAGTGCTCACAGTGTAGAAGTGTTTCCTGGTGTTCAGGTGGAATATCCTGTGTTTCAGTTTGTGCCCACTGCCTCTGGTTCTATCCCTGAGCACCACTGGAAAGTGGCTGGCTCTGTCCCTTTTTGCACCTTCCCTTCATAGACCTTGTGTACATATACACCTGCCCTTTGTACACATTAATGTGACCCCCTGAGCTTTCTCTTTTGGGGCTCAGCAATCCCTGCTCTCTCAGTCTTTCCTGATAGAAGCGATGCTTCCGTCCCTTTATCTTCTTCATGGCCTGTTGTTGGATGCTCTCCAGGATGTCCATGTTCTTCTCTATTCCACTGTGGAACTCAGAACTGGACACTATAGCAGGTGTGGCTTGAACAGTGCTGAGTGAAGGCTGTGAAGAATCACCTTGACCTGCTGGCAGCATTTTTCCTAATGCATCCCAGGATGCTGTAGGCCTTCTTTGCAGCACATTGCTGGCTCATGTTCCACTTGATGTCCACCAGGACCTCCAAAGCCTCTTCTGTCAAGCTGCTTTCCAATTGGTTGCCCCTAAGCATATTTTGGTGTCTGCAGTTGTTCCTCCCCAGATGCAGAAGTTTGCACTGTTCCTTGTGAACTGCATGAAGTCCATGTCAGCACATTTCTCCAGCCTGCTGAGGTACCTCTGGATGGCAGCATGGCCCTTTGGCATATCAGCTACTTACCCCACTTTTGTGTCATAAACAAACTTTGTGAGGTTCTGTTCTGCTTGCCATCCAGATTATTAATGAAGGTGTTAAACAAGAATGAACCTGGTATTGACCCCTGGGCTACTATTGATCACTGGCCACTGACCTCACCCTCTGGGCTTGGTCAGTCAACTTTTGATCCAGCTCACCGCTTGCTTAGCCAGCCTGTACATCAGCAGTTTGTCAATGAGGGTCTTATAGGATACAGTGTGAAAGGCTTAGTGAAGTCCTGGTAGACAATGCCCCCTGCTTTTTCCTTATCTATCTTTCATCAGAGAAGGTTACCTAGTTGGTTGACTGTTTCTTATGATTTTCTTGTCATTTATGTACCTGAAGAATGGTTTCCAGGATTAGCTGCTCCAACACCTTCCCTGGGATCAAGCTGAAGCTGATCAGCCTGTACTTCTCCGGGTCTTCCTTCTTGAAGCTAGGAGAGACATTTGCATTCCTCTAGTCCACAGGCATTTCTTCCACTCATTATGATTGATCAAAGATGGTCAGGAGTGGCTATGCAATGACATCTGCCACCTCCCTGAGCACTTGGTACACCCCATAAGGGCCCACGGACTTAACCTGTGCCCCGTTTGCTTAATTCTTTCACCAAGGGCAAGAGGACAACTTCCTAGCTCCAGACTGGTCTCAGGGAGTTGGACTTTCTGCAGAGTGGTCTTGTTAATAACGACTGAGAAAAGGTGACACTCAGTATTGCAGACTTCTTATCTGTGTGTCTTTCTCACTGAGCAATGAGTACATGTTTTCCTCAGTTTTCTTCTTATCACCTTTGTACTTATGGAAATGTGTTATGTCGAGCCATTTGTCATGGCGAGGGAAAGCTTAGGCTCTCAATATGAGGGATCAGCAAGCTTCCTTTATTGATTAGAGCATCAGACTTTTATACAGTAAGATAATAAGCTAATGCATATTCTGTAACCTAAGCAATCTATTGGTTATTCTGTAAATGTCAGCTCCACCTTGTGTTTACATTCTTTAAGAATTACATTCTCTTTTTCTCATGCTTTGATTACCCGCCGTATCTATGCTCAAGGATACAGTGGCCTTGCTACATCCATAGCTTCAGATTAGCTGAGTTTGGGATTTTCCAAGCTCTTCAGCCACCTGGACCACGTCTACATGACTTTTGTCAAGTAACTACTCTTCCACAGAAATGCTTCTTGTTGTCTTTGACATCCCTGGCCAGACTCAGTTCCATTTGGGCTTTAGCTTTCCTGACTGCATCCCTGGATGCTCAGGTATTTTTTCTGTATTCCTCCTGCATTCCCTGAGATTACTTCCTCCCACTGAATTATTTTTGCGTTTGGTTTTTTTTACAGGAGGTCCTTGTTCATCCATGCAGGCCTCCTGGCATTTTACCTGTCTTCATAGTTGTTGACATGGATCTCTTGTAAGCTTAAAGGATATTATTCCTGAATATTACCCAGCTTTCTTGCCCCTATCTTCACTTGAGGGCTTTATCCCATGGGACTCCACCACTCAGGTATTTGAAGAGGCCAAAGTCTCAAAGTCTACTCTCTTGAAGTCCAGGATTGTGAACTTTCTTTTGTGTCTTCCTGCCCCATGGATCCTGAACTCCACCATCTCATGATCTCTGCAGCTAAGGCTGTCTTTGATCTTCATGTCCCCAGTGAATCCCTCCTCCTTGGTAAGTATGAGGTTCTGCAGATCACTTCCCCTCACTGACTCTGGCACTTGTGGCAGGAAGTTGCCATCACGGCATACCAGGAACCTTCTGGAATTTTATCTGGCTGTCTTCTGCTGTCAGTCATCCTCCACCACACTGGAAGAAAAGCTGCATTTCTCTGTTGCTGTTTTGGCCTGTGTGGGTTGAATACTTTGTTGCTGTTGCTGCTGGCTGGTGTGACACGTGAACTGCACTCTTTGCCAACAAACCTGTACCAGTAGATGAGATTTGTTTTTAGGACTAAATTAATATTTTGATTTTTGCCTGATGTTTTAGCTTCTGATGTAATTATTTGGCTGCTCAAGCATCTGCTGCTACCTAAGCAGCTGCTGAATGATGGTGGAATGAACTGAGGAGATCTGAACTCCTTGTAACTGTGATTGTGCTGGAGAGCCAGGCAGTGGGAAAAAGGCTGCTCAGAAAGGACAGTGTTTCATTCCTGATTAATTCCTGTTGTATTTCTGTAAAGTTGGATAGTGAGTTGACAAGCAGCTCAGCAAGAAGGAAGAGGTAGACTACAAGAATTACTTGATAAAAACATGGCAAGGTTGGATCTTCCTGGCAGCAAGAGCAGCTCTTGCATACTTAAGTGAAGGTGGCAGCAGGCTTTACCTGGTTGGGTTTTTTTCAATTATGTCTTTTCATTATGTCTATTTTTGAGACAAATGCCTTTTCTAACTTTCACAAAGGTCTTGTGTGTTTGTCCAAATTTTCTCCTCTGTGTCAGAAGGTGTAAATAAAGGGAAGGTATAGGTGCTTTTGCAGAAAATTTTGTTTTTCCAAGGTTTATGTCTACATTATCTGGACTACAATAACAGTTCTCATAAAAATTGAGAACATTTACATGGCCTCTTGGTTTTGTTGTGGACTTGTTTGAAAATTCTTACTCTCAGTTCTTTACCATCTCAAGTTCCTAAGACTTTTGCCCTTTTTATTGTTTCCTTCATTAATTCCAGGGAAGCGAGCAAGTAACATAGTGGCGTCTTAGCTGTTAGCCACATCAACCTACCACACCTGGTTTATGTGAATTATCCTTCTATAAACCTGCTGAAAGCTCTATAAACCTTCTGCAGAGTTAAAAATTCAAGTGATTTTAGCTTTTGGTATCACATTAAAAACAAGAATAAAGCACACAGTCTTCCAGATATTAACTCCAAAGTCAGTATTTACTAACGGATTTATATTAAAAAAACCCGCTTTATTTTAGTGTTGAAATAGGAAGATATTGAAGAGAAGAGCTGTACCTGTGGGAGAAAAAAAAACTTATTTGGGAGAAAAGATGATACCAATTTAAAATATATTAAAGTTTGAAGAGAGAAATTTTTTGTTATTTAAGAATTTTTGGTAAATATACACATGGTTTTACTTTCAGATAAACCTTGAATTTTGATATTGTTTGTTTGAAGGTAAATAATTGTTCTTGGAGGAACAGATCAAAATGCCTTTATTTTGATTCCAAAAGGAGGAGGTTTCTTGAGTAGGTAACTTCATATATGAATTAATTAATTGTACAGATTCCTTGAAATGCTTAGCAGAGACACCCCAAAAATTGGTTCCATGATCTAGTTGAGGCGTTAGAAGATGGGTTGGACTTGATGATCTTAAAGGTCTCTTCCAACGTAGAAATTCTGTGATTCTGTAATTCCAGTATCTGAATGGAAAACTGCAAGTGGAATGAAACAATTGAAACCACAGTGCGTTACTTTACATGAATTGGGTTAAAATTTTGAGAAGTTTTTGTGTAATTTTTGTGTAAGGAAATTTGAATGTTATCTGTTGTCTTGAATCCTGGTAAGAATCTTTCTTCTCGTATTTCCTATTTGTTGTCAGGCCAAGGTTGTAGCTTTTTTGTTTTGTTTTGCTTCTGTTTTGGTGGCCAGAAAGTGTTGAGACAACTTCTGGATTGTAGCAGCTGTAAACACGTTTACACTCATGTAAACTCTTGTTAAGCCATGCAGTTAGTCATGCTGGCCAAGGGTTTGAGAATTTCATGCCATGCATGGCACCTGACATGTTCAGAGCATCTCTTTTAGCTGTCAATATTCCTTGTTTTAATGAGGAGTTATTTGAAAGCCAGGACAGCCCTCCCCATTCATTCATTTAAAAATTAAGATATTATTGTAGGAGTTAGAAATACTATTCCTTGAAAGATTAAGCTGGTTTTTTATCTGTGTGGGTGTTGGTAGTATTGTTTGCTAAAGTGGTGGAATTATCACTGTGTTTTCCTCTGGAAATGCCCCCAGTCCCTCATATGCAGCTCTCTGTAGCTCTGGACTCTCTGTGTCGGGCTATAAGTTCTTGGTTGATCTGGAGTTACTTGTGTCATGCCACGGGTGTTGGGTCATCTGATGGAGTTCCTGAGATAATTTTCTAACTGTTCTTTAATCTCTTTACTTATTTTTCATCCCTGGTATGTTTAGTTCTTGCCCCCAAAGGTGCAGAGCATTTTTTTTTGTTGTTAGGGTGGTTACTAGTTACAGGGAGGCAAATATTCCCCAGACAACTGGATGCTTAATGTAGGTGAAGTGACAGATGATCCCTTTGACCCTCTTTGCTACCTTCTGTAAGGGACATTTGTCCTTCCCTTTGCAATATTTTTTTAGCTCTTTGAGTCCTGGGGGTAGGCATTTGCTCACTCACATATAAATGCAGCTTCATTTCTACCTTACTAACTTCTGTTGAATACCAAGAAGTGTCTTGAGATCGTATTTGGGGCTTTGGGTGCAAGATTGAGACAGAGAAATATTTCGTGCTGTTGTTGTTACTGAGTCACTTAATTACTCAGAATGTTGATTTACTCACTCTTGATGCCTATAATAAATATTTCATGTATAATTATAAAACATTAATACTTTGAGATTGGCAGAGATTTGTAACAGTTGTATAACAAAGCAGCTGTTTGGAATGAATGAATAAACAGTGAATTTTGACTGGAAGTTGTGTTAACTAGTGAGTGAAAAAGGAACCATTGTATGGGTTTAAAAGATTTTCTAGACTTTTTTTGTCCTATATTTCAATTATTTTTTGAAGATCTATATATGAGACATGTATCTACATATGAAAATATTTTATTGGTAAATTAAATTTTCTTGTCACTCTCAGTTGCTTTTTGTTAGTTAAAGAGAAATGGAAGTGTCATATAAAATGTGTATTGATAGTCTATAGTTTTTGAGTTTGAATAGAGCCATGGTTTTTAATCAATTTTATTCTTTTCAATTTTATTCTTTTCTGTTGTTGCTGTTAGTTTTTACTGTGTGTACCTTCATCTCAAAAAACTATTGTTCACTGACCATGGATTCAGACACAGTAAAAAATGTTGAACACATTGTAGATGTATGTTAGAATAATTTGGAAATACAATATTTCAATACAAATTCAAAATTGCTTTTTTGTTTTATCAGCAAACACGTATCTCTTTATGGTGCAAGCTCGTGGTATAATGTTGAGAGAAAATGTAAAAACAATAGGACACATGATAAGACTGTACACTAACAAAAATACTACACTGAATGGCACAGGTAAGAATATTTTTAATGTATTTTTTAAAAGACCTCTTTTTTCAATTTTTTAAAAAAGCCAATCATTAATGACACAGCTTGATTGTGAAAACTTAGACCCAAATGCTACTTCTCTGAAATTGGAGTCAGGGTCAAATAGTTACTATTTATCAGCTCACTTCAGTAGGAAATATTTGTATTAGCTGTAACAAAGATACTTGTATTTCGCTACTATTCCTCTAGAGTAATAAAATGCTTTTAAAATCATGCTGCTAGGAATTTGTTAACTAAAAATTAATGCTCTCACCTGCATGATGATGAGTTACAATTTCAGTGGGTAACATAGGTTTTTACAAAAATCAATTCTTCTTTTTAAGATTATCCCGAAGGTAACAATTCTAGTGACTGTGTTGCTCAAACAACAATGTATCTTCCAGAGAACTTCACCTACTCTCCTTACCAGCCTTGTCCAGAGAAACTGCCTTACATGAGTAAGTTTTAAAGTGACCTTAATGTTTATCTAGTAAATTAAATTGTATTCTAAACAAAACACAGTTATTTTAATATAAAATATAATTGTAAGGAGTCTAAGTATATAACAGAAATTAATGAATAAAATACATCTGATGATGCACAATGATGCTTAGCAGAAGTTTACCTGTAACTAATGTGTTACTGAAGTTTTGGTCTCTTTATTAATCACCTTTACTAATTTGAAATCAAATAATTGAACTACTGATTTGTAAGAGAGAAAATGTCACATGGTTTCTGAAGTAATTTGTAATGCATTCCAGAATTCTAACCTCTTGTCTTTTAGATACATGGTTTAATCTGTGGGCTGTCATTCAGCATGAGCAATTAATTAAATATCTAATATAGCAGTTCAGATCCATATCATACCAAAAAATGTTGCTGGCAGCTGAACTGAAATCTGATCAATTTTTCTTCAAAGAAAAAGAGTGGATTTTATTAGGCTAATCTAGATTCCATGATAATATTTTTTTTATCTCCACTGAGTTTATCTGTTGAAGAAAACAGAAACAGTGCATGTTACCTGTGTTTCTTCTCAAGAATGTCAGATTCTAAGCTTTGTTTTATATTTTAAATATACAGGCAGGGAGCCAAAAGTATAGATCAGTTGCTGTTGCTTATGAAACTCAATCATATAGAAAACTGTCTTAAGCCAGGTAGTAATTAACCCCATGGTATGATAATATCCTTATTTCAACCTCTTTTCCTCCAGACATAGGGTTTGACTTTCAAAATCACCTTTTTGGATATTATTGAACATCTAAAGAAATAAAACCAAATTATTTCAATAGCAAATTTTTTAGCTACTTTTAGAAACATAAAAAGTTCAGGAAATGGCAAATCTGGATAATCAGAGAAACAAGATGTGATGTTTTTGCTGATTGAAAAATGTATATAATTAGTATTTTTAATGTCACTTTCAGGGTATCTGGCAGTTGGAATTCTGGCAGATTAGTTCAAAACTAAGTAATTCTACCAGTAATTTCTCTATAGGTCTCCTTGTTGCTGCTCTGCTTTTACCATCTTTTTTTTTGTTGGTGGTGTTTTTTTTGTTAGTAATTGCTCTGTACTTCTTCTATCCTGTTTAATTTAGTAGAGAAATAATAATTTTAATAGAGAATAAGTCACTGAATAAGTTGCTTTTCAACCAAGGGATATGTGTTTCCCTTTTTGGTTTCCATGTATGCCTTTTTAATCATCATCTCTCTTTCTAATTATAATTTAAATAAAGCAACTCTGAAGATCTTTTAATTTAATGAAATGTTGTAGGAAGTGTGAGATAGCCAGGCAAGAAAGAGATTTGTATATTTTGACATGTTTTAATTAGTCTAAGGTTATTATAGAAGTCATCTTTTCTTCTTTGCATCAGCTTGTCAAATTTATATAATGAAAGGAGTGTGGTAAAATCATATTTGATTTTAGTACATAAGTACATAAGCTCTTAAAATAGGAACAGCTATTGCCTTTGTTGTATGACTCAGTAGAACAGGTTATAACCCATTTGTTGGGCAGTGCTGTTGTAATTTGTAAGCAAAACACCTTTTCTTCGAGATAGAGCAGTACAAGAATCTGTCTGTCTGTTCCTTTGGAGATAAACTGATAATCCCAACCTTTCTAGACTGCATAGTTTCTAAAGCTCTTGTCATTCTTGAATTTTTTGCACTGTAGACTGCCTTTAATTTGATTTCTTTCTAAAGCATCATAACAGGCTTAAATCCTAGTTACAAAACAAATTAGTTTTGGAAAACTTCTTTTTTTTTTTTTTTTTCACACAGCAGCAGTTAATACATTCCAGGATGAGATTTTCTGGTTTTGTACAATTACATTGTGTTGGCTCCTATTAATGTGCAATCCATTATGAACTGTAAAACGACCTGGCAGCATAGCCAGATATTGCTTGTTTTGTCGTGCACACTTCATTTTTCCTTCAGTAAGAAACCATCCTTTATTATTTTAAATGAATTTTACTTTATTGGTTTCTGTGTCTACCTCATTTGTTGAATTAATTTTTCCCTGATTTTCTTCTTCAAAATGTTTTTTGCTTTCTCAGCTTTCTTATTTTGTGGGTTGTATAAATATGTTTTATTGCAGCCTGCTAGACAGTGGTGGAACTAGTGAATAATAAGTGCAGTTATTTACAGAGATGCTTTCTCCTGCCCCCACCAGTGACAGGGGAAAAAATGCTGATTTCTAGTCACTCATCTCCTGTGTGCTTTTGATAGTACCAATACTTCAGGTTTTACTATAGCTTCTTTTTAAACATTCTGGATGGAATTTCATCATGTCCCATGGAGTTAGAAGCACCCTTATCGAAAGGCTTCATCTAAATACTGTTCTACCATTTGATGTTTCTTTCTAATTTAAACTCTGTAGTCATCTGATCACATCTGAACTTTTCTCAGAATACTGAGGTATCTGAATCACATCATGTGCTATTTCCTTCCCTTTCTGGTGTAGTAATTGACCTTTATTTATCTTTATGTTTCTTTTAGATTCTGTATTTGAACTGAAAGGCTCTTGTTGCTTTTCTGTCTCTTGCTAGTTGAAATTGATTTTTTTAAATTTAGTTTTTAATTTTTAAAAATTTATTTTGTACATGTTTATATACTAGTCCTTTGTTGATTGACCTTGATTCTATATTTCATAAGATTTCTTTTTTGGGTTATTGAAGAGTTTCGGATACAGCCATTATGATAATCTAAGCTTATTTTAAAATAATTATTTTTATTTTTAATTATTTAAAAATTTTTATTTAAATCTCTGTAGGACTAGCTTATTCTAGTGTCTATCTATACAGGTTTTTTAGCAACTGCCAGGTTTCCTTTTTTCCTAAAATAATTACATTAATATGGGTATCTTTAAATCTTCTCTTGAAATAGTTCCATAGTGTACTATTGTTGATAATTTTTCACCTATGATTTTACATTAAAAAAGGTTGCCTTCTTCATTTGCAAGTAGTACTATATTTAATCATATCCCAAACTAAAATAGCCCTTGCAGTATCTTCTACATTCTTCTGAAAATGATAGTTATTCCAATTCTATTTTGTAGTTTGTTCCAAAAATTTCAATATTTTCAAAAGATTTACATAACTAGTTAATTTGGTGACACAAATGATCTATTTGGCATGAATAGGATCTTTTGTGTATGGACACATGGGAGAAAATTGAGTGATTTTTGGACTGAATATAAACCATCTCTCACCAAAGCACTTAACTTTGTAGACAAAAATAAGAATAATATTTTATGTTGTTTGCCAGAAAGTTCTTGCAAGATTTTTATGTGATGATTTAGAGTGTAGTAGTTGCAAAAGAAAAACTTGAACTTCTGGCTAATGAGTATTACATTAGTTTTCTCCCCAGATTTTCTTGCTTCTTTCTATTGCTTTTGAGGGTATTTCCTATGAATCATTATTTCCAGTGTTGAAATTTTACACATGCATAAGCTAAAGACTGACAACTTTCAGCTGTCAACTAATGTTAATATTTTCTCATAGTAGGTACTAAGCTGATTTTTTTTCAAATTGTATTGTGGTCTTTATTCACTAACTTACTGAATTTCACTTTCATGCCTTTTGCAAATGCTTTTCCCATTGGGGTCATTAGTTCTACCAATAGTAATTCTCACATCCAGTCCCTTGCTATGAATTGCTTTGAAGCAAATAGTGGTGAATTAGTGGATGAAGACTCTACATGAAATGTGCCTATAATCTAAAAATTAAATTGAGGAAGTTTGTTGAGTGCAGTGATGATACATTTTCCTTTAATGTGGAAGTGGAGCAGAAAGGCACCCAGAATTGGAGTAGATGTAGAATTGTTAACAGTGGTACTTGAAATGAAAGGCAGCCCAAATTTTCTGTAAGAGATGCAGAATTTAAATTACTTTGCTTGTTCTGTGTCCTTTGAAATGAGTATTTTGTTTATAGGTTTTATGGAAGGAATGTTTGGTTTTGGAAACACTAAAACTTCATTCTGTAAGAATTAAAGATTAGGAGGATAGTATAAATAGTTTCTTTTTTTCTGTAGGTAGTGTAACTACAAATTTCTGATGCCATTTGTCCGTTATATTCCTTGTAGCATTAGGTCAATTTTCTTAATTGAAATTAATATGTAAGTTTTTTTTCCTCTCTTTAGGAGGCCTTATTGATGTTAATATGAGTGAAATTAGTTTTGATGAAATTCAGCAACTGTTTTCAAAAGATTTAGACATTAAACCAGGAGGACACTGGAAACCAAATGACTGTAAGCCACGGTGGAAGGTTAGATGCTGATTTTCTATTTTGGTTTATTTTTTCTTGTTGGTATATGAGAATAATTTACCATTGCAAGCACTCAGTCTTTGGTGCTATATATGTAGTATCTTATATTATTTGTAGTATGCCGTCTGTGCTCAAGAGGAAACTTCTGCTAGGAGAAAAATTTGAAATGAATCATCAAGAACTTTTAAAGGTTCATTACCTGTAGTTACTAAACATTTCATCATATGGATGGAGGATGCAAATCTGTCCTATGTGTCTGTTGCTTGAAGTATAACTAGAAGCAAGTGAACATAAAAGGAAAATCTTATTTGCATTTTACTCAAATTTTTTTTCTTAATTATTTGAGCAAATTTTCAGCACACTTTTCTAGGGGGAACCAACATGTAAAACACTGAGCCAATTTAAATATAAAAGTTGAAAAATCATGGGAAACTTGATCTGTATTGAAAAATTAAAATTTTAAAATGCTGATATAATGGATTTTTTTTTGTTTTTTTGAAGGTGGCTATCCTTATTCCTTTTCGGAATCGTCACGAGCATCTTCCAATTTTTTTCCGTCATCTGATACCCATGTTGCAGAAGCAGCGGCTGGAATTTGCCTTCTATGTTGTTGAACAGGTAACAGCATCTACTTGAAAAGTGACTTTGAAGATTCCTTACTAAAAGGGGTTTGATATTCTTACCAAGGTTTGGATGAATCCAGAATTTAAAAATTGTTACCCTATTCTTCTACTCCTTTAAATGAAAAAGTAAAGCTCTATTTCCATTCCTCATCTTGAGCAGTGGCCACATACACAATGCTTTTCTTCAAATATAGCCTATATAAGGTAATATAGAAGTAATAAGATGCTTCTTAGAATCTATTGTAGTTGTAGGTTTTCAAGGCAAAAAAAGTAGGTCAGCAGCAGTGTTCCTCAGGGCTCAATTCCAGGGCCTTACATTCACTGGATGTAGGAGCTGAATGCACCGTCAGCAAGTTCCTGATAATATCCAGCTGGAAGGTTGTGGTTGACTTTTAAAGGATGGGATGCCTTGCAGAGGGTTCTAGATAAATTGGAGCACTGGGCAGTGATTAATGGGATGAAATTTAATATGTCAAAATGCTGGACTCTGCACCTAGGATGGAGTAAAGCCAGGCACAAGTGTAAACTGGGAGAGGAATGAGTGCCTGGAGAGCAGCCCTGCCCAAAGGGATCTGGGGGTGCTGTTTGGCAGCAGGAGCCAGGCTCACTTCTGGCTCACAGGACTCAGCAATGTGTGCCCTGGCAGCCAGGAGGGCAAACCCCATCCTTGGGTGCAGGCAACCTAGTATGGGCTGCTGGTCAAAAGAGGCATCACTGTCAGTTTTTTGTGTCTGTGTGTGTGTTAGAGTATGTTTTTTCTCATAGTATGGAAGTTTTTGTCTCCTCTTGATTTTTACAATGTCTCCTTTGTTTTCTGTGTGAAGACAGGTACACAACCTTTTAATCGTGCAATGCTCTTTAATGTTGGCTTCAAAGAGGCTATGAAGGATGCTGTCTGGGACTGCATAATATTCCATGATGTGGATCACTTACCTGAAAATGACAGAAATTACTATGGATGTGGAGAAATGCCACGCCATTTTGCAGCAAAGCTGGACAAGTACATGTACATGTAAGTAAATGGTTTTATTCACATTATTTCTTAAATACTCAGAAATATTTAAAAGTATGAATTTTGTGACTCTATATATATACACAGTAGGTGAAAACAACAAAGCAGCCTCCTACTATGCTATTTACAGAAATGAGCAGTCTAAATGAAGAAACTAAATGAATTTAGTTTCTACATTTGATGTGTTACTAATTACAAGATAATATTTATGATTTTCAATGTTGAGCTTGTTGCAATGATGTTGGTCTCAAAAAAAAAGGCTTTGTATGTCAAGGGGGAAAATCTTACCTAACTTACTAGAAGTGATTTCTGGCTACATAAACACTTCTACTGGTTGTTACCAAAGAAAAGCAGATAATCTGCAGCAAAATATCACAGGAATAGTGTCTTTATTTTCTGATAAATGCACACTTAATTTCTGTTTCATACTCCTTTTTAAACTGAAGATTTTCTTACTGCTAGACCATTTTGTAGTATGTTGTCTCTCAGTCTCTACTGACATTTGATGAAGGTACTGGGACCTGCACTTTTCTTACCTCTTTCTCTTCTGTCAGTTTACATTAATGATGTGCCACTTGCTTCTTAACACTCTGCTATCTCATGACATTCTTGGAATCACTTCACAGGAAGCTGTAGCTTATTGCTCGCTACATGTATGTGTTTCCTATCCTCGACTTTATTTGTGAAATTAATCTACTTAACAACCTGGTCAACTAACAAATGAAAAGCAATGCTTTGAAACCATGGCTCTGTGTCTGGACTTCAGGTTGTCACCAATCATCAGTTTAATGTTTAAAGATTTCATGTGTATTTAAAAATAAATAAATTAGCACCTATGAATAAATAGGAGATTTCTTCTATCTTTGTATGTACTTATAAAGCACTTAATGCATTTATATAATGTCTAAATAGGTAAGTAATTACAAAATTGATAAATTTTGTATAAACAAAACTAGATTTATAAAACAAAAAATAAATAAATTTCAAAAAGTCCCATTAACTGTCATATTTCAGTTGGTTTTGGTTGGTGGTCTGGTTTTGGGTTGGCAATATTTTTTTTGTTGGCTATTTTGGAGGTATGTATGTGGAGTTTTTTGAGAGGCAGGAGAGGGTTAAAACACCTGCTCTTTCAGTTACATGTTGAAAGGCAAATATAATTGCAACCTTCTCCACATGCTATTAAGATTTGTTTGAATATTGTGTTTCCACAGAGATCAGAAATTACATGATTGTCTATTTCTGTTTTCTTTCCCCTTGCATTATGCAGTTATTTAATGTGGCAATTGGGTCCTAAGTAAATCTTTTTGTAGATGGTCTTAACTCCTTGAAGGTTCCAGATTTGGAAGTGTCTCCTGAGAGACTTTTGTTTTATTGTGCGCTGCTTCTGAAAGAAAACTACTTTACTGTAGCAGCTTCTGGGTTAAGGGTGCAAGTTAATATTGATGGAAGTAAATATAGATACTTAAATGTTTTAAGTTTTTTTTAGATTGGCAGTGTTTGGAGGACTAGAAATCACATTGTCTGGGTATGTTATATAGATAGGCTGTTCATGTTGGCCAACTGCTTATTGCTTAATTATATGTGTTAGCAAATACCTTTGCTTACTGACAGGGAAGCCTGTAGATCCTTTTGATTCAAAAGTTTATCTTTTAAAAACTGGAAAATGATTTTTTAAAATCAGCATGCTATTCACTGTTTAATATGTACTGTTTAACTGTTTCTCTCAAGTTTTAACAGTTTTGTAGAATATAGTAATAAATTGAAATTATTTAATTAATGCATTACTGATTTGTAATATTTTGGCAGGTTAAAGAGGGGTTTTTCAGTTAAATAGTGTCAACATAAATAGTTTGAGGGCTTCACTTAACGCTTCAACTATGGGTCTAAATCAGTCATCTGAAATTCCTGGTATGCTTTTGTTTCATATGCGTAATACTAATTGCAGCTACAGTTTAGAAGCACCTTTTATGCAAATCAGACGCTACTGCAAACCTTTTGTTCGGCTTGTTGTATGTTACTTAATGCTGGCAATCCATGAATCAGTTTCCCTTGGTGAATACATTCAGCCTCTGGTCATGTCCCTAGCTTGGGGCTCTTGCTTTTTTGGAAAGGTATTGTTAAAAGAGAGGCCTGCCTATCAAAGTTCAGCTAACAATATAGAATTTGTCTTTTGTTTCCAGCCTTCCATACAATGAATTCTTTGGTGGTGTAAGTGGCCTCACAGTGGAACAATTCAAGAAGATCAATGGTTTTCCAAATGCCTTTTGGGGATGGGGCGGAGAAGATGATGATCTTTGGAACAGGTGAGCTTTAACTGCTTAGGTCTTTCTGTAGCATCCACCCCTTGAGACCAATTAGGTGCTTTTTGTTCTGACACTTGTTACATTTTTGTAATTTGTTTTAAATGGACCAGTTCTACATAGTTTGTTTCAGAAATATCAGAATATACCATTTGAAGAAAAAAGTATGATGTTCTTTTTTCTTGGCCTGGGGACAACTGGTAGTTTTTAAAGATCTAGGTCTTGGACAACAGATAGAACAAGAGGTAACCATACTAAGCACATTGCATCACTCTTACTGCTAGCATTATGAAATACCACCCCACAGACATGTAGTGTAAGCATGAATTTCATGTCTTAGGGGCAGTGCTTGAGAGACAGGTTAATTTGTAAGTATTTTGATAATCCCAGAGTGGACAACAGACAGCCCTGCTCATGGCATTGCCAACTGCTCACAGTGAATGAGTCTAAACTGTTCTAACAGAGCTGTTGCAAATGTCTGCATCAGTTTATATATAAAGAGATATCTTTTAAAGGACAAGTTTGTTTTTATACTTTTTTCTTGCTATTTCCATGCTTTTATGCTGCAACAAGCAGGAAATATTAAATATGAAATTATTATTATTATTTTGCGCTTTGTTTTGCCAACTTTTTTAGTTGTTGAGTTTGGAGTGTTGCGGGTTTTTTTAGGAAGGGAATGTCAGTGAACATCGAGACTTAGCTGTAAAATATTTGATGTGTATTTTTCACTTTAACTTGTATGACAAGTTGTAAGAAGACGTTTTTACAAATGTTTATGTGTTATACTGCAGGGTTCACTATGCTGGATACAATGTAACAAGACCAGAAGGTGATTTAGGGAAGTACAAATCCATTCCTCATCATCACAGAGGAGAAGTCCAGTTTTTAGGACGGTAAGAAAAACAGAGAAATAATCAAATACTGCAGCTAAAGATGTAAAATTTTTTTCTTGCATCCACACATATGAATAAGCAGTCAGTTCTTATCAGTGTTATTTCCTCTTTGGTGCTAAAATTTGTATTTTCTTAAATACGTTATGTTTTTTTATTTAACTATGAGAGAGACTAAATTTGCATGTCGGAAGATATTATCATCATAACCTTTGATCCATAATGTTGTTGTTCCATAATAATTTGGGCATTAGTGCTGGCAGGGCTCCATTAGTTGGCTATTTTGGATATTTTGCAGAAGGAAGCAGTGCCACTAGGGCAAAGAACTCCTGCCTGAAAAATTACTTTAGAAGTCCTCAAGGATTGGTTTCTTCGCTCATATTTCATTATTTTTGGAGATACAGGTCTTCTCATTTCCTGCATACATTGATTTAAACCTTTTCTTTTGGGGTTCCTTTCTTTTGCTACAAAGATACAAAACACTTAAACTGGCCAGTAGGTTCTGGCTGCCCTGGAATGGAATAGAAAACAGAATGCAGCAGATGAACTGCACATAAAATTTAGAAGGTGAAACACAAAATAAAGGGTTTATGATAAGTGTTTTCAGGCAACTAGAAATATTGTTCAGTTCTGTCATCTTTTTCTGGGAACATATTTTTTCTCTTTTATTCATAGTTTTGAATTATGAATAAAATCATATACATGCACAGTAGAGATAAGTAAATCAGTTATAGGACATGAAAATGTATATATGGATAATCAGGGGGAGGAGAACTTTTTTTTTCAGTCACCTCAGATTTAGATGTTTGCAAATGCAGAAGTCTCAAGAGTGAAATGAAAATAATTTCAGACATTTAAATGTATAATGAAGAATAGTGAAGATTCCTAAATCTTCCTTGAACTCCTTAGTTGAATTTTATAGCAAAAAAAATGAAGAAATTGAATAATCTTTAAAAATCTGTTTCGTTTGGGACCATGAGAAGCTTACGTATTGAATGCTTCCTTTGTTATTTAGTCCTAATGTTAACTTGTATATGTGACCATAAACTTTAATTGTATTAAAAATCTTTAAAAGCTTGTTTTTAAACCTAAGGTAGGTTATTTGGTAATTTCAAGGGTCTGAAAAGTAGTTTCAGAATTTAAGGTATACTTGAAAATTAAATGACTGTCACAGTATCATGTCTAACATCAACTGAATTGTTTCTTGCAAATCTTTCTCATTTTTCTTCTTCCAACTCCTTCTGCAGATACAAACTTCTGAGGTATTCCAGAGAACGTCAGTATATTGATGGGTTGAACAATTTAGTATATACTCCTAAAATATTTGTCAGTAGATTGTATAAAAATATAACTGTTAATCTCCTACCAGAACTTGCTCCTGTTAGAGACTATTGATGGAAGTGGATTGGCAAGAATCCTACCAGACTAAACTTTTAACACTGGAAGCTACTGATAAACACTGTAAAACAAAACAAAACCAACAAACAACAGCTTAGAATTAGAGTTTTTTGACCAACAGATGATGATGCATATTTGGGATGAGAAGTGATTGTATGTACCATGCGTTTTGATCTGAAAGAAAAGCCAGCAGCTACCACTCAGATGTTTACAGCATGAGACTACTGTTCAAGCCTTCATTCTTCACACTCTCTATCTTAACTACTCAGCTATTTAAACTGCAGAAACAGACTTGTAGCTTCTCTGGAAGTAAGGACAGAGGCCTCTTCCAGGATTTTTTTATACTAAACTGCCCCTCCTCATATTTAAATGAATGCTTTTGTTTCTTTTTAAAATGTGTTTTGTAAATATGTGATGTAAATTAATGTGTGTACATTGCTTTTCAATTGTTCAATATTTTATGCTTCAGTATGTATTTGAGTGTGTTCTTGTTTGAATTCTATAGGAATGTTTTTATTAGCATGAAAGAACAAGTGTAAAATGTAAGTATGCTTATAAAAAGGTTATACCTTATGTGAAATGAAGGAAATACTAATTGTTGGCCAGCTATGACTGTAAACTGTTATACTAGTTTTGAGCTCTAGGCCTTCTGCATATCTATTTAGAAAAATCAAATTCTTATATGAACCTGCTAGAAAGAAAGCTTTTGATTTTATTTATTGCCAGCAAAATTGTATGATACCCTGCCTGCCATCTGAATCATATTTATATGCATATTGCATGTGTATTACAGAAAATCTTGCAGTTGTTGCATATTATGATCTACAGGAACTCTTAACTGTATCCAAGTGTGCCACTAGTGTCAATGTCAGGGATTTTAATGCCTAAAATGATGTGTCTGGGTGCGTACAGTATTTTGGTATTGTTCTTTTTTTTGTTTGTTTGTTTGTTTTTAATTCTAGTAAACAGCACTTTTATTCCTCCAAAATCAGAAGAGCCAAAAATGTGTCTTCATTGGAAGAATATTAAAGTTAGATTTTTAAGAGAATAATAAAACATAATTCTGATAGTTGAAATGCTTACAGTGTGGGATTCTCAGAAGCACGGTGTTGGTCGTGCTGTTCTGCTGATGAGGATGGTGATGACGTAAGCAGAACAGAAAGCAGGCCAATCTCAAGTGCTTTTTAAAATTCCACTCATAATATATTATTAAATATAGCTATTTAAGGGCCTATTCTGGTAGAGTGCTGAGTGCTTCTATGATGCACTGAGGATCCTCAAGTCGATGACTGTCAATGAGATTGAGGTTGCACAGTCCCGCTAAGGATTGGTCCTGTCTGTTTCTCTATTTTTGTGGTGTTAAATGTATGAGTAACTAGCCTCTCTCCTTATCTTCTTATTTTCTCTTTGCTTGTAATGTTATGCTACCTAAAAGTATCCCACTGCTAAGCATTATTATCTTTACTAATATTTTTTTACATCCCTTGTTAATACAAAGGAAAAGGACCAGGTCATTTAATTTCTATGTTAATGCAAATACAGTGAACAAGATATACTAAACTGTTTTGTTTGTCACAGTTACTAACTCTTTAGGAACCAAAGACTGACTTCTGCTTCCATAAAGAATGGAAAGCAGTATATATAATAGGGATTGTTTATCCATAGAGTGTTCTGTAAGAGTGTTGACAAAGAATCCTAACTTTTAAGTCATTACTATATGTTGATTTCTTAAATTGCTGCCGCAGATGGTGTGGTGCTTTTTATATTTTAAGTTTTTTTGCCATAAACACCTTTTATTTCTTTGGCATCCCAGCAGCAAATTTTGCCCTTAGCCATCCTTCAGTAATGTTATGAGCTTAGCTGTAGGCATCCCAAATATTTAGTAGAAATATTATTATTTAACTTAGTAGTTGAGAACAATTGTAAGGGATATTTTATACCATACCGGAATTACCTTAATATCTACCAGTTAATCTAATATGCTTTAGGAATGATGTAATACAATGAAAATAACTAAAAGCATAAAATGAAGAAAACATCCTTCAAAAGCATGCTTAAGTGGTTTGCTCACCTCCTGATAGATTTTTCTATAACTAGGTGTATAGAACATTCTGAAGCATATGGAGAAAGCCGAGATAATACACTGTAGGAACAATTATTATCTTTAAAAAAAAATGTCTTATTTCATAGCAGACTAATACAGTTCTCTAAGAACAGTTGAATAAATTTTTAAATCCCTCATGTGATTTTGAACTGATTTCTGGTTTTCAGTACAGGTGTACCTACAATTTCACACCTACAGTTATGAAACATCGTTTGGTATTGTAGGTCTGTACTGTTTTCTGAAGCATGCTTTTGTTCCCATTTCTTAGGCATTCTGTGAAATTTGTGTGCAATTTTAAAAAAATCTAATGCATATATATGTATATATACTTATATACATACTATATTACACATATGCTGTGGCTGAACTAATATAACTTTACAGCTTTAAGTGATTGATCATGTATGGTCCTAGAAAAATGTGAATTAAACCAGTATATGAATGGATTGTGACATATAGCTGAGTTCTTAAAAATTTTGCATTTTGGTGCCCCAAAATGATGGATGTTAAATTATGAATTGTTGACCAACACTCTTCCCTAAATACCTTTTATCACTTTGTTGGGAAGTTTTAGAAGTTGCCATCTTAAATTACATCAAAATAGTGTTTGTATACTACCTGTCTGAACTCAGTACTCTTCTGTAGTGAATTTTAACATAGACAGTGCCTTCAAACAGAATAAATACGATGCAGAACTAAGAGTTGTGCACATTCCTTTTGATAATTTCATGGTTCTTGTAAAATGTAGAGAGAAGCCAATCACATTGGCTTTTGAATTGCTGACAAGGCAAATAAGGGATGTCTTCAAGGAGTGAACATGGAGGGAGAAGAAGAAGGAAGTATTTTACAAGATTCTGAAGGTCTTGCAAATTAGCAAGTAAAAACATTACAGAACTATTAAAAGTAGAATCTGGTTAATATGCTAAGATACTCTCAAACCCATTTTCTATATTTCAAATTTAAGTAGGAGAATATAAAATATAAAGTCAATTTTTCAAATAGGCAGTGTGTTGAAAAGCAGGTGCAAAATGTCCTTTTTCTTGGATCTTGCCACTCTATTTTTCTATTGTTATGTTTACTAATTGTTGTAGTGGGTTACTAATGAGCCAGCTGTTTAAAAAAATTGAAAGGATCCATTGCATATCAGCAAGCGGAAGTGTACTTAAGATTATTTTATTTGTAGAGGTATGTAAGATAGGCTCAATGAAAAAATGCACTGAAACAAATGCTGGGAATTTCCTGTGTACTATCATAGTTTTGGGTTTTTTTGTTGTTCATGAAAATGTTTGTACTTTTTTATCATTGTCTTTTATGAAATATAATGTTCTAAAGATTGTGTTGGTTTGTTTATTCTGAGATTCTATGGAAAAGATATTATCTTTGTGTTTTGTTTCTAGACAAAAATGCTCATTTTTCTAGTGCTTAGTACCCCAAAGTAACAGCAAAAAGAAAGGACACACCTGTCCAAATTCATCAGGTTAGGCTGTGATGGGATCAAGCCTTAGGCTAGCAGGCCATTTTCCCTTTCTTTGTATTTATAGGCTTTCAGCTTTGGGTTTTATTAGTCTAAGTGACTCAACCTTTTTGCATACTTTTCCAAGACAGGGTTGTTCTTCTGTTGAATCCCCTAATGGTTCTACCCTATATAGGAATTACTAGAATGGGAATAGAAGGATTAATCCATATTTCTCATGGCATTAAATAGGAAACAGTTTCTCGGGATTCATCAGTTATCCTTATTTTTGTTTGCATTTTACAGCTATTATGAAAATGTCTGATGGTTTGAGGTATGCAAGTAATTCTGGGGAGTACTTTAACTTGGGAAAGTATTTGCAGAATTTTCTGCAAATGCATGAATAAGCTTCTTCAAGTGATATGCTTTTCTAAAACACAGGCTTCTGGTCTGTCCTTGAAAATGTCACGAGTTATGATATATTGGAAAACAGGAAAGAAGGCATTTTAAGTATCTGTAACCTGCTTAGCATCTGTAAATGCTGTTCTGCTATTCTGTCACCTTTACCTGCTTTCACTTCTATGTCTCCAAAATCAGAATTGAGAGGTGAGTTTATCTTGATAATTATGTGAGGCCCTGAGTGAGTAATCCCATGTGACTTCATCTGTTGTGAGCTTCATTAATAAAACATAGGAGATGGTAGTGGTGGACTGTATTTTCCGTCTGCTTGCTTTTCATGAGACACCTTTCACAGATGAGTTTAGTTCAATTCCTTTGCAAGAAGAATTTAGTTTCTCAACTTCACAGAAGACTGCTTTATTCTCCGAGTCCCAATAATGGGATTTCAATGCATTTTTTTCCTGAGGTTAATGTGTTTTTTTCAAATCCTAAACTTTTATTCAGAAGGGCAATACTAACAATACAGAAATGCAGAATACTTCAATTCAGAAGACTATTTGAAAACAAAGTCAATACACTTTCTTCCTAAAGTTAACAAAGTGAATAAAAAACTTACTGTTAGTGATTTACTATGAAATCTGAAGCTGTTGATACATTCAGATACTAAGTTCTTATCATTTATGGAATTTTTAATTTACACAACTGAATTTTCATGCTTAATGTCAGCTTTTATTCCACTGGCTCGCTAACTACTGCTGTGGTTGAGTAAGAGAAGGGACTGAGCACAACAGCAATCTTGTAACGCCGATTACCAGCATCATTAGCTGTGAACACCACCTGGAAAAAGAAAAAACAAATATGAGACAAAATGAGAAGTGGTCTCTAGATAAAAGCCTAGATGGAACCATTGTGATCATTGTATGTAACTTCACATGAGACTTCAGAAATATTCTCACTCTGAAGTGTGACTGCTTGTAACACACAGTTTTTCCGCTGGTTAAATTCCCTTTATTAAAAGTATAAATGTCACATTATTTAAGACTTTATTCAATTTATTTATTATCCAAATTGGCATTTCCTTGTTGGTACTCATAAATAACAACAAGACTTTTTTTCTTGTTTCCCTATGAAGGTCTTCCATGAACCCCATTGATTTTCTTTATTAAAAAAAAAAGCTAGCCCATTTGCCCGTTCTTTCAAGTGTTGGAATGCTTTTGTTACTCTTACCATGTTCTTTACTTCAAGGAGCAGAATTAAACAGTGCTGCACTAGCTATCATTAGGCCAGAATATAAAACAATGAGTTTCTTTAGTTCTGATACAAAATCTAGTAGTTAGAGAAAGACTGCATTAGTTATTTGGCCACAGCATGATAATAACCTTACATATGAATGATTTACCACAGCCCTATTAACATCTCCCTGACCAGCACATCCTGTCCTTCGATTTCTTATTCCACATAATACATGATTTTGTGTTGTGAGATGAGAGGTGTCAGCTTTTAAAATAGACAGTTTAATAGCATTCTGTGATGCACAGCTTGTGCTCCTTTCAACATTAATAAAAAAGATGCATATGAAACAACCAGTGAACTGAGCAAAATGTGTTCCCTACTGAGGCTTATTTTTAAGAAAGAAGGCACTGTAGATTAAATTAATTTCCAGTCAACCTTTATCTTGATGTACAATCAATTCACTTACATGCTGTAAATCTTGCTTCCCTTTTTTATTTCAGTTCCCACAGAAGGCAAGGCTACCTAGCCTTCTAGCCTTCATTATTGTCTAGTATAAGAATGTCATGTTTCATTTGTTGGAAGACAGAGAATTTAATCCAAGCGTTAGCCACCTTTTCTTCACAGAGATAAGGAACAGCTAAGCAGATCTCTCACAGTCCAACAAACTAATACAGAGCTGCTGCTACTGAAAGGTCATAGGAAAGCACTAATGCTTTGATGGGAAGGAGACAGTCCCCAAATCCCTCAGCAGCACCTGGTTTGGAACACCTTCCTCTAACCAGTTTATTTGCCCCAGGTAAATTAAAGAGGCACCTTTTTTTCTTTTTTCTGTGGTAAACTGGGGCTCCAAGCATCCAGAACGTAGTACCTACTTTTGTTTCTTTAACAATCTAAATTATGAACTTTGTCTGTAGCCATGAAACTGTTGTCTCCAAAAGACAGATCAATGCTTTTCCCAGGGGACTTCACAGAGTACTCCCCTTGTTGTCCCTCAAACACTTAGAATAATCACAAAAACAATCATGGGCTTAAGTAGAGGTAGTAGTTCCTCTCCATAAATAATGCATCGAGGAACTTTGAGACTTGTTGGGGAGCTAGTAACTAGGTTCTGTCTGTGTTTCTACAAAGCTTTGAGACTGTGGATTTAAAGTGTTAATGTAAAAATATTTTAAACTGAATATAAAGTTCAACATACACAGTTAGTAACTGAAGTCCACACATATTAAGTATCTTTATTCTTTGCAACAGAAGTAGAGGAAAAAAGGAATACTCACATCAGCGTGTTGGTGGAAGGGATTCAAGCCCAGACTCTTCCAGTAAGAGGCTGTATCAAGCTCAAGCTTGTATAACCCTGCTACAAATTGTTCTTTTGTTGTAAGGTCTGAGAGGCCTCCTTTTTCATTGGTTTGTCTGTGTAATAGTAGAAGAACACACTTTTATAGTTTGGTTAAAAGCCTGAGAAAGATGTAGTTTTTAGCAATTGAACTTGAGTTGTGTGTGGCTTAAGTAATAGGATGAATACTTCTATTGATCTGGAATGGCTGATGTCCATCTGTATTATGGATGCCTCAGAGCTTATCTTGGCATTTGCTACTTCCACAGTGACCACAGCAGATGGCTGCCTGCTATCTCATTAACTCTGCATGGTTTGGGGGCGAGCCAAAAACTGGCATTATTGTTCATAGACTCTTGGCAGAGTCTTGGAGTTCAATTAAATGAACCCACTCAGAGGGAAAACTTCACCACTGCTGCAAGCAACATGGAAGCACTATGATGCACTCAATGTGCAACTAAGTAGGGTCAACTGTCCTGATTTTTCCATGGTTTTCTTTCTTATTTAAATGCATTGAGTTTTATCAGTGTAAATATTGTTTACAGTTGGCTATTAGAAATTTGAGGTCCACTATTTGAAACGACCATAGGTCAGCTAGCAGTGAAGCCTCATGGAATTCCTTGTGGTTTGTACTCGCCTCAACAAAACGGACAGTTTTGTTTGATTTGAAGATACTATCAGTGTTATCTAAAGCCCTAGTTCTGGTATGAAACCATACATCTTTGAACACCAACCCATTTTGGGGTCCAGAAGCAATATTGAATGCAGTCTCTCAGATACATCCCTTTTTTGAAACACCTTTCTGTGAAATAAGTTTTGTAATACTAGGAGGTTTTTTATTAGGTAGGTTATTCACAAATAACAGAGCTGCCAATGCCTGATTTTGGTATGTAAAGACCACTGTCTTTTGTTCTAGCTGCCAATTTTTTTCTGAACACATTTTATTCAAATGGCATGCAGAGAAAAATAATATCATTGCGCAGTGCAATACTTGATTTGTTTTTTCATGTAGCTTAGAAAATAAAGTATAGGATACCATTTATGCCTTACAAGATGCTCCATAGTCAGTTATCAGAAGTTTTATATCTATTCAATTGTCTCTTTTTTTTCCTTTGTCATAGATTGATCATTGCTAGATAACTGGTCACTTGTCTAATAAGCTTTTTCAGATAATACCAAATGCATCTTTGAGTGAGAACATTTGTTACAGGACGTCTTGCTAGCATTCAGTTATTTTCAAATTATCAAGGTGGGAGAGGTTGATTTAGTATTAGCATGACTTTTGCTTACCTTATCTTGAGGTTACTTTGCTCCTTATTTCAAATGTTAAATGTGTTTCTGAGACTTCAATCAACATCCAGCTGTTATAAGTATCTTTATATAGAGTCTCTAAGCTCAGAAATGAAGATAAGTGAACTGAACACCCTTACTGGAAAATTTCACGCATTTACAGCGATAGAATATGTGTGAAATTGTCTTCTCACTTGAGGGAGTGAGGCAATTTAAGCAGGACAACATGAATAGATTGTTTTCCCCCATTGTACAAGGACGTGTGGCCTTCACTGTACCTATATTTCTCAAGGACACATGAGAGCAGTGCTGCTTGTGCCAGCCCACTGCTCCGTGACACCCAAGAGGCATTTGAGCAGTTTCTGCAGGAATTTATAGAAAAATATCTGAGTCCAGGATTCCACTGTTGAAGTTCATGTGCTATGCCAGCCTGAGAGCCCTTTCTCACTATTTTTTAAAAGTGTAATAAACTGTTAGCATACCTGGGAAGGTCTCAGGTGAGACTTTGCAACTATCATGAGGAGCTTAGTGTGGAAGTGGAATATTGCTTGGTGAATAAAGAATGCTCATTCTGTGTATCCCCTAAGAATTTTTCCAATTTAATTTCAGGCTATACTTTAAGTAAAAATTGCTTTTTATTTTTTTTAAGGTGTTAATATTTACTAAAATAGAGGGCAATTTAAAAAAGTCATCCACAGCTTAAATTCTACAATTATGTTTTTCAAAAGACATGGCAATATTTATATATCTGGAGATTATTTTTTATTATTTGAAGCATGATTGCTTCTTTGTGGGGGAGAAGGTGAGAAAGATTTATCCCCAAATTTTCTCCTTTTGGCTAAGTCCTTTATCTTGAAGTAAAGTAGGCTATCCAATATGATGTGGTATATGTTCAAAACAGTTTATTTTTAAAACTGTGGTGTTGTAAGAAATGAAAATCCATTTAGAAAGATGGAAAATGGCCAGTAAAGGTAGGATTCTCAACAAGAGTCTTGGTTTCAAAATGTAAGAGTCTATCTGATACTTCTGGTAACAATGCAGCAGTTCATTGCTGGGTACTTAAAGGTAATATAGACCTTTGCAATGAAATTAAAGAGAAGTGATGACTGAATTAAGGGATAGCTTAAAATACTTTCTCATGTTCATAAGATTTGTAAGCCACTATAAAACCATTTTTGTAGTTGAAACTGGAAGACACTCTGCAGCAAGTTAATTCAATTGTATGTTTTCTTTCCTCTGAGCAAAACAGACATCTCACTTTAGAGAATGTGGAACTGCTCTTTCAACTATTTGTCCTCTTCCCATTGCCTTTCCCATCTTTCACTCATTATTTTAGTGTGACTTACTGTGAATTTAACAGTTCCCAAGATCCATCTGCAGCTCCTTTATATAATTTAACTGCGACATTTGGAGCTGGACTTCCTCGGACGGAATCCACAACTTTTACAGAAAGAGGATGCTTGGTATCAGGGGGGTCCTGCAATAGGGAGAGAATTTTTATGTTGCAAGAAGGGTGACATTGCATCATAAAACAGTAAGGAATATTATTCTTCAGATCTACAGTACAGACCATATTTTCCATGAGAATATTGCTGTGTACTGAGGAAACATAATCTGAAGCTTTCTGGGGGCTGGATATGGTAGAGCCAGGAAGGAAGGTTTCAGAAGCTGTTGGGCATTTAGCCATGTACACCAAGGAGGCACTGCAGGTGCGAGACCACATTTCTATTTCTTCTTTGGCATGGCTTAGTACGCATCATCTCCAGCATGAAGCTGTAACTAAATTGTGGTGTCAACAGAAAATAATTACATCCTCGAAGGTAGTAACAATGTTTAAATATCTGCCAACTCTTCCCCTGCATTTTGGACTGGCAATTTGAGCACAGCTTTCTGGATTTGAGAGCCTCTGGTACCCTGTTCCACAAAGCTATCTCTGTTGCCACAGAGTTACAGTTCTGCTGTAAACACGATAAGCACCACATACAGACTCTGCCACAGAGTTACAGTTCTGCTGTAAACGCGATAAGCACCACATACAGACTCCTAACAGCGTGTTGAATCATATTTGTGAACCCTGGCAGCTACACAAAGACAGGAGAGGAAAACTTTCCTTCAAACACAGGATGGCTATAGTTTCATCCTGATACATCCATGGCCTGATGTTTTACCTTTTCAAAAATAGAATTAAATCAGTGCTTTGACCTTACCCAATTCTGCAGATGAAGAGTGAGAAAATAGAGCTTTGTAGAAGGTGCTAATCAGGGATGATATCAAAATAGCAGTCACTGATATCCATTTAATCATTGTAAAATGAATTGTGGTGTAGATGGTTAAAAATTAAGAGCCCTCTCTTTCATGCTCCTTACAATCTGGGATGTTTCACAGGCCAGGAACCCTGACTAGTATCATACCAATGTGTCAGCATGTATCTATACTGCCTGTATGCCCAGATTCCCCATGCTCCCTTTCTGGAATGCGGTGGTTCCTCAATGGCGATACTCACAAGGCCTTGGCAAGAAGGGCTGCACTGCCACTGTTGATTTTCCTGACTTTTGCACCCTGGGAGTTCAATGAAACCCTAATTCCTCAACAGCCTTAGTCAGATACTATTTTCCCAAGGATCAGAGTTGAGAGGAAAAATGAGTAGTTGAGGAGAGAGGGAGACAAGGCTGTTGTGGGAGAATTTCAGGCAGAAGTGTCTGAGTCTTTAGCTTGCTTTCCTGGGATAAATGAGCCCTCTGGAAAAAGAATCCTGACTTTAGCTCTGCTCTTTACTTACATGGGATTAAGTTGTAGTGGGTAGAGCAGTAAGGCAGAAGTCTAGAGAAGGCATGGATTTCTCTAGCATGGATTTTGCAACAGGAGATGAAATTCCACATGACACAGCTTGTTCATTATGTTATGAATGCACAAGTTTTTTTGTCTAGTGAATACAATAGTTTTTCCTGTCTTGTTTTACATTGTTTTTCATGTAGTTGCTGTGTCTAATGACAAGTGCTACTTCTCTACCCATAAAGTCCTCTCACTAATCACTAGAGAAGGAGAAAGAAGGATCAGAAAAGAGTTATAGCAGAGAACTACAGTCAGTACATACTGTAAAATCAAAATAATAATGAAAAAACAATAAAAGAAAAGAATTGGGACTACATCAGTAGAAGGACTTCAGTCCTTAGACACTTACCAATGGTGCAGCTTCAGAGCAAAGTGCCAGGCCACCTAAGAAAACGAGAAATACAGAATGAAAAGCCATTTTGCCTACCACTAGGAAGTCTGTGTCAGCAAGCAGAAAATGGTGGGAGCTGTGATTTTTATATCAAGGCCTCTGAAATGAAGCTACTTATCAGAAAATCCGTATCACTTTCAACACGTAGATTCATACTATTTACTTAGTAAACAATGAGAAAATAAGTAACCCATACAAACATGAACCTTGTCTGTGAACATAAGTCTTTTCTATTCTAGAACCTTGTCTGTGGAAATCTTGTGAACGTTGCCTAGTTCAACTGCTGTGTCAGTTTTCTTCGAAGAAATGTCTATTTTCTATTTTTCCCTTTTTATTGAGCAGTAATTGCTGTATATACCTGAGAGAAATACAAATTTTATGTCAACTCAGCAATTTCAGTGAGAAATTCTCCATGGTTATGGCTTGGTTTAACTGAGTCAGCCATACTCATATATTAAGAGATTTCTCTCTGGGTCGCTCTCCTCCCCACCTCTAATAAAATGTATGTGGATAACTTGTGGGCTACTTTGTTATCTTACACATTCCCTAGGAAGAAAAAGATATTACTTTTGGTTTTCAGCATGGCATCAAGATACCTACACACCAATTTCTGAAGCACATTTTAACAGTATTTTAAGTTGTGTCTCTTGTCCCTTAGATTCAGTACAAGCTCAGGACTTTCCCCATATAACTGCAAGTGAACTCTGACCAGAATCATCTGGTTCGATTGAGGGAAATGTGGCTTCTTGAAATTCAACTTTATCTTTCTGATCTTTGCTCAGACATATGTACATGCGCTCTTTTACTAGGTTTCTCCTCTCATCAGATGGATGACTACAAGCAGAGTAGTTTTTTTCCATTTTTTTTTTCTTCTCTGAGTATATCTATATGAGCAAATTTAAGTCCTATTTTGAGGGCTTAGCATGACACTTCAAATGAAACCTACCAGTTTTCAAGCTCCAGAAATATCAGGATCCCATGAAATCTCCATACTTTATGATGGGTGCTGTTTTGAAACTGCTTGCATTGCTTACAAGAGTTGTGTAACTATGCTAGCATCTAGAAATCCATGAAAAGGTAACCAGTGAAATGTTAAAGGCAAGCTTTTGTAACTTGTGAATTCACTTGCCATGCCGTCATCCCATCAGGCTCTGGGTATAAACTCCAAGGTCAGTGGCAAATGAGTGCTGCAGGTTTCTGGCTGTCATGATTTCAGTTTCTTTCTCAGTAGTTTATGTAATCCAGTTAGAACCAATTCCTCTACTTCAGGATATTTTATATACAATACAGAAATCGCTGCTAAGGCCCTCAAAGTCTTTAGTCAGTTTATCAGCAACTTTATTTGAATCACAGTCACACTATAGCTTACCTTTTCCTATTTCTAAAAATATGAAGAGATTATTAAGATGATGGCTACAGATTTGACTTATTAGGGATTTAACTGGAATGCACCTATATAGGGTAGCCAGATGTGTTATGTAAAATAATTGCTTTAATATCAAAGATGTAAAAAAAATGCTACTTGAAATTACTTCAGTACTTCCTAGGTTGATTGAGCAGCCAGCTTTCCTCTTGAGACATCAATGTGTTGAGGCTTACCTGAAGTTTTAAGTACAGGTACACAGATTTTAACTCTTTCGGCTCTCTGGTCATACTTATTTCAATGGTTTCTGTATTGTTTGTTCTGCTGCTAGGTATTCAGAATTTCACCTATTCACCCTTTGACCTGGTTGATAGTGGGACCATATTTTCTGTGTGTAAACTTGGAGTAGCACAGATGACTTTCTTATTTTGAGTACATTTATTTGGTAATTTTTTAAGGCAACAACCATATAGATTTCCTGTTTTGAGCCAATGTATTTGGTGAGACTTCTTTAAGGCAGTGGAAGAAGATAACAAAACTAAATCAAATGTCATCCCATGTGTGTTTTTCAGATGTCCTTTGCGCTTTAATGCAAATCATAATACTTTAAAACAATAAAATTCCACTAATTGAGACAAAATTGTTTTAAAGAAGTAATATTTTATTGACTTGTCTGAAGTTTGCCAGGTCACAAAATGAAAAAAAACCCAAACAACTAATGTAGCAAAAAGTTACGCATTAGCAATAGGAAAAACCTTCCTCCTAAAAGCCTATGATAGTTCTAGTGGAGGAAAGCGTGAAAAGACAGTACATGTTTACTCCTGGGGGTCAGTAACAACAGCAGTGGTTGAGTAGGAGAAAGGGCTGAGGAGAGCAGCGATGGTGTAGTGGCGGTGGCCGGAGTCGTTAGCAGTGAACACCACCTGGAAAAGGGAAAACTCGTGGTCATGATGAGCAACATACAGCCAAAGCACCTTTTTAACAAGTAAGCAGCACACCCCACTTCATCTGCAGAGCACTTTGCTGGTTCTGTTCAATGCTTTTACCCTTCTGAAGGGTAATGCTTCCCGTTACTTTGTGATTGCCAGTGACTGAGATATTTGTGGGATTTGGGCTAAGGTCTACAGAGAGCCTCAGCTGCGGCGAAGCTGGATGGAAACACCCACACCTGAGCCAGGCAAACTGCTTTGTGATGTGGCACAGGAGGGTAAGGGGGAGGTATCTCAAATGACCAGTAAGAAAGACAGGGGTGAAATTCCACCCAGGGAATTTAAATACAACCCCTGTGTGACGTGGCCAAACAAGGCAGGAAGCTGGAGCCCAAAGCCATTTTCTGTACTTCAGTGCCCGCTCCTGTTCTCAAGACCTTTGGTGATGGGTCAGTTTTTGCATTAAGAACCGAGTGGCTAGATGTGCCAGAACAAGGAGAGACCCTTGCCCTAAGACAATTCAAATCTGCTGCCCTTCAAATTAGTCCAATGGGACTTGGGACACACAATTCCCAGGAAAGTATTGTCACCTGTGTTAAATTCCAGCTTTCTTTAGCCTACTATTTGATCTATTTTCTAAATCATGAGACACTTTCTATAAGCGGACTAGAGAGTTCTCTCCTATGACCAAATTCTAAGCTGCTGGGACATCAGGACTGTAGGCTTCAGTTACCCTGTACACAGTCATTCCCTGAACTCTTCCCACTTCCCAGGTAGCTTGTTGGCCTGTAGGCTATTATGTCAAGGAAAAGCTTCCTCAGCCTAGCTAGAACAGTATCAGTCAGGCACTTTTAAGCACCTTCTGAGGCGTATCTCTTACAACTTCCAGACATCCAAATGGTTAGGGAATGCTTTTGAGGTTTCTTTTTTTGACCTAAATCACCCAAATGGCACATCAGACTTTGTGGACCTGGGACTCAGTAATTTGTTTTAGTCTTCCACTACAGCTCCATGAACTTGTGGTTTGAAATGTTCTACACCACCAGTAGCTGTTCCAGACTAATTAAATTGGGAAAACTTAACTTTAATGACAGATTAAGCCTGAAGAATTTAAACAGATTTTGGATGTGCTAAGTAAATGTAGTAGAATAGAGTACACAATAAATCAGTGTAGCACTGAAAACAAAGGGAGAGATAGGACATTATCACATTGTTGGCCTGCTTGTGAAATTTGAGTATCAACAAAATAGTCAATTTTCCTTTCCCGCTATGGTTATTTATTTACTTTTTTTATACCTTCTTTTTTTTTCTTTATTGTGTATTTTGGTACTGAACATCATTTAAAAAAAGGCACATCAGAAAGAATAGGTTTTTTCTGTAATTACATGTCATATTAGAATTCAGGGATTTTCATGTGACTGATGTGGGGCAAATACCTCTGATTTAAGCATAGCTTATTTCCTGTAAAATTAGGGTTTCCAAATTTCTCCATTCCTTCAGCATCAGTAAAAGCAGTCTCTTTTTCTTTTCGTTCCTTTTTTTCTTTTTCCCTTGTTTGTTTTTGTAAACACTGTCTAGTATTGAATAATGCAGCTCTTTTCAAGCAAGATTCCCCACTGGTACGAGTGGGTGAATGGGCCAGCTACACTTTGGAAGAGCTGTGTGAGCATTTGCAGGGAGGTTGGCTCCTTCCTGTGGCTTAGCTGGATATTTACTGCCTTTATTTGCCCAGTGCTGTGTGGCAGTGAACCACTTCACTGAGTGTTGCTGCTGCTTCAGTATTAGAGGGCTGTGTTTTCTCTTTCCAGCTGATGCCACTCTACACAGGCAGTGTGTACTGGTTATCAGTGTGTACTGGTTATCAAGGATATTTGCCACTACTCACATCAGCGTACTCATGGAATGCAGAAAGCCCGAGCGCCTTCCAGTAGGAGCTGGTTTCAAACTTCACCATGTACTTTCCCTCTACAAACTGTTCTTCTGTCGTGAGATCATGAATCTCCCCGTACTCTGTGGTTTTCCTGTAATGATTAAAGATCTATATAAATATGTTATACTATCATTTAGATGCTAAACAGAAACAGGCAGTGTGGAATATTAAACAGCAAGAGGTGCCAAATTCTACATTGAGCAGCCTAATCATCTGAAATAATTCCTTCCCTCTACGTAGTGCATGTTTCCATACATTGCACAGTCTGTCCTTGCTACCAACTCACCCATATACATCACAAATCAAAGCTGGCTGGTCCCTTTTTTAGTATCATGTCTAACTTGTACCCAATGTCCTCTAGAACCAAAGGTTACTGTCTTAGGAGAAGGAATGTCATGATGAGAGGCAAGATGCCAAATCTCAAAATAAAACTAAGCAGAGAAGAGAAATTTTATTGGACAATTATTTTGTTTTCCAGTTATTAGCACGGACGCTCTGGAGTTTATTCCTATACAATGATGTGATTTTATGCGACCCTTAGTGGCAATGTCTTGAAAATGCAATTTAGCATCATAAGATTTTAATAATTTGAATTACAATGCCTTGGTCAAAGAGCGGGGGCCTCTTCCAATGGGTACCATATAAATGAGCAATAGGAACTCCCAGCTCAAAGCTTATGTGCTCAGCTCAGAACAAAAAACTGTGGATGGAGAAACTCCAGTAGCAGGAAGGAAGTATAGCTGGCACTGCACCCTATTTGTTTGAAAAGGAGGCTTTTCAAGCTTTGTATGACAACTGTTTAAATATTTACATACTTAGCTCCTAAACACCATTTATCTCTTTTCTCTCCTTTTACTTAGTTTCTGATTTTTTAACCTTTTGTGTTTGTTTGTTTTTGTTTGGGTCTTTTTCGGCTGAAAATATTTATTTGATATTTATAGCACTTCATCACCACACGATTTAGTTGAAAGAAAAATGAAGAAAGCCTTGACTGGAAGAACCAGTGGAACTTTCCTGTCTTATGGCACAGAGTAACTGTCTAGGCAGAAAACAAACTTGAGGAGGATGAGAGGAAGTGGAGAAAGCAGTGACATGCTGCTTATCTGGGACAGGATCAGTGTTATTGGGCTTTTCTTCCCCAGTCTCTTTCTCCTCCTTCACCTTATTTGTAATCTTTGGTTAATGGTGGTAAATAAAAAAAGACTGAATGACAGAGCTTTTGCTTAAATTAAGAGGTAGCAGGATTTAAAATCCCATACTAATTTTAATTTTTCTTATTTGTCAAGACTGACAAAATCTCACTGGTTCAATAGAAGTGTAATCAAGTGAATCCAGGGCAGACCAAATCTGCAGAGAATCAAAGTGCTATTTGAAACAAGTATCACAGTCAGTTTGTAAAGTGTATGCATCTGTTTTCTTTTAGTTTAATTAGTAATTCCTGGTTTGATCTATATTGCTTTAATAAAAGAAGAAAGAATTCATTTGTGACTGCGCTTGAAGCTGTGAAACAGAATTACTGAGATCCTGCAGAAGTTAGCAATTCATGTACTTCTGCCTATAATCTTGATAGTCTAGATAAGCAATTAAAAGGAAAAATGGTGTCTGCCTCAAAATCTTTGTTCAGAAAAACAAATTAGTTTTAGTTTGAGAAAAGTCTGGACGGAGCTGGAATGGTGCTTTCCCTAAGGGGTAGTGCTCCAGAGTGTCACATGTTAACCATCCAGAACAGCTGGGAAACTGGAAACAAGAGCTCACTTGAAAATGCATGTCTGCTACCAGAAGTTAATGGCACTTTCTTTATTTTAATTGTTAAGTGGTAGCCACTCAATGCGACTGGTCTCACAAGGAAACCCTTCAGCATTACTGCTGCACTGACAGCCAACAGGACAGTGTGTGATTCAGAGCCTGGAGGGGATGAGCACAAGACAGAGGATGTTCAGCATTCAGCCCTGGTAGCAAAATGCTGTGATTGCTTCTGAACAGCACTTGTATTTCTGTCTGAGTGGGGGACTAAATATAATATGGTTCCTTATTCTTAACAGGATGTGGACTGCCAGCCTCTGCTGTAAGATGGATAGCTAAATTAAAAAGCTGTGCTTTGCCAGCAAAGTTACTACAGTGCCATCCCATACTGCAGTCCTCATCCTCTTTTTGACTGTCTGGACCTCAGTTGTATATTGTGGCCAGGTTAAATCTACACTGCCTGTACAATGATGAATATGAACTCTTAGGACATACTGCACTGAGATAACTGTGCTCTCAGGTGCAGACTGATGAGGAAATATCTCAGGAACATTGGCTCTTATTCTGGAGCTTAAAAAAATGAAAACAAGGAGGGTTGGGGAACCACTTCAAAATACACAGAAGTCTTTTCTTTCATGACTTGTAACCCAGGTCACATGGAAAACTGTGTTCACTGACTGCAACTCCTGAACCACATGATAAGACCTAGATTTCAAAAAACTTGTGAGGAGTGAGAAGATCAAAGCTAGTCATGGGAGGAGCTCGTATAGAATCCAAATCATGTGTTCTGCGCCCTAAACCCTTCCCCAGTATGTCTTAGCTCAAGTTATCTCTTCTTGCATACTTTAGCTAGAGTAATTTTGAAATAAGCCTCTTAATAAAGTCAGCTCCTACTATTCTAACTTCCCCACTGCCCCTTAAACACCATTACTCAAATTCAACAGTTCCTAAATACATTTGCTTAATTCCATGAAGTGTGCTTGTAAAGGAAACATAAGGAAACAAAATGGTAGAAACATAACTACAACAGACATTTGTACAAAATGTAACTTTCCCATATGTATCTGCTAGGTACTGTAACTTCAAAATGTTATTCACCTGACAGGAGTATTTACAGGTTGTGTTCCTGGATTCATTCACATTTTCAGGAGTTTTAACACAGGGAAATTCTGGCTTCCCCAAAAGAATAAAACTGTAATTGCACATGAAAACTTGGTTCGAACAACCGTCATCACCTAAAGTCAATGGTATCACTGAAAGTAGCCTTGGTTGTGATGCAAGTCAGGAAAAATGTCAAAATCTTTACCTGCAATAAAAGCTGTGATTTAATGTTCCTTCACTGCCATCACCCAGCAAAATGATTCTCACTTGCCTAGGGTTAATCTTCTCAATTTATGTTTAAGAAGATGTGATTAAATTTTCTTGAGTGTACTAACCTAAAGTGTCAGCAGAAGTTGCCTAAGAACTACAGGATTTGTCTCCATGGGCTTGTTGGGAGCAGGGTTGCAAACTGAACAAGAAAACACTATTATGCCCCAGAGGTGAGGACATTTAATAATGCCATTACATTTCTCTTGTTCTTCTGTAAACTGTATTTTGTATTAGCTGTTAAACAGTACTTGATGAAACATTTTAAATAATTTGGTTTTCTAATAATGAAAGGAATGCTCGTAGGGATAAGATGTTATCCTTGTCTCTGCTTTCCTTGAAAAAAAATGTGACACTTCTCAAGGAGCTTTGCTGTTCATTAAAGTATATAAATCCATTTTAGGAGTAATTTATTCCTAGGTTAACACTCAGCACTTGGGAGTGGAATTTGTTTTTTTTCGGTCTTGTAAATTTTTTTGCTACTTTTCAATGGGGAAAAGCATTTTTTGGTTTTCATTATATAAAAAGAAATCATTCAGATGGAGAAAAAGTTATTTCTCCTTATAGTCTTCTTCTCTGGGGTTTGTTGTTTTTCCCTGCTGTTTATGTCTAAATCAAGCTATAAAAAATCCTAATAAAAGACAGTTAAATGTACAGTTAACTCCTGTCCATTCTTGTGCTTATCATTCTGTGCTTGACTATTCTGCTGCTGCTACTGGAGACTTCTCTTGAGTTATTTAAAAATCTGATTCAACAAATTTTTGCAGTGAAAGTTAAATGTCTAAATACCTCAGCTACTTGAATTTTAGTAAACTGTTCTTCAGTTACTCATACCACTGTCACAGACTGAAGGTATTATTGTCTGACCCTCTGTGATGTCCCAAGGTATTTGTAAGGATGCTAGGTATCTGTCGGTATTAGTCTGTCATTCTAGAAAAACACATTCAGAGCTAGAGAAATGGCCTCAAACTGCTGAAATTTTGCTTCTGTGTTGTGTTACAATAGTACTCTTAAACTTTCTGGTCAAGGAGTTTCTTCCCACCAGCACATTTGATACACAGCAGAAGATGAATAATGCAATTATTATTTACATGTGTGCAGACAAAGCTTACAGAGAGGATTTTGTATGTGAGTGCTGCAAATAAAGCTCTATATCCATTGCATATGAAGATAGGTTAGTCTGGATTACCTACAAAATGCTGGTAAATAGGCTTTTTTCTTTTTCTTTCTATAGAAAGGAAAGATAATACTGAAGCTAGGAGAAAAATAAAGTATCAAAACTAGTCCCTTACAAAGATAAGATGAGCATCTGAACATATTTTTGCAATTAACATTTCAGTCACGGATAAGCTCCACTTAAATCTAACGGATTTGAGATCAGAATTCATGTGCTGTGAACACTGATAGTGTGGCATAGTGTGTCAGAACACTGATAGTGTGTCAGAAAACATATTTCTGTTTTGATCCGAGCTCCATTCCTTTAACTCCTCAATTGCTTGCCCAAGACAACTTGAAAATGACTCCAGAAGACCACACAACTTACCCAACAGCAAAGTCCTGCCAGCTTCCATCTTCAGCCTGTTTAAAAACTTTAACATTTACATCAGATGCAGGGCTTCCTCTGACTGCATCCAGCACTTTCACCATAAGAGGGCATTTGGAGTCAACAGAGCCATGGGAGACCTTAGGGAAAGGAGAAGTTCTATAGGAACTGTTCACCAAGCCTGCAAAAACCTTCTCCCAAAGAAAAGATAGATTCTAATTGCAGAATTACCATTCACTTAAAAGCAAGTTCTCTGCCAATGCTATTCAAAGTGAATTTCCAAACATCTATTTCTTAAGCAGGATATCTTAGAGCTTTATACTGATACTTTATTACACACACACGGATTGCTTGATCAATATTTAGAGTTGCTCTAAATGGCTCTATGAAAATGGTATAATGTCATACCTTTATAATATGATCACAAATATGAAAACAGCAAATTCTTTTAAGTGCAAAGTATGTTATCTAGGGAAACCAACAAAGAAATACATATGACATCCTAAGGCTGAAAGAATATCCCTCTCCTAGACTTCATTACATTATAAGGAATCCTTAGTCATACCTCAAAAATAGTTTTTAGTGCTTTAGAGAAGCACTTGTTTGGTTAAGCTGCCTCTTTATTGAGGATACGGGATGTGAGTCATGAACAGATAGAAACAAAGCAAAATAAAAGGTCACACCACCTAGATCCCTGACCCTTCCATAATACCTTAAAAGAGATGGGTAAATTACAAGAAAAGAAAAAAGTTTTAAGTATTCTGAAGAATACTATAAAAAGACCCCAGAAATAGCATTCTGACAAAGCCCAATGGTTACAGAATTTCATGGATGAGGAGGATGCTAGTCATCTAGAAAATCTAGATTATCATTCTTGTAATGATTGAGTTTGAAAACAAAGAAACTCACCAGTGGTGCAGCTTCAGAGAAAAATACCAGTCCAGCTAAGAAAACAAAGAGCACAGACTGAAAGGCCATTCTGCTTGCTGTTAGTGAGCCTTGGTGCCAGCAGCCAGGAGCTGAGGGGATTTGGGATTTTATAGCCAATCCAACAACAAAACAGGCTGCTTATTGGGTGCCCATATGACTCCAAAACTGCTGATTCCGATTATTTGCTTAGTAAATAGCCCAATCCTAGAGTCAGTCCATTGCTTCATGGCACTGCCATTGAAGTCAATGGAAGGACTGCAGGATCACTAGAGAAAAGAAAATAAGTAACGGACACAAACATGACCCTTGCCTGGGGAGATTACACTCATAGAAAGCCCTCCACAAAATAACACAAATGACCTTTGTTTGCCCAGAAATCCAACTAGTTCTAGGAGAATTTCTTTATCTTACCTTCAGGTTGGGCATGATAATGCCTCAATGCTTTCTCTGCACCTGCCCCATGTTTCTTCTCAGTATACCCAGTTCTTTCTGAGGATCAGATCCCACATAGGGATGCAGACTCAGTACATGGGTGATGGAGTTTGTTCATTGCCTGGCTCAAGCAGTGCTGGATTTCCAATCAGTCTCCCTGCTTGTTGGAAAGGAGCAATGTCTCTGTTTTGAGACACAACTTAAATGGTATCTGACACAATCTGTCACCCACAACAAGCTTCTAATTATTCATCTTGCCCAACCTTCAGGTAGACATTGAGGTCTCTTAGTCACTGAGGAAAGACTTGTAGAGAGCTGTCCCCCTGGGAAGCTAAAGGTCTCAGGAAAATGAAATGAGTCCTCTCCAGCACCATGTACCCCAAAAGGAGCCAAGGCAGCCAGCAAAGACTGGTAGCTTTTGCTAACATCTGGCTAAGGTTCCAGTTGCCAAACCTTTATTTTGCTGGGAATGTTATTGTTACACGTATGTTTGTACATTTCTACATTTGTATGTGTACAAATGTGCATTTCAGAGGTTTTTCAGGGGTGCACTCAGCCCCACCCTAAGCTGGGACAAGTCATCTGGGGGAGTTGGCATGGTATAGCTAATTTTGTTCAGGTGCATCACATAAACTGTCCATACTGTACCTTGTGCTAGTTGAGAGACAAAGAAACTGCCCTGTTTAGCAGTTCCTTTTCTCCATATCCTAAACAACCCTGAATCTACACTTTTCAGGAGCTGGCACTCATTTTTTACTGATTTCACAGTATTCTAACAAAAAGCAGTTTTCTTGACTAGGATTGTGATGGAAGTCTTAGAGAGAAATCACGGCTGGTATTCTCCAGAGACTTTCATGCCTTCGGGCTGCTTTAGGCAGTTTTTCTCCCTAGGCAAAGTTGATTTTTGAGAAAAAAATCTATAATACAGTAATCTCCTGCACTGGGATCAAAGTGCCCTTTGTCCTTACAGCAAAGCAGGCTGATACGTAGGTAACATTCTACACACATTTTGCCTGCATGTAAAAGTCAGTGCAAGGTGCTCAGCAGTAACAAACCATGCTGCAATCTAATGCTTGGGGCTTATATTCAAATCTTGGAAAGTTAAATGCTGCTCCTAGATCTGTGCAACAACATATCACCTCATAATTTTGTTCTCATTATTTGTGAATATTTCTCTGAAGCAATGAAGCTTTGTATGTCTGTATTCTAGGGCAAGTAGGCTGTCCTGTGTTTTGCTGTCAGTGGTTCTGCAAGGAGATAATGCTGAGGAGCTAATTATATTGGCACTTGGCTGCATGAGAAATTGCTCTCCTATGGGAAAATTACTTTAAAAAACCCAATTTTCTTCCAGGTTTTCCTACAAAGTAGCAGTTTCTGAAAAATCAGGTCTACAGGGATAGTACATTTCAGCTGTCCATATTGTCTTGTTTCCCTCTTTTATAACATTGATTGACCTTTTGGTAGCTGCTTCTTAGAGTGAATAAGCATGAAAAATTCTAACCCCAATATGATTTTTATTCATTGTCCTCCATTTACTGTCTTTTTCAGCTCTCAACATCCCATACATAACATCCCATACATAACATCCCAGACAGGGATTCTTTGACTACTAGCAGGGACTCCAGTTTGAGTGCAAAATTAGACTTTGTGTTTTTGTGAATCTCCATTCACACATTTTGCACACAACTAGATCATTTCTATAAGTTCTAAGATACAGGTGGACTCGGTGAGAAGGCAGAAAAAGAGTCTCTACTACATCTCATCTCTGATCATGAAGCATCCAGAATTTATACAGAATTCTATTAAAATCCATGCAGACCTAATTTAAAATTACTACAGCCTAGTGAAAGCAAAGCTAGGTTCATCTTCCCACTTCCACTGTCAGACTCAACTTAGTACCACAATGTGGTAATATTTTCCATAACATGGATGTGAAGGATCAGGGATTTGGAACAGCCGGTGGAGAAGGATGGCTCTCCCTTGGTAGAAAGCCAAAATATGATTGTGGGAGGGGAAAGGAGAAAGAGGGTGGATAACTGCTGAGCATCCAGCAGGTGCTGATTGACTGTTGTCTGTCTGCTGTTAAACGTTCTTAAACATTTTCTGTGCAACGGGTTTCTGAAACTTATGTACTGAATAGCTTATCCCAGATACAAAATAAGAGAAGCTGAAATGAAAAGAGGCTGAGCTCTGAGATGTAAGTGGGGCTGGCAAACTCTAGGCCTTCTGAAGGAGGAGGCGAGCTGCTATGAAGAGCTGGAAATAGGGCAGCTCCCAGAGACTGCTAGCAGGGTACATGCCCCAGGAAACATGGTGCAACACAGAGCCTTAGCACAGAGCAGTAACATGAATTCTCTTTTGTGAAAAAAGAGTAAACTGAGTTACTGAAAATTCAACAGAAAGAGATATTTAGGGATCCTGGTGTGGAAGAAGCTTCAGGGTAACATAGCTAAAACAAAGATAGTATGAGGCTATATAGTGCAAGCATCTGGGGTCTAGGGGACTCCTGAAACCCAGAAGAAGGGGTGCTCACCCAGCATACAGGGTTTTTAGGGTGTTGGAGAAGAGAATGGCCAAGAGTCCCTGGTGCACCAAGTAACGTCAGCTTTATGGAATCAAAAAAGTGTGAGACCCCCAGTGATGGAAAAATTTTGTTAATCTTCAAATATGTGAATGCTTTGAGGCTTATCTGAATTCCAAATCAATTGAAGTTCATCTCTGAAGAATTAGGATTAATGCCTATTTCTAATGAAAGTGTGTTCCCTGCTTGGAATCGTTAGAGTGTTCAGGTCAAGAGCAAACATGTCCTATGGCTAATACTCTTGTTTATGTCAAGGATTTTTCCCACTGTGCTATGGTATTTTTCTCTCTCTTCTATGTAGTCTCACACACTTAGGCTTGTTTTACACAGATAATCTCCTTATTCTCTGCAGCATTCCCTTCTATTTGACTTCATTTAGAAAGCCAACTGCTTCTACATAGCAAAATGCTCAGACAGGCTGGAATACCTGACTTTGACCATAAAAACCTGTAAGCTTCTCCCGTGACATTGGAATGAAAGGGCCTGATAGATGGTAAGCCATTCAGTAATCTGGATAGAATTCCCAAACTCCCCGTTTGAATAATTAATGAATTCCTGGGCTCGGAAAAAATCCTTTCTATAATATAGAGACCTGAATGTGACACCTTTTTTCACTTCTCTGGAGTAACATTCCATAGGGACTTACAGGAAAAGACCTGAGATTTACTTCTCAAAGGAGTTCACATAAATTTTCTAGGTGAAAAAAGAGTCAAGAACTTTGTGAGTTTTACTTCAGGTGTCTTCTAGCTCAGTTGATGTGGCAGAGCTCTGGCACTTAAGGAGAGTGCTCAATGCAGTAACTGCTTGAAGCCAGTGAGAAATCTTCTGTTGCTTTCACTATTTGCTAATTATATAACATCCCCCCTCTCTACAAAGCCAGGGATAATGCTTTTCTAATTAATAAATGTGCTCAGGGAGGTTCATGTTTGAGCTTGAATTTCAATCTGTAAAGAATGGTATTAAAAACTGTGGCATTCTAGGTATGCGTGGTGTTTGCCTGTTTATCAGCCTTTTTCATTTTAATTTTTGCTGAGGAGTATGTCTGTATTTTGAGTTTTAATGGTCATTATCAGATTTTCACAGGACTAACACTGCCCAGTTATTTGGAAGGAAGGAAACACTACTGATCTTATGCAGAAAAAGAAGGAAAACATCCTTATTTTGTATCTTAAATCAAATCCAGTTACTTCAAAAGTGAGGAGGTGGATACTGTTAGCAAACAATTTTGAAGACAGATGGGTTGGGTTGGTCTTGAGGTATAAAATCACAGGGTTTTTTATAATTTCCAAGGTTGTGTCCAAAGAGCATCCTGGGACATAGCTCAAAGTCCAAACAAAGAGACATATAAATAGATGATTCTTGCTTTAGGGCATTTGTAATGTATTAATTCACCTGGCACCTGCTCATCTCAGTAGGCTCTGAAGCATTTAAACTCCAAGGTCAGTGGGCACTGATCATTACTTTTTCATTAGCTACCCCTATAGGTCTTGTGATCTCTCAAAAGCAAACTTCTGTTATTCAACTTTAATATGTATTCATGTCTACATACTAATCTATCAGTCTAGACAAGTGATTTTAAAAAAACCAAACCTAATTCAGTTTACGTACAAAGCTAACTGAATATGATATCCTTGTGCCAGACTTAATATTTCCTGTGTTTGAAAGATGCTGGAACTTGCCATGAGATCAATGCTTTTAAAGGTCAATAATAAATAATAATAAATAATAAATATCTATTTATTAGTAAAATGATTATGTGGTTTATATTTTAAATTTAGCTTTTGTGCCATTCTTACAGGAAGACATGCACAATAAATCTACAGCATGATGCAAATGTTCCAATAGCAAAAGGAAACCTCAACACAGGTCACTATTTTCCTGGGGTCTTGGTTAGGCCATTTTGGGAGTGTATTTTATTTTTAAGTGAATTTCCATCAATTATCCGTTTGTTCTCAGTGGACTGCAGATATCAAATGATTAATTAGACCACATATGACAATCAAAATCTTCCTCTAGCAATAATGACCAAAAGAGGTTCTGTAGGGTTAAACTATAATCTTTTCTTAGGTTATATATATTTGCTAAGCTATTGCAGTTATGTACTTTGTTCATCATCTTGCTGTTTAAGATTGTAAAATGCTGAGTCTAGGGCACTTCATTCTGGTACCTAAATACAAATAGGTGTGAGGAAATGCCTGTTTTTCTGTCATGCAGGGCCACCTGAGCAGGGTCTTGAAAAGCTTCTGCAAATTTGCACAGGGCCAAATTAGCCATTGGTTAATGTCTTTTGAATTACTCAAGTCTCTGTTTAGTGGAGATCATTGTAGATACAAGTTGATTGCCACGTGGACTCACATGAATGCAGCTTCCATGCGAACTATGGCTGGTGTGCCTGTGGGTGCCTTTGCACTCTGTCATGTGCCCTGACCCACTCAGACCACATCTCCCTCCTGTCCATCTGTCCCACCTTGTAATAAGATCCCCATCTGCCCTGCAATAAAATCCCCCGGGCGTGCTGTTGAGTGGGAAGTTACCAAGTGTCAGTGACAGGGACACATTTATGCCTTTCTTTCTATTAATTGAACTGGTGCCTGCTTCCTGCCAAAAGCTCTGAGGAAATGCTACACTAATCATTTTATCTCATAAACAGAGTTCCTCTATCCACCATAGGCTTCACTCAACTTTGGCATCAGCTTCCAAGCACATTTACCAGTGTCACAGTGAAAAAACACAATGAATGCCTCATGAAAATGGATCTGAAAGGAAACAGCCTTGTATCTTGTAAGGGATAAAAAGAAAAAGGTATTTCACAAGATAAGGGACAGAACAGATCATGACCCTATGTACAATGCATTAATAACATCTATCTATCCTTCTGTATTTTTTTTTTCTTTTTGTTCTTCTTCAGATTTTAAAGACAAGAATAGAGTATACTACAGCATTTCTGGGAGAAAAACCCAATGGCGAGACTAATTTGTAATGTGGAACCAGCAAAAGAAAAGTGCTAATAGCTGTTTTAGACAAGCCACTGCTCATAGTTTTTTCTAGCTTTCTGAGCCAAAAGCTCTTGCTGGTTCTGCCTGTAGCAGATGTGAGAGCTAGCTCTGTGACCCAGGTAGGAAATACTGGGTGAAGGCATACTAAACAAAGCAGGAGTATCTTTGGAGTAGTGCTTCTCAGCATGTTACCCAGACACTGAGCTGTACAGACAAAAATGAATCACACGCTTTGAAATGCAGTGGGGTATGTGAGTCAACAGGAGATTAACTGGCTGTTATTCCTTGGTATATTGTAAAGGAAAAATCTTGCTTGTGTATGTAAATTCACAAACTGTCCAGAGTCCTTTCTGCACGAACTGCTGTGTGCCCCTACATAGTGGCAAATACAGGTCACTGCTTAAATGGATGGACCAAGGCAACGTGTATCTACTTTTCCATGATTGAGCCTCTGTGGTTATATCCCCCTTTACCTACTGCCAGCCAAGCTAGGGGACTGAATTCCAATCATGTAACAGATACATGCTCAGGTCTACAGGGTGCAAGCTTGTGAATAAGTCAATGCAACACTTGCTGCAGATAAAAATAGCAATTTCTTTTCTCACTATCTCTGAACTAGGTTCAGAACACCTCCTGTACCAGAAAAATAAAATAAATATCAGCTGAGCCTATTGCTTAGCTGTATTTATGACTCTTGTGCCACTGTTCTAGATCTACAGTCACCACCACAGCTGTTACAGAATCTGCTTTTTGCAGTTAAAGTGCATTTTATCCCTGCCTTGTGTTTGTGTATATTCTTTCTGGGGAGCCTTTAGCTTCTCTTTCTTGGCCTGCAGAGCTTATAGGCCCCCACATACCACTGCTGAGAAACTGTTCAGCATCTGGACTATTCACAAATTTTTCTGCCTTTGTCAATAATCGTAGCAAAGCAGAGGCTGTTGTGTCTTTTAGACAAACTCAAGCAGAACAACCACCATCTTATTCAACAGACCTCTATGTGTCATGCAGTTTGTAGTGTGCAGGGGATCCAGTAGCTGGCTTACAGCAGCCAGTTATGTCCCTGCTAGAGTTAGGAAAAATTATTATTGCCTGTAGTCAGGTCCAAGCAGGAGGAAGTTTGAGTTTCTCACTCCCAACAGCTTGCTTGTCCTGGAGTCCACATAGTGATTTTAAGCATTTTGGAAAAAACCCCACTCTACAAGGGGAGTGATCCACAGTGCTGGATGAGGATGGAGCTATTGGGGAATTATTCTCACTCCTCACTCTCATGAGGCGTGGAGGTCACGTATGAATTGCCATTGCTGTACTGCCCTTCTAACAGTAGTTCCCAGACCAGACCACTCCTGTTCCTTGTACTCCAGCCTTCATGCAGAGTTGATCTGGGAGCCGCATCTGATCCTGAGGGCCGAGCAGTGCCCTCCCTGTTTGTAGGGCAGCACTATGGTCCCTTCACTTCTACAGGATGCAGTGCACAGCATCCCATGTCTTCCTGAAAGTGCATCACAGCCCATAATATCGGAGCCACCGGAAACCAGCTTAGGGAAATATGTACTGGTAAACTAAATTCGTTTAATCCCCTTCATCTCTCTGATTTTCTCCTCTAAGCGTGAGTCAAAAGAATTTTAATCCCTCTCATGTAGGCCAGAGAAGGCATCGAGGCCAGCAGCTTGTCCACACCTAGCAGAACTGTTGCCACACTTTATGTTCTCATTCTGCCTTAACAAACTCTCAAGTATGGCCAAATAGACAAGTCCTTAGAATTGCTTGGATGCTTCAAAAGACTTTAAAAGGTCAGATCAAAATCCTTACCCACTCTTGCTAACTAGCATTCTCCCTCAATAGAGGACAAAAGACTCATGCACTCTGAATGACTTTCTTTATTCTGCTCTCCTTCCTGCAATTTAAAAGATCCCTTCTGTCCTCAGTATTGGACTTCACAACACTGTTGGCTACTGCTTTGTACTGATGATTTCCAATGAGCTTGACATCATTAGCTATTGGGCTCCTGGTGGCAAGGAAAAAAGTAAAAAGTAATTTTTAGCCTTTTCTTTAAAGATGATACTCAGCAAGTAGGTGCTTTAGTCTTTGAAAAATGATGAAAGAAGCATAGCTTGAAGTGGGAAAAACCAGCAAATAACTCCAGCTCACTACTATTATCTGGGGAATATTTGACTGTAGACAGAACTGTAGATCTTTTATTAGTATCAGCTTGATGAGTCTATTGAAGTTTCTCCACAAAGTACAGAAAGTCACATGAAAAGAGGAACACATACTAATTTTGCTCTTTCTTTGTGTCATTATGTGAGGAAGGCTGCAAATAGCAGAAGAGTGTAATTGCTAGTCACACTCCTTTCTGTTGAGCAATTTGTCTTTTTTTTTACCCCCAGGGTTGCCATGCAGAAGTTAGGGAGATCTCAATGCAGGAAAGCACTGAGTTATACATGGCTTATGAAACTTTTTACCTCCTCTGCCTGAAGTGCAAGCAAAACTGCATGCTCATACACCCAGCTGGCTTGTTGATGGTGGATTTATTTCCTGCACAAGTCCATAAGTGCTCTTGTGCCAGCACAGGTATAATTGCCTTGAGAAACTACCCCTGGGCTCTTTTGAAAGGCAGAACTTTTCTGGCTGTTCCTTGCACACAGCCGCCCAAAACAGTAGAGAAAAGGTAACAGAGTGCCCTATTCTGCTCCTCCTCTTTGCCTGCTGACCAACTCTTTTCTGAGGGGACACAGTCCCATGGCCCATGGCATGGTACCCAGCAGCCAAGGAGCTCTGCAGACCCCTTGGGCAGACCCCTGCCACTGTATTTTGTTTGGTCAGGAATGAAGAACTCCAGCAATCTGGAGCAGAGCCATGCTGTGGTACAAAGAGCCTCTTTTAAACAGGGTGCATGGGTCTGCATAGGCAGGTCTTAGCTGCTCAGTTTCAGAGCAAAACACTACTGTAAAAACAAAACAAACAAAAAAAAGCCATGTCCTTGGCTGAAGATAAACCCAGCAAAGCAAATTCAATCTCTTTAAAATGTAAATATTAATTTAAACTTTCATTCTAACAGCACCCTTGGGTCTGTTGCCCTTTGGCTGGAATACCTCCCCTCTCTCCTCTGCTGCTGGGCAGCACTACTGGGATAGAAGGCCATCCTTTCCACAGTACAGGGAACAAATTGCTCAAGGTGGAAGGAAGCTGTCCTTGCAGGAGTCTTGTCTCTGGAGATCGTGACACGTGCAAAGGAAAAGGCATCCGAGTTGGACTACGGGAAGAATCTGCTGAATGCCAAGCAGGCCATGCGGTCTCGCCAGGTGCTCCAAGATGTGGCTGAGCCTGGTTGTTAGGCAGCCTTTAGCATGTCTTTGAGCTGTCTCTCTGTCCCAGACCCACAGCAGCACTGCAAAAGATGATGCCTTATCTGACTGCTCAACTCTGTAGGCAAGAAGCACAGGAAAACAAAAAAGGTGAGAAAAAGAAGGAAAAAAAAGGTAAGAAGAAGATGGAAAGAAGAGGCTGAGATAAAAAGAGCATGGTGGCAGGCACTTAAATTTACCTATTTTCTGATGTTTATAAAAATAGCTGAACCTAAGAGAGACCTCAGGTATGCTGGTACTCTGTTGGGTGCAAAATGTCTCTCAAAGAAAGGACAATGAGTGGCTCTGGGTAGGGATCACTGCTAAAGATTACCACCCTCCTGCACCTCTCCTGAGCATCTCTATGACACTGCAGATATCCCAAAGATATGATGATTACTGCTTGACCCAGCAGTTAAGAATAATTTCCAGTGCAGCAGTTTTGGCCTAATGGTTCCTTCTTTCACATTCCCCGTTCTGAAGATGTATGATTTTAACGGAGTTTGTGGACATGTGTGTCTGGATTAATCTTGTGTTTCTGTAAGTAAAATTTACTAACTCTTATAAACAATGCTATTTGCCCAACTGAGCTGTTCTTCAGGCAACTTGAAATTCAGGTGTCTGGGAAACCTGTTGTGCCTGCTCAGACTGGGACCTTTTTCCATCTCTGCCCAGCAAAGAGAGGAATTTTAAGTCAACCTAGCTTTCCATCCTCAGTTTGTAATTCTGTTGCTAAGTGGCAGTGAAAGAAGATTATCGGATCACAGATTAACAGAAACCTCTATTCAGTGCTCGTGTGTAATTATACATTTCAGTTACTTATTTGAGAACTGAGCTTTAGCTTCTGTGCTCCTACCTCAGCCTCACCCCTCCAGCGATTTTTATCCTCAGGGTCTGATCAGGATTCTGATAAAATGGCCTTTCTTTTCCACACTTAGCCTCTGCACCCTGGGGTGGCTCTGCCTGCAAGAGTACCCTGAGGGTCTCTGCTCTCAGGGGGGTCTCAGAAACCAAATTCCTACTCTAGTGTTTTGGAATTATTTATTTTGGGAGAAAGCAGAAGAGTATATGAAATGGTTTAAAGAGTTCAGACCCGTCAGAAGTTAGCCATTTGTTTCCTCCACTGATAAATTCCCTATTTTTTTCTCTCTTTTCCAAGCTAATATGTTCCACTGTCTCAGCAAAAGTGGCCAAGCAGCATCAAAAAGTGGAGAAAGACACAAGCCCGAGTGGCTGAGGTAATTATTAATAGTTAAGGGTGAACCTCTGGCAGAAATTGTTTAGAGTGGGTTTTGAGGGGAACACAGGGGAAAGAGCACAGAAAAATCAGGAAACAGCATATCTGGCTAATGTTGGAATGCAGACAGAAAGGGAAGGAGAAGTCTGGGAAGGAGATGTAGTTTGTCAGCTGTGAGAAGGGGGTAGTACACAGCACTTGCATTCATAGCACAAGTGTGAGGGGCAAAGGCCTCCTTATGGAGGAAAATTTTTTGATTATTTTAAGTAGAAAAACTGCACCAGGGAGAATCATGCAAGGAACAGGAGACAGAAGGACAGAGCTGTGTGGGGCCCCATCTCTGTAAGTGAGCAGGAGGAAAGAACATGAACTAAGCATTTAACAGGAGCAAGGAAGGGGGATGTTTGGAGGAATCACCTGGCATAAATTCAAGTAAAAGGAAGAAATGGCATGAAGGGATGGTGAGAAACAAGAGCTGCAAAAACAACAGAAGGGAAGGCTGTGTGCAGGGAGAGAGGATATGCTTTCAGGTGGTGATGGCCCCAGACAGTCATACAAATAAAACACAGAAACAGAAAGCAGCAATGTCTAGAAAAGCAAATCTGTTGGCAGTTCAATATACCTGCTTTACAGGGGACTGGTATTTTCAAAGTTTTATGCTCAAGTCTCCAAGGGAAGTAGCAACTCAAGAACAAGCAAGGCTGAAATAATATTTTCTGAGTCACTCTCTGTGTTTTAAACTGTAACTGACATTAAACATGTGCTGCCCCTATGCCTACTCAAGACTGGGTTTGCTGGACATCCTGTTTTACAGAACTCTTTGCAAAGGAAACACTGGGGTTTTTTGGTCTCAAATTTAAGATGGAATTAATATACATTCTCCTTTTTTTCTGAAGAGCTTGTATAAGTCTCCTGTCAGCCCACTCTGCTGTAGCTTTGCATGTGATTTCTCTTTGGAGGTAACTGTGTTGTTTCCAAGCAGATCACCTTTTCACTAAGATCAGTTTCAGCTCAGCTACCTCAGGGTACCTACTGCCTAGAGCAGTGGGTCCAAAAATGGACCTCCTCTTGCTGGGATGAATCAGCTGTTCAAACACAGGGTAAACATTCCCTTTGTGGCTCCTACACCAGAACAGATTTTTCCCATGTATATTATGGGTCTCCTTCAGACTCAAAGAAGGGAATTGGCAAAATGCAGGAGGCATTTGCTACCCTTGGGGTTTGGGCACAGCATCCTGGATGAGAACAGGATGTTACTTCCTTTCTTTCCTCATCCAAATAAATTATAGTCTGAGACACAGTGTTTTTGAATTTCAGTCTGAAGAGGTAGTATTGACATCATCATGGCAGTGCCCATGGGCCACTCCAGAAGTAAAGGCCTGGAAGAGCTTGCTGTGTGGAGATGGTGGAAACCAGAGAAGTGAGCAGGCAGATGAACCAGCTTGTACTTCTGAGCAGTGATATACAGCTTGTGATTGCTGACCCCATGAGCAGCCGACTTTTGGGGAAAAAAAATTGTGAAGTACCCTGTAGGCCCCTTTCTTCTGAAGTCATTTTGGAAGGAAGAAAAATACTCTTCAAAAATAGAGAGCATTCTCTTTTCATTCCTACACACATCCTGCTGTTTTTGTGGTTAGTCATCTGCAGTCTAAACTCCAACTTCAACCAGAGTTACAAAACATTAAATTGCTTGTACCCATGAAAAACAAATTACTAGGACTAGGTCAGCCTTGATGTTTGCTAGAGTATTCAGTTATGACAGGATGACTAATTTATCCCTCACCTTGTAACTACAAATGTTCCCCTATATGACTGATGTGATTTACAGAAACTTGCTTTGGAATGACACTTGCCTCTCATGCCAGGCTGAACTCTGCTCACAAGGAAAATAAATTTCTGGATCCTCTCATGGTGTCCCTGCCTATATGTTGAGGAAACTACCTAGAGAACCTTGATGAAGCAAACACAATAGTGCCTTCATGGCAAAAAGGGTCTAGTCTTGACCCTAGGTCAAGTTAATTTCCTCTTACAAATCTTCCAGAATAGTGAGGTGGAAAAAGAAAGAAGCACTAATAAAGAAAAAACTGATTTCTCTGGAAGAACTATAAAGCATGAACAGAGAAAAGGGGTGGAAAACATACCCTATTGCGAAGCACATAACAAGATTTTTTTTTTTCTGAGGGGATGAGGGGACTGTGCTGTGTTGCGCAATATTTTTTACCAACCGCTTCCTAATTTTTGCTGACTAAAAAAAAATAAACCAACATCCATAATAGGTCCCTTTCTAAAGTTATAGGTTGTTCCTTTTGACTTCGAGTGATAGCCATACAGAAGCCACCTCACAGTGAACTGCAGTGCTGGGATGCTTTTTTTGTGTCCTCCTGCAGCTTGACTCATCACCTGTATAGGCCCAGCACATGGGTAGAGCTATCTCAGGCTAAAACTATGCAAAGCTGAGAAGAAAAAGAGTGAAATAGGGATGGAGATGTTGCTCTGGCATTACTTGATGATTAGAGTGCTGATCCCTCAGGGCACTGTTTGTTAGCTGCAGTTCTATTAATCAGGCTGTGTATTGTTTCTCTTTTCATTACAGCATGCGTCAAAACTTCTGAAAGAAAAACGCTGTAAGGGAGTCCTAAGGGATTCATCTTTTGAGAGCAGGAACGTGCTGGTATGTTGCCAGAGAACATCTTATTTAAGAGATCAGTGACAAAGCAGGGAAAAAATATCGTTATTATTTGGAAGGGATTTGTCACGGACATGAAAGGAAGCACTAGAAGAGAGAGGCTGTCTTGCAGCCCAGGACCTAGTCCTCTGTTCCCATGGGCTTCACCGAGCCCAGCCGGTCACAGTTTAGTGCCACCAACGATGTGTTTGCGACCGAACCAAAAACCTTTCAGGTGCAACGAGGCGGGAGCGGTGTCACCGACAGTGCCGTCCCTGCCAGAGGTGTCCGTGGCACCTGGCTCCGCCGTCGCCGTGTCACCCCCCCGCATCCCCGGCAGGCAGGGCACACGCGGTCACGGGCTGCCACCTGGTGGCCCCGGGCACTGCTCGCCTCCTCCTCACATCCCTGGGCGTTGTCCTCCAATTCTAGGAAAAATACTTCTTGCTGTTGCTGTTTTTGTTGGTTTGGTTTCGTTTCCGAGGCAGTGGGGCAGGAGCTTTCCTGCAGAAGGAGGGCCGATGGAATGCTGGGGTGCACCAGGAGGAGTGTGGCCAGCAGGCTGAGGGAGGTGACCTTCCCCCTCTAGTCAGCCCTTGTGAGGCCACATCTGGAGTGTTGTGCTCTGTTCTGAGCTCCTCAGTACAAGAGAGACAAGGAGCGATGGACAGGGTCCAGTGAGGGTCACAAAGATGATTTGGTGTCTGGAGCATCTCTCTTATGAGGAGAGAGAGACATGAGACCTGGATCTGTTTAGTCTAGAGAAGACTGAGGGGGGATCTTCTTAACCCATATAAACATCTTAAAGACAGATGTCAAGAGGCTGGTGCCAGACCCTTTTCAGTGCCCAGACACAAGACAAGGAGGAATGGCCATAAACTAACCCTCAAGACATTTCACCTCAACACGAGGAGGAACCTCTTTCCATTGAGGGTGGCAGAGCACTGGAACAGGTACCCAGGAAAGTCATGGAGTCTCCCTCTCTGGAGATGTTCAAAACCCACTTGGACACATTCCTGTGTCACCTACTCTAGGTGACCCTGCCTCGGCAGGGGGTTGGAGCAAATGATCTCCAGAGATCCTTTACAGCCCTAACAACTCTGTAATTCCATGAAGGAAAGATTTAATGGTTCTGCTTTGTGAAATGCGTTGTGCCTTTGGTACCTCCTGGAAAGCAGCTGGTCATCTGTTGGCAATAAAGATAACAAACCAATTCTTTTGTTTTCTTTTCACTGACACCAGAAAAAATGTCAGCCATTCCTCTGTTGCTGTGATAAAGAACCTTATCTGTGGAGGCAGACAGAACCAAGCATAATAAAAAGAATCCACCCAAAAAAAAATTTTGTTATCAAAGTAAACAAAAAATACATATACTGAAGGCAGATTTCCATTTCCCTTCCTTTTGAAAGCCTGGATTTATTTTCTAACACTCTGCAGACAAACTTAATGCACTTAGATATTGTCAAACTCCAACTCCTTGAAACAAACACCCAGTCTGCTGGATGAGTAGGCAGCATTGTGGAGTATTTCAATTCCTGTTGATCCTTTAATCTGGCTGTAGGGCACAGCAGGAAAAGGTAGATGTGGGAGAGAAACAAAGAGGGGTTATCTGAGGGGCAGGGCCTTCCAAAGGAGGCTCTCTCTGAAATGAGCCCTGGTGGTTCTAACTGCTGATTTATTTGTGGTACAAATTCCTTCCAGTGCAGCAAGCATTCCTCACAGAGTATTTCTCCCTAACACACAGCAGATAATTTTGTAAACTCAGACTGAGCAGTATGCTCAGCACATTCTCTTCCAGAAAAAAATTAAAAAGTAACAGCTTCTCTTCTTCTTCCACACAATATCATGATACATATTGTGTCACATTGTCCTTTTCTGCTAATCTCAAACTTCAGCTGATGCACTAAGAGAGCCTCCAATTTTGTTTACAGCAGAACCTCACTGCTTGGAGGCTTTCTACCTCAAATTATTTTATTGCTCCTCAGACCATGTCATATCAAGAATGTTTTTGTGCTATCTATGTGCTTCAAAAGGATTCTTCTTCTTTTGTCATAGGTCAGAATACCCTTTCTCAGTGAAAAACCTGAATAGGATATCTGAGAAATAATTGAAGACGCTCTAGGACAGCATCATTTCTGCCCTCCCCTTTGGATTTTGCACTGTGGATCTGGTGTCCTGGCTCAGTCTCTTCCCTGCCCACCCCCATCCTGCTTGCTGACAGGACAATGTGAGCAGCAGAAAAGGCCTCAACACTTTGCAAGTGCTGTTCAGCAAGAACTAACACATCCCTGTGTTAGCAACACTGTTCTGGTCATAAATGAAAAGCAGCCCCACAGGTGCTCCATGAAGAAAACTGATTCTATCCCAGCCAAAAGCAGTATGGTGGGATGCCAGACTGCACTAAAAATTATTAGTGCGATTTGTAGAAAGGGGATCACACTAAAGGGGTGAGATCTTTGGAAAATGATACACTGAAATACATCTTATATGTGTGTTGTGGGTGTCTTGAAAGTTTATGATTTTTTTACCAGAATGTTCATTTAATTATCTCCTTCAAAAGAATTCCTTAATCCTTAAACAGCCAACTACACTTCTATACTGACCTGGATTAATTTACAAATTAATGTATGTACTATGGCTGCTTTCCCAGCTCCTGTTACTGTGTTATTTTACTTGTACTTTCTTTTAATTTGACACTGGTTTGCAAGAATTTTCTTGAATTTGAAAGGAGAAGAACTCTTTTTTTCTTATTTTAACCCTATCTTTCAAAAAAAAAAAGATCCTGTTTGTCTCACAAGTATTTTGAATCAATCTTTTAAAGTAACACAAGCAGAGTGAGCGAGGAAATTTATCAGAGTTTATAATGATGGTTGACTTGACCAAGTTCTAAGGGGTATTTTCATGTGAGAGAAGACCTTGTTCAGTTCCATTCTATCTTCCCTTTCTTTGATAAGAGCATCCTCACTAAAAACAAGGGATGCTGTAAGGTCACTCTGCACTTGCTTCACATGGTATCAAATACTTAAATGCTCATTAATTCAAAGAACAGGGGTGTGTGAGAATGACCTTTGTGCTCCTTGTTCAGGACACGTCCTTGAGATCTGTTACAGCTTGTTTACCTGCTGTAGTAGGGACTTCATCTGCCCCAGGTGACAGCCATTTATCCAAAATGCAGGAAGCTCAACTACTAACCAATTCTACTGGCACCACCTGGAAAGCGGTATTTGAAGCATTTTTTTTAACCCATCTGACACTAAGTGTAATTTGCTTGCTTGCTTAAAGAGATGAAAAACCTCACTTGCTGAAAAACTTCACACAGAATCCTAATTGGTATGGTTTGGTTTGTTTGTGTCAGGGAAAAATATTTTTTTTCCAGTAAGACAGAAAATGGGGAGTTCCAAGCTACCAGGACTATGAAAAATCAAATATTTGTATGGATTTGTATTTCATCTCTCCCACCTTGTTCCCACAAAACTAAGAAATTGATGTCAAGGCAACTTTTCATTAACAGATCTGTTATTTTGACAGTACCTCTCCTGGGGCTCTGATTCAAAAAGGGTGCGAGAGGCTTCCTGCCTTTTCTGCTGTTGCAAAAATCAAGCTTGCTGGTTACAGAAGTGTAACACATTTGATATTTATTTGATAAATAGCAAAACAGGGCACACAGGGCAAATCTGTCCATCAGCAGAAAAGCTGATGCCACTGACAGGTGTGTGATAGATCAGGCGAGATGCATCACCTGGGAGATGCAACTTGGCTCCACCAGAAAGCTGATACTGCAAGTACATAATCCCTTCCAGCTGGAAGCTCTGCTTTTAGTCTTATTTTCAAGAAAGGAGTAATTGGTAATACTTAGGGGACAATAACAATAGTAACAATAATGAAGTAAATCTGCCTTAGAGAGCTTTTTTATAAGGGAAAGAAATCTAGGGAAGCAAGGAAGGCACCAGCTTGACTTAAATGAGTGGCAAGAGAAGGCGGACAAAAACCATCCAGTGGGGATGGAGATTGTCCTGAGCTGTCACAGCTCTGCCCCTGGTACCCAGCCAGGGTTTGTGTCCTCCTGCTGTGCAGTGCCATGTCACAGCCACTCAGCTACTTCCAGCAGCTCAGTGTCTGCCACCATCCCATGTCCCACAGCTTTTTGGGAGGCTGGATTCAAGGCCTGAGGGAGATCCATCAGCTGGTACCAGCACTGTCTGCTCAAACTCCTGCTCTCCCCCAGGGTTTAAACTTCAGCCATGCTCCAAAGATCTTGGGTAATCATTAGCCAGGGAATCAATGCTGTTTTTGCGTAATCATTGTGAGGTGATATCTCTGAGTTCTATTTGCTCTGGCAAATAACAGATAACAGATCTAAGAGAAATAGTCTGATGAAACATTTGAAACGTAGGTCAGAAACCAGCTTGAAGCTGGGGTGGGAAAGCTATAAACCCTCCTGCTTCCCCAGCACCCACAGAACAAACTTTGCCATGTGGTTTTCCCCCAGCATGTCCACAGCACCTTCTGGATGCACTCCTAGCATATGGCTGAAAACACTTTCTGTTACATATTTCAAGGAAATGAGTTTCAAGGCAATTTTAAAACCAGTGCTATCACTCCATACACATTAGTATCTAACAGAAAATAATGAACTAAGCAGGGGAACATTGCTCGGTGCGAATCCCTCTCTCCCTTGGCTTCCCTAACAAATACAAGATAATGTTAGAGGTTTGACCATTTGGCATATAAAAAATTTGTTTAGAATTACATAAAAATACAATTTTCAGCTGTTGGCCCCACTGTCATGCCCCCTTTCATTATAGCCTCCATGGCTCCACGCATGAGTCACTGTAAAAATGAGGATAATTTCCCCATATACCAGCCCCACACAACAGGGAACAGATATCCAGCTCTGCATTTGATTTTCTGGCTGCCAGGGTGCTGAGCAATATGAGGTGGTGGGGAGACCTGACCACCTGCAGTGCTGGCTCCTGGGGTGAGGCCACAAGGAGAAACTGGGAGCTGGTGACTGCAACCACTTTGTGTGGTTCAGGAGCCACACTGGCTACATCTGCGCAGTTGTTTCCTGGCAGTGACTCTCATGAGTCACACCAGAGGGTTGGGGCACTGGGCACGGCTTATTGGGCAATCAGGGCCCTGCCCCACATAATTTTTTTTATTCAGTGATTGCTGTCTATGGAGGGAAAGCAGAACACCATTTTTCCTCATACAGTCACCTTAATCCATCATTTTGCCTCAGGTGAGTGCTGTCCTGTTACAACTCGACACTGAGCCCCTCCCAGATCATGCCAAAAGTCCTTGTCATCCAACATCCCATCTTTGTAGCAGCAGCCAGCCAAAGATGCCTGTGGAAGGTTTTCCTAAGAGAGCTCTCAGCTTTCCCCTTGTCTGGAAGCCATTTCTGCGTGTTCAGTAACCCCCAGTGCCTTGCTTCTCCCTGCACGTGGGCCTTGGAAAGCTACCCTGAAACAGGGCAAACTCTGTGTGCTTTGAAAGCCTGCACTAGCAGCAGGCAGAGGCCAACCTTCCTGCACATAAGGTAAGGACAGATGGCTGTCAATGCACTCTGAGCTCCCTGGAAGCTCAAAGGCCACTGGGAAGGAGAAAGGGCCAGCAGAGGAGACAGCAGGCACCACCAGCTCCACCACTCTAGTGCATGCTGAAGGAGTGATGCATTTTTGAGATGCCTCAAGGCCATAAACACTTATCACTCTCCTAGGGAGATCAGCTGATTTACTTAACTTTTTCAGAACTGATTTACTGCTGATAACCCTGACAAGCTTTAAACCTTTGAGGATGGACTATGGGGAAATTCCCAGGAAAGAATGGAGTCTGGAAAAGATTGTACTGGCTTTCAAAGTCTAACCTAGCTCCAACTAGACACTGAGGGATGACACAGAAATACTTCTTTGTGGGTATGCAGGACACAAGCTGCATCCTTGCTGTGGATGGTTCATACTCATGGAGTCCAACACACCAAGATTCACAGGTAACATAAATCACAGAAAGCAGCATGGATCTAATCCCTGTCATGCTGGCATTTCAGCATAACTATGCTCTATTATTGTTAGATAAGAAAATTACAGACTTTGCTTTCCTTTTGAAGTCACAACAAGGCATCTCTCACAAAGATAAGTGTCTGGGGCTAGTCCCCCTCTCGGGGTTATCTAGTAGTCAGATGCTAACCAGGAACTTCCATTAATTTGGGTCTGTACATTCCTCCCACCAGTCACTATCGTTTACAAAACACAGCTCCATTAGAAGTGAGTGACTTAATCTGATGGATGTTCTGCCAACATTAACACATGCTGATATGCTGATAGCAGCTGCAGCCTTGGTACAAGTCTAACTCAAATAATGGAGACTTGCTCTTACCGAATCTATTCAAATAGACTCTTTACAACAGATCTGTGAAAGCAGTTTATATACAAACATTACACTCTTACCACCTCTTCTCCTGGATGTTAACAACTGCATGTTTTAATATGTTATAAAACTGAGGCTGTTCTAGACACATTGCCTGGAAGTACAAACTGACTTGAAGGGTCTGACTCAAAGCCCAGTAAATTTATGGCGCGGATGCTGTTCTCTTGCATCAAGTTAGTACAGAATTTAGTGCACTTAACCACAAGGCAGAATTCACATTTTTGTGAGAATCTTTAACTTATAGCAGGACACTAACGTTTTTACCTCCGCATCTTTCAGATATTCCTTGAAGCTGTTTGGGAAATCTCTGTCCTCATTCTATCTTTAAACTCTTTATTTGCAGTAGGAAAGCCAGTGTTTTCACTGGCGTAGCTGTTGGAATGAAGAATTAAAAAAATACAGTAGAGTTCTTTATTTTAAGATTGCATAAACCCACAAAGATACTGTATCAGAAAGTCAGAAGAGTGGTGACCACTTGGAACTGCAGCTTTGCTCAGAAATAAATACGCGTATTTTAAAAATGTAGTGTAAGAGATAAATAACCAATAGGTCCAAGCAAGCAGGGAGTCTGATATGTTTGAAAATACTACTCCACTTAAACTGTCACAGCTGAGCACAGCCATGGTTCCTAGTTTATGTATTTATGTTTTTGAAGCAACTTTTACTATTAGTAAAACTAAACACAGTGAGAGCATTTCCAGCTAAAGGCAGAACACATCAGTGGAAAACATAACACTGCAGCTGCAGGAAAACTCCAGGAGATGGAGACAACCTGAAAGTTCTGCAGGTCCATGGGCTTTGCAGTACCTTATGACCAACTTGCTGATTTCACAGGTATGAGACAAACACACTACCTATGCCTCATTTAAAATACTTCTACTCAGAAAACATAAGAAGTGTAAGGCATTTTTCCTGTATAAAATTAACTTCAGAATGTTCCAAACAGCATACAAATATTTACATGTGCACATGTATGTGTATATATATATATATATATATATACACAATACTGCCAAATAGTGCAGTACTGTCTCTTGCTTTTACCACATAAAATTCAAGGAAAGCAAAGTAAGCTCAAATATTGCAGACCTAATTACCTTGTCACAGCCAAGGGAAGCTCTCATTACACAGCACTATACCAGCCACTTGAGCTCTGGTACTGAAACTAGTGGAACCTCACACACACAAGGCTGACTTCTATGTCTGTGAGTTCCAGAACCAATTCCAAATACCAAACTGCACCTGTAAATCAGATCCTACAAGATGTCCAAGGGCCATAAACTTTGCTGACAAAGCCACTGACTGAATCTCTGGTTCTAAGGCTAAGGTAAGCCTTGACTGTTTCTCATAAGTTAAATAAAGCGAAAAACATGCACGATGCAAATGCTTACTTGTCCATGTCAGTGTAGACCCACACCAAGTAATGGAACTTTTAGACTGAGGTAATGAAAAATTGCAGTTCTCAGCTTTTTTGCTGCTTACTCTCTTTAATTGCTGTGGTAACATGCAAGCACTGATTGCTTAAGTTACAAGTTCTGATTACCTGAAATAGTGACATCCCTTCAGGAGATCAACACACCACTGCTTGGAAGGCATACTAGCTTTGGTGGCCAGAGCTTCTCAGGAAGATTTTCTACAAGGCTCAGGAGGAGCTACCATGGCCCACAACACAACAGCAAACACACAATGAGAAACTGATTGCCCTCACAGGAGGACTTCAGATACACTCAACAGAAGCTCAAAAACTTTACTTGTGCTTTGCAGGCTACTATCCATCACTAGACTGGAGACTTTTTTTCCTGTTTTCCCATAATTATGCAGCTTTAGTATGTGGCATTATTCACTATCTGTATAATAAAAAGCAATAAAAAACACCACCAAACCAGGAAAAAAAAGTATTTCCCACATCTTTCCATTTTAAAGGCCAATGTAACAACACCAGATTTCCTTACTTGCTTCCTGGTCATATAATCCATATTTATACAAACTAGTGCAAATGAGTACATGTCGTTCTGGAAGCTCCAGCAAATTTGGATCTCATGGAAAAGCCTGAGGCAGGATGCATGCAGACAGAAGAGTGCTGGTCACTGCCACCCCTGCATGGAGCTAGGCTATGAGCGAGTGTACTGCACTGTGCTGTATTTGGTGACCCTGGAAGACTTGCTCAGTGTGGCACCGGCAGGAGATGGCCCTTGTGAGTCAGAGCCCATCAGGTTAAGTGGGGAGTCTGTGATCAGAGCACGCTCTTGCCTTCCTGAGCTGGCAGCTGTGGCCTGTTCAGCTCTGCTCTGTAGCCCCGAGGCTGTCACCACCCTTTCATTCAGCACTGTGCTGCGTTCCTCTGTCGCAGCGGGGAAGCTGAGCGAGCCCTGCTCTGCAGCAGGCACAAGGACCCTCTCTCGCTCCCTCACCACGACATACTGCGAGTCGGGAAGATCCTGAATGGTCAGGGCTCCTGGCCCTGCACCCGCCGACTTCACCATCCTTTCTGTAACCACCACGTTACTTCCGTGTGGCAAATCAGGGATTTTCACCATGCCCTGAATGCTCGATGCAGGTGCCAGCACCCTCTCTGTCACCACTACATTCTCCTTAAACTGGGGGTCTAAAAAGACAGGGGCTGAGTGGGCAGGAGCCCCCACAGAATAGGACGTTTCTGTCACGGTGACATTGCTCTCCGCGTGGCCTGTGGGGAGGTGTTGGGCACTGTGCTGCCCAGAGTGGGATGATGAAAAGGTTGTTTCTGTGACCACCTCCTTGGACAGGGTGCTTTCTCCTGTGCTACTGCCTGTGTGCACGGGTGGGATGGATTGGACACCACTGGCTGAGGCAAAGGCTTGTTCAGAGGTGGAAGCATTTTGCTGATGTAAGAACTGTGACTTTGTTTCACTAAGACCAAAACCTGATTCATTCTTGTAGCCACCGTCTTTCATGTTGATCTGTCTACCTATACATATTTCTGCTAGAGTCTTAAACTTGTCTCCTAAATCATCAAGAAAATGGTCATCGAGATCCCCCTCAATAAAGCTGCAGCAGCCAACAGAGCCGTGAGGGGAGCCTGATTCTCCCTGGGAATAAACCAGGAGGCAGTCTTTTGCAGCTTGCTCTTCATCTTCATCCGCAAAAGAGACAGCTTTCTGCAGACAGAAAACAAAAGCAAGCAAAAGTACATTAATGCCAGTTTTAGACTTAGTAATTTTGAAAAATCAAATACTTGGACAATTCAACAAATTCAACAAAGCTTGAAATAAGAAATTGAACTGATCCCACAGAAACTGTCAACCAAGTGAGGCCTGCACCTAACGTGTTTTTTTGCTTTTTTGAAATTAGTCTGAACTTGACAGTACACTTGATGAGAAGAAAAATCCAAGATTATATTTAAAGTCTTGGATACCATCACCACCTGCTGCTGTTCCTTCCAGTAAATGTGCCACTTGTGATACTGATTCACAGTCATGAAGAAATTGTTTTAGTTTTAGTTCAGTGAATGAACTTAACCTCTAACTAGGTTTTTGCGGGAGAACACCAAGACTACTTCTGAGAGTATCCTAACATTTAAACAAACATTTACTGAGTACATGCTGACATGTTTTCACCTACCACAGCCCTTTTCACTGGCACAGACTACAGGATCACATCCAAGATACCCAATAGGACACAAAAAGTTAAATGGATTGGTAAAGCATGGATGCATAGTTCATCACATAAATTCTTAGGCTCTATGCAAGCTTATCTGATGACAAGGAGGGCTCACAAGTTCTGGCTACAGTGCTTACAGGGTCAGCTCAATCTGAAAGCAGTGTCTGCCATGGAGCTGCTGCGGTGCTGGCACAAATATCTGTGTATGTGTTGGCATCAGCTCCA
>NW_005054305.1:5582311-5601598 GCF_000277835.1 Geospiza fortis | reverse complement strand
TCTAATATGGCGCCTGGCTTCTGCTCAGAACCACCTTTCTGGCACATTTGAAGTTCTGGACTTCAAATTAGCTCAGGCTTCTGTGTAATGTGCTATATATCCAGACCCCATTTGACTCCGCATGTTTATCTGCATTTGATCCTGGAAGTAGGCAAGGCTCTGCCACAAAAATCAGGGGCTGAAAAAATTTGGTTTGGTTACTCGTCTGTTTCCTCACTCCTAATCTGAGATGTTTTAGCCTCCCAGAATGGATACTGATTATGATTTCCCTCCTGCAGATTTCATCAGAAAGTTATGCTTAAAGATATGTCACAAAGAGCGGAAGAAAAGGAGATTGCTACTTTTGCATCTGTTCACCTAGGAGACCAGTAGCTAGAGCACTCTGAGACATACAAGTACCTAAAGCTCAAATCCTTCCCTGGCCTGAGGTGGTGATTGCAATCTGCAAAGCTACTCAGCAAAACCACATCAGCTGCCTGTTGTAGGGTATGAAGATGTTTTGTTTGTACAGGTGATGGTGCATGGAAGTCAAACTTTCACTACAAGGAGCTCACCAGCCAAAGGACTAATAATGTGTGTAACATGAAGAGAAATAGCTTCAACAAGTAGGAACAACCTACTGGCCAATGGTTAGGTCAGTAAAAAAAAAAAAAAAAGAAAGGGGATTGCAACATATGCCTCATACACTTTTGATGAATGGCCCTTTACCCAGGCTGCTCAGCAAACAGACAAGTCAGCACCACTCACTGCATCAGCTACCTTGAAAATACAGCCCCACCCACTGGTGTATGACATCTTCAGCTTATCTTTCAAAAACCTGCTCCGTGGTAAAGTTGGGAGCTGTGACTCATGATGAGTCACAGGTGCCTCCCTAGAGATCAGTTTCATGTTCTTAAGTCCCTGAGATTTAGATCACACAGTCTTTCTCAGGGCTTTTTCCCGGGCAAGGCACTCCTATGCTATTGCTGAAAATTCTGGATCCCATCCACAAATACCTCCCTTGAGACAAAGGTCTATTTGTGTGGCCTTGCAAGCATTCAATGCCAGAAGACTGAGCATTGTCCCACTGCAAGTGTGGCCAATCCAAAAATCCTTAATGCCCCCAACTCCATGTGCACAGTATCAGGACTGTTTATACCTACATATCTACTTACCTCTATCAGTCATAACATGGTATTTCACAATGCTAAGTGCAAACATTAAAATACTGTTATTTTTGGGTCATATGCTTACATCATTGAAGTAGTCTCTTAAGAATTCTTCATTCATGGCTCCAGCCGCTCCCACAGCAACTCCTCCTCCAGACACGACTGTCTTCCCATCCACACCTGCCATGCCCTCAGCTGCTCCAGCTGCCATGCCTCCATAGTCAGCAGCAGAAAGAAGATGCCTTTGCTCTTCCCATCTTTCCCTGGTAATGGTGTTGTGATGCTCTCCTACATGAGAGACAGAGCTGCCTGCTCCTATTAGAGCTCCTTCTCCACTCATCCCTGCTGCTGCTGGTGCTCCTGCTGCCGCTGCTGTTGTTCCTCCTTTCACGTTCCCAAGTGCAGTGGGTGGAATGAAGCTTAGCACCGGCTACATAAATAAGACAAATTAAGATGTGACATGAAAGCTTTGCTGTCTAGCACATGGAACTCACCAAACCAGCAGTGGGGCTGGGTGGGAACAGGGAGGGTGCTGCCTTATGACTTGTTTGAATCTGCACTTATACATGTTGCTGCAAAGAGTAAAAGGCCTCCTAAAACAGGGTGCAGCTTCCACAAATGTATTGCCAAGAAGGTTTATGGAAATGTTTCTATAGATCATTGTTTTCTTGAAACTCGGAGGATTGAAAATGAAAAAAAAACCCACCAAAAATAGGCTTGCAAAACTCTAGGGAGCTTAGCTGATCCAAGAAAACCTCTGCCCAGTTCCTCTCAGACACTAAGTGGGGAAGTATGCACTGCCTGCCACTTTTGTGGTGCTGTCTGGCCCTTTTTTTTTTTCTTCTAGCAGTATGGCTTGTTAATTATCTTTTAACAAGAATTTGGTGTGAGCATTGGCCCTAAATCAAAGTCTTTTACCTTCTGTTTCTGTTATTGTGCAAAAGCATGTCAGTGTCATGCCCTTTCTCTGAAAACCTTGTTTTGTAGTGTAGCAACAGAGCAAATTTCTCTTGGTATTTACTGCTCCTTCTGCAGATTTGCACTTTTTCTGCCTTTTTCTTTTTTACTAAGGAATTTCCTCTGTTTGAAAAGGAAAATACACAGAGAAGTAATTTAAAACAGTCTGAAACTTCAAATCAATGAAGGGAAGCTCAGCATTACAACCCACTATTTTGCTGCTTTATCATGCTCCCAAAGGGGTGCAGAGCATTCCAGGCTTGCAAATGCAAATGTTTCACTCTCTATTGGTTCAATAGAGAGTCCTATCTTCTGCTCAGATATGATCAGCATTTGCTTGATTGCTTTCCCTATATTTTGGGATTTAAGTGCTATGGTTGCTTTTTCTATAGCTGCTGGTGGAAGTCATCTCCTACACATCCTTCGCTGAGCCTCACAGGATTAATTTTGATTAATGTTCATGTGTTGTTAAAATCAGCAATGTTGTAGAGCTTCGAAATATCCACCTGTAGTGTGGCAGAGGCCCCAGGTGCCAAACTGAACACTGGGATAGAAATCAAAGAGAAGGGCTATTGGGGAAACATGCCTTCTCCTCAGGAGCTGCTCCTTCACTGTTCCACTGGCGCAGCATCGCTTCACTGTGGTCTGGTATGTCAGCAAATGTCTTTGCTCCACCAAATCCCTTGGCTCCCAAGCCACCCGGACACAGCAGCAGCAACAGTGGAACAACTACAGGGAAACAGAAGGTTGCCATTAACTGTGTGGTTATTGGGACCTTAGCTTGCACTGTAAGTTTAGCCAGGTCCCATACCCAAATGTATTTTTAATGAGCTAGTGATCAGTATGAGGGCTGGCAAGGACTGAAGACAGGTTCCCAAATATTCAAAGCATTTCCTAGAAGCATATGCCGAGGCCAGTTTCCAAGAGAGAAAACTGACAACTAACACATCAAGGTCTGAATCCTGCAGATGGCCACACATGTCTGTACCTGTACTTCTATCAAAGATCTCATATACTAATTCCAAGCCCTGGCTATCACTGTACAACCTCAGCATTTCTAACTCCTCCTCTTCTTTTACTACCAGATAACAACATGGCGTCATGTAAATTCCACCTCACCACTCCTTTGACATGCCTGGAGTGCTGCCTGGGGGACTCAAAATAACCCAGTTTCAGAAGCAGAGAACATTATTCCTGTGGCATGAACTTTGTTTTACCACAATTAGATTGTTGCCAGCACAAGCAATAAACTATTGGGAGTTTAAGTGCAGCACTGCTACACCTGGCCACAGCAGAATTACAAATACTCTTATTTTTCTTTTATTTTATCTCACGGAAGAGCAATGTCACATGCTACTCTGAGCAAGGCAGTGAATCTGCAGTGACAGAAAAGACAGTGGAGAATGTGCTGTGGTTTGAGTAGGAAGAGCTAGGGTTCACCTGGGGACATCTCAGAATACCAAAAGCATTCCTCACTGCTTCCCCACTAGTTATTTACTGCACCATAAACAATTATTAAAAGTTGTTGATATTAATTTTAAAACGCACAGCTTGAAATCCTTTGAGGGTGAAATGCTGATATTACCAAAATTAGTTGGGGATCTGCCATGACCTCCACAAGACTAGGAGTTTACATGGAATGTATCAAGATGATAAAACCTAGGAGCTGGATTGCTTCTTTTCTGATGCTTTCCAGACCACATTACATTACATTACTGTGCTTCTGAGACAATATGAAACAATTACTTACGCAGCAAAAGTAAAAACGCCAAGATGATTAGTGCAACTGCTGCTGGTCCCAGACCCACTGACTTCGCTCCAACAAACCTCTCCTGGCACACACCATCATCTGTACACTCACAAACAGTCAGCTGCAGAGACTGTGGCAGAGCACAGCTGACCCCTTGGAAATCCTTTATTAGCATGGGAACTTCAGTTCTGCCTGGCTTCAGGTTTTGTGGTACCAGCTGTACACTGGTGTCTGAGACAGAAGTGGAGGGAGGTTAAAGAAAAAGAAAAAAAAAAAGACAAGGAGTAAGCAGAGAGAAAATGGACTCCTGTAAACCAACTAAAATACCACTGTTACAGTCTCCCACCAAATGCCCTCCAGTAAAGCCCAGCCAACACAATAGAATTAAGTTTAACTAGCTGCTGCTACAGTATATGTGCTTTTATTTTTATCAAGTAATTGATGATTTTGATCAAGTAATCATGCTGGTAAGCGAGCAGCCATGCTCACTTGCAGCCTCAAATAATTGTGAAATTTCACATGACCAGAGACAGCACTGAAGACAGCCCAATCACCTGTATAGCATCAACCATGTCATCTGGATAGATAAAGGCTGAACTCACAGAGAAACAGCTTCAGTCTTGAGGAGATTAATCTGTTGTAGGCCACAGACAGAGATCAGGAGCCAACCAAACACCTGCTCCTGTGGCTATGTCATGTCAAGGACTAACTAGGCAGGAGATCACAGACTGATTAAGGTTGGGAGGGACCACAGTGGGGCATCTCCACTGGGCCCAACTTCCGTGCTCAAGCAGAGTCATCCTGAAGCACATGGCACAGGATTGCATCCAGACAGCTATTGAGTATCTCCAGTGAGGGAGACTCCACACCCTCTCTGGGCAGTCTGTTCCAATCGCACAGTCACAGCACAGTAAAGAAGTTCCTCCTAGTATTCAGGTGGAAACTTCCTGAGCATCAGTTTCTGCCCATTCTCTCTTGTCCTATTTCTTGGCACCAGCAAGAAGAGCCTGGCTCCATCCTCTTGACACTCTCCCTTCATCAGATACTTATAGATGTCGATGAGGTCTCCTCTCAGTCATCTCTTCTCAAGGCTGAACAGGCCTAGCTCCCTCAGCCTGACCTCAGAAGAGAGATGCTCAAGTCCCAATTATCTATGTTGCCCTCCACTGGATGCTCCAGGAATTCCACATCTCTCTTGTACCAAGGAGGCAGAACTGGACACAGCACTCCAGATGTGGCCTCACCAGGGCACAGGAGAGAGCGGGGATCACCTCCCTCGACCTGCTGGTAATGCTCTTCCTAATGCACCCCAGGACACCACAGACCTTTTGGCCACAAGGACACACCACTGCTTGTGTACAGCTTGTCATCTACACTCAGGTAATGCATCACTGCATATCACCCATAAGAAGATGGGGATGGCTTGTTTCTAGCATTATTAATGAAATCCTGGTCATCACACATGGGCTATCAAGCCAGAAAAAGATGGTCAAACTGAAGGAAGGCAACACACCCCAGAAGCCAGAGGGCATGTCTGGACTTTTATAACCTTTAGAGAAAAGGGAGCAGAATGCAAATTATGGTCTTAATGCCTGACTCCATATATAGGGTTGCTGTATTGGTCTCACTCAGCCAAACTGTCAGCTTGACTGGAATTAATAAATTACGACCTTAGGACTTCAAAGAACTGAAAGTAATTAAAAAAACATTTCCTTACCATTTCCAGATGCAATTATCCATTTTTCTGCTGTCCCTTCTGGCTCATCAATGACAGTAAAGCTGAAGGGATAACTGAAGGGGTAACCATCCAAATCATGAGCTGTAACATCAACTAATTTTGCATCTGAACACACAGTCTGCACAGGGTTCACAATAACTGGGCAGTTATCATTCTCATCTTTAACTTGAATGACGACTGTGCCAGTGATTGTTTTCCTTGGGGAATCTAAGAATTTAAAATATGAAAAATTAAATTGATTTGTGCACAAAAATTTATCTTAAAATTAAAAAAAAACCAAACAACCCAAATCTTAGTCTCTTCCAAAATCCCAACACTGCTGAAGTAAGTTGAAAGAGATCTCACTGGAGCTTATGACAGCAGTGCTTCATTCCCAATGTTAATAAATATATTGACAAGGTTCGTCTGAAGACAAGCTGTTTTATTACTTTAACTTGAAAAAAAAAATCCTGTATGGTTACACAGTACCATGTAGATTATAAATGAAGAATTCTACTTGGATACAAAAGAAGTTCAGAGAGTCTTTTTTGCTTAGAAGTTGAGAAAACTTAGGACTACGTTTGATGATAGCCATATTGAGATATTGGCAATTCCCACCTTGCCAATAGAGTTTCCTATCAGACCTAGCTTTGAAAACTTTTATAAAAAGTTCACCTCCCCCAGTCAAAGGGGAGCAACAGATACCTTGGGGGCCCATTCCAAAAAATGATTTGCCTGTGTCTCTTCTTTGAATACTGAGACTGCACTTGCTGCCTAACTTTACAGATGGGTAGGTTAAACCTTTTAGACAGGCAATTTGTGTGAAAACAAAACCCTCTCAACTTACCAGTAGTTACACCCAACATGGTGATAGTGTAGGTGCCATTTACTACATGAGGTGATTCGTAATCAAGATTTTTAGCAAGTCGGATTTCACCTGTGACTGAGTCTACAGTGATCCAGTTTGCTGCATCTTTTCCTTTCATGTATCTGATGAAAATAATGCAAAGATGGACAATCAAAGATTTAGGTATAGGTGCAGTACAGAAAGTACAATCAGGGAGCGAGGCTGGAACAGGAGACAGAGCTGCACTGCTGGGCACTGTCCTCTTCCCTCCCCATCTGTTCTTCCAGCAAAAGCTGAGCATTAGACACCCATGAAAAACTATTACAGGCATGGGGGAAAGAGGTCTACCCTTGGGTGTGCAACTCTACTGTGCACCATTTGTACAGGCCATGGTGGTGGTTAATTAACATTCTAGCTGAAAAGCTATGATTCAAAACCCAAGGGCACACATGCAGACGTATCTGTGTTACACCCTTTCTGTCTGGCTGATAAATGTTTCTGCATATTCCTTCCTAATTTTACTGGAGACAATGGAATCAGATTGGCAAATCTAATCTCAAAAGTAGACAGGTATGACAAACACACCATGCAAACACAAACAACTTCAACCCAAACACTCAGGTCTCACCATATACAACAAAAGAAGGAGAATTTTTGTATCATTAGTTTTCTGCATAATAGAACATTGAAGATCATTTTCATGTTTAAGGTGTGAATTATCCTTAGCAGAAAAATATTGCCTTTGAAACTTTTTCAGTTTAACACGCAAATTTTGACAATAACAAATGACTTCTGACATACTCAGTTTTGATGGTTATAAAAAATTCTTACGTAATGCGCTCTGCTATTTTTCCAGTGTCTTCATCATAGGCTTGATATTGTCCAATAACCTGTTTTATCTGCAGTTTCTCACTTGCTTCAATAATTTTTGTGCCACCAGGGAACACAGGGCCTTCCCGCACATTGATCACCTTAATTTTGATTGGAATTGTTTCTGCTTTGTAACTGGGTTTAATTGACTTGTGGAACTCTGCTTTGTTTGTAACAACAATGCCCAAGTTTAGGCTTTGCATTTTTTCATAATCCAGCTCCTAGAGCAATAAAGAAAATAATAAAAAAATTCAGATTTTGTCAGAATCCAATATCTAGACAATATGCATACATTTAATATTTAAATAATACTATAACATACTTATTTAAGCAATAGGGATGTAAATATTTAAGTAATATTTAAGCAGTAAGGATGTTTCTTAACCTGTTACTTTTGCTCGTTTTTAATGGATGACACCATAGATATGGCTTTATATTATTGAATCAAACTTATTCAATGTATGTGAAAGGAGTCCTACTGCCTGTGCTTTCAGTGAATCAGTCTTTAATTACCTGGTTTCTCCAAATTTATGTGTTTTTTTTTTAATCTAATAATTTACTTAGTAATGCTCAATTTTTTTCAATAATTAGCAGTTTTCAGATAAGGAAACCTGAGCAGAAAAAAAAAGCTACTTAGGGCATTAGGCATCTTCAGTACTTGTGGACTAAAGAAAAGTGAAAATTACAAAATAGACATTTCCATTAATTTAAAATATTTTCATAATCATTTCAACTTCATAATGACGAAATTCATAAATGTAGCTCACGGATCATGGAACAGGCGTTGCCTGCAACATTAGCAGTGGCCAGGGGAAATAAAGACATTTATACTGAAATCAAGGACAGCAGAAACATGAAAGTTTACAGCATGTCAGTACTGTTGCCCAAAGGACAAGGGAAGTCAGGGGACTTCTGCCTTACTAGTTATATTTGTGACGACAGAGAATGCAAATGGAAAAGCTTGACAAAATTATTATTTTGCATGGAATTACTGAATGTATTAAAAATATGGCAAAGGAAGAGTATCCACACATTTTACATATTGACTGAATAAACACAATTTGTCAGCACAGATGGATAAATTATTCTAATATTTAAAATAGACTCTCTAAAATCTATACTTACCTTCACAACAGTCAAAATTCCTTCATTTGTTTGGGTATCTGTTACAATTTTGAAAAAACCACCTTCATTGCCAGAAACAAATGTAAAGTTTGCCAGCCAATTATCAGAAAATTCTTCATCTTTGTCAAATACTTTTATTCGCATAATTTCCACATTTGCTCTGTTTTCTTCAATGCTTCCTTCAAGCTGCAATTAAAAAAAAATCCACTTTTTAAAAAGATTTCATGGTTTACCTCTTTTCATCCGTGCAAGGAATTTTGCACAATGTCTTATTATGGGGTAGTGGCAGGGGTAGGAACATGCTAAAAATTGTGATAATTGTACTTACTGCACGACTTTCAACCACAGGCACATTGTCATTGACATCCAGAATCTTGATTTCTAAAGAACATGTTGCAGCATTCCCACCTATTTCACCACCACGGTCCTTTGCTTCCACCACCAAAGAATAGCTACTTTGTGTCTGTCATGGTAAGAAAAGGGTGTTTAATCCAGGCTAAAAATTATTCCTTTGCTGTATGACCTCTATTACATTTTGGTAATGTCTCTTATGGTCAATTGTAGATCCTCTCTAGCTAGAAGTAAATCTCATGAGTGCCTTGACAGATTCTGCTGGAGTAGAACTGAGGCTTTGAAAAGGGTACAGGACTTTCACATCTTCCCCACAAAGAGTCAGACTGTACTTACATAGCAAAGTAAAAAATTCCAGCGACCATGAACAGGGACAGGACCAGTGACACCTGCATGTCAGGACATAGGCAGAGCCACATCCTTCAGCCACAGAGCCAGCGTTCCCATCACCATCTGCTGGCCAGGGAAAACTCTGCAAGCACAGGTCATGTCCCTGGTAATATGTGACTTCCAATGCAGTTTCACAGTAGCACCTGTCCTAACTCTTTGAATCGCAATTTGCATGGCAGGCTACAAAAATCCAGATGCAGCCAGCAACTGTGCAGGTGGTGATCGAGGTTATCTTTGCCATGCACTCCCCAGGACAAAGAAATGACACCTTGTTTTGTGTAACTGCTGCCCTGACTACTCAGGAGAGACAGAAAGCAACAACCATCAGGCTGGTGCTGTGCTAGGGACGTGGTGGGGGGGATACAGCCTTAATCCCATTGCCTCCTCCCTCTGTCCCTGAAAAGCATGCATCAGACAGACAAGGCTTTAATCCCAGGGGAAGTTAAGAAAGGTAAAAGGGCCAGCTCTATACCCTGCAGGCAGGGCTGAGGGTGACACAATGGGCACCAGAAAACCATTAGTAACAAACATCAAAACGGGAGGGTTTTTTTTACCTCTCTGTCAAGGTTTATTTTTGCTACTCGAACCTCGCCAGTATTCTTATCCATGCTGAATGCAGCACTAGGGCTTTGGGAAACAATCCTGAAAGCAATTTTGGAATTTAGATTATTTGGTTCATCTGCATCTGTTGCATTTATCCTCATTACAATTGTACCTGGAAAACACAAACAAAATATGGCACTTGTTTACACCACCATGCACTGGTATATACCTTTACTTCAACGTCCAAGATAAGAGCATTTTGTTACATGCACTGCACAATGTTCTGATGCTCTTGACTTTATTTATTTATTGCCTGAAGTTGAAGAAGTGTTCTTAAACTCAATAGGTATATGTTAAAAGTGTATGTTCCAGCCAACAAAAAGATTGCATTTACACATCTGTAACTCATAAAATTCAATGCACAAATTAAATAACAGGTTAAATTCTCTCAGTAATTCAGACAGAAAAATGTAGACACCACATAGAGCAGAAAGTATAAGCTTTTGAACAATGAGCTACATTTCCCTCACACATTATTATAAAGAGAGCAATAATTATTCCTTTACCTGAACAGTATTAAAACCACTGATCTGTACTGATGCCATCCAACAGCTTCACTCAATATATGTGGTGGTACCTATGGGGCAATCCCCTTAAAACTTAATATGTTTCTTCACATTGTAGTGGCATTGAAACAGACACACTGCCAGGTATTTATTAGGTAGTTTTATTCCAGTTTTTCTAATCTTCTTGAAAATAATCTGTTGCTCTTATGCTTACTGCTGTCAATAGGAAACGGCCATTAACTTGTTCTTCAATGGTTATGGCACAGCCATATGTGCTTACCAGCAAACTACCTCTCCAGCCCACAAATAGAGCAGGGCTTTGGATAAGGATGGCAGAGTGAAGTCCCTCCCAAACAGGCTGTGACTACTAGGCCAGAAGGTAGATTGCATTTCTTGCGCAACTCCTGCAGAAGAACTCTGGTTCCTGGACTTGTGGTAGCTCTGACAACAAACCAAAGGTGCCACAAGAGGAAATACTGTTGTCCCTTGCCCCTAGGGGGATGCTCTCCCTTAATCACACAAAACAGCCTTGAATAAAATCCTTCATTCACACATGGATCAGCTGGCTTATGTCAGCAAGAGAACGTGACCTTGCTACTGCAGATGTGCTACTCAAAAGTACAAATTCACACATCCTCTTGCATATCCAGGGAAAAAATAAAAGAAAAAAAATTAAAATAAACTTACCTGTTTCGCTTAATTCTTCAATTGAACCAACAAAAACTTCATGTGAAAACACTGGAAAATTGTCATTTATGTCCACAACTTTAATTGGGAGGTCTATTGGCTCTTCCAGTTTTGCCCCATTCTTATCTAGTGCATGGCCTCGGACCTGACAATACAGACAGAAACAATAAATGAATCCAATGAGTGACTGTCATATTTACAAACACATATGCAAAACAGAAATACACCCACTATATTTAACAAAGTATAAATATTATAGAAGCTTATTACATATGCCTACAAAAACAAGCAGGTATACACAAATATCCAGAAATACGTTATATATGTGTATTATTTCAAGCAGACACATTTAAAGAAAATAAATAAAAAATGGATAGCAGGGGACATATAAAGAAAAAAATTAATTTTCAACTTACAAGAAGAATGGGAGTCTTTTCTCTGTCCACCCTTCCTGTTATGTTCAGGTCACCAGTCTTTCCATTGATAACAAATAATCCATATGGGGGTTCTGTTACTCCTTGACCAGATATAGTGTAAGTTACTACTATTCCTGTATCTTCAAGATCTGAATGTATCTAGTAGGAATATAACCAATTAAATAGCACTCAGTAAATAAAACCACATTTAAAAGCACAACAAGATATTTTTTCTGTCTTGTAATGAACAAACAAAAAAAATATTTAACACATTTCCCTGCACTCCTCTGACTGTGGAGATGTAGAGATGAATGCAGGAAAGGCTGCATGTTCTATTTGAGAATCTGGTGTAGGGAGATGAGAAACATCTGGAGCAGGGAGTTGAGCCGGGAGGTCAGACCTCAGCTGGCAAATATACCAGGACTGGAGAAGAGATAGGATGGAGGAAAAAGTTCAGACCTGGAGATGAACACATAGAAGAGGCTGTGGAGACTAGAGATTACACCCTTTCTCTGCTGTCAGCAGATATTCAAACCATCTGGAAAAGTGTGCATTGTACCAGTATCACCATCAAGGGGCATCCCAAGCAAAGGACAACAGTTTGCCACCACCTGCTGTCACTTCATATGCTAGAGTGAGATGAGTGTTGAATTTAGGTTTTAACATTGGTGCTGAACCAGATGCAAATCACTCTTTCAGTGATTTGCATCTGGATTAACCCAGGATAACACCCGGATTATTTTTAGCTCTGTTTCCTAAAAGACTAGGCATAAATAGTCATGTTCTATGTACATCCCTCTGCATAATCAGCACCAGCACATTTAGGACCCACTTGACAAGTTCAACCCCACCTGAGAAGGGGTAGTGGGGTGAAAAAACTCAAAGATATTGCATTCCCAAAGCTTAATGAAAAAATGGGGCTATGAAAAGATGAGAGACTGAGCCAAACCAGGCTTGAAAAGTAAAGGAAACAGAAGGAAATGAGTCAATCTTCAACTGGCATTCAAGTCCTTTAAAGTTACAGAAATATTTTTGCATGTTTTTAGGGAAGTCACACTCTTATTTTACATTTTCATCTCTATTTTTTATGTTTAACTGCTTTCTGGGCTTACTCTAGCAATTGGATTCTTGTAGGAATTGTCCTCCTCCTCCCGTATGAAAGCTGGAGGGACTGTCCATTCTCGCTTCTGTCTGACTGGGCTGCTGGGATGAGACAGCAGGCCACTCCTGTCATTTCGGTTATAAACCTGTGAAAAGACAAGATGGAATGTCAGCACTGCATTTACTCATTTCAGATAAATGCTTTATTGCTGCTGTAGACAAGACTTCTGAGCAACTTTTGCTCTGTCAATAGCTAGTAACTTCAAAATCATGGAGAAGCGTCCGCCTTCTGAGTCACAATCTAAGAGCTACACAGTACTCAAAACTGGTTGAAGAGGAAAACTGCACTGGTCTTTTCATCAAGCCAGAATTAGGCAAGACAGGCTTTAAAAATATGAGCAAGTTTCCATGACCAGCAGTTGAAAATACACCTGCTCTGGCAGATTTAAATGCTTGTCATCAGATGTGGGGAAGAAGTTTGGCACTAAGGCTGTTTTGAACCACCATTTCTGCATTACCACTGTGTTTATCTTCCCACCAATACTGCCTTGCATATTTAACCTTCTCTCTGAAACAGAATACATGGAAGAGTAGGCCTCTATTCAATCCACCCAATGTCTCTGCTATCCCTGTTTAACTACATCTCATTCTCACTCTGCATAAGACCCCTCATCCTTCTCTCCACTTTATTTTCTACTGTCTCTGTTGACTCCTAGTTTAACATATTCACTAAAACAGTGGTTTTTCATCTACTGAGTTCAAAAAAGCAATCTACATTTTTTACTGTGTTAGGGGAAAGTTTCTTAAAGTTCAATGCCACTCTAGGTGATGGATGTAGGAATCTATCCACTTACTTTTCAGCTTTCATTTCTCTATTCATTATGCAGTTTTCACATTTCACAAAATGGTAAGATTCAAGACATTTATCAACTGAAATAAGGTATGGCTTTGACATGTTGCTCAAAGAACCCTTCTACAGGCACTGATAAAGAAAAAGCTTTCCATTATATCCTACCTTCACATAGAGCCCATGTCCATAATTCAAAGAGATCTGCAATGGAAATTATGAAAGTCATTATTAATTCTATTAATTCTATGTCTCTTCAGCAGCACTAAAACATAACTTTTGTCACCTGCTTCATATGAACAGCAAAGCCATAAGGAAGAAGGCTTCTGACACGTATAAATTAATATTTATTAGTTACCCATAACAGCTTCTGAAAAATTCACCCATAACCATTGGCATTAAAAACATGCAGCACTTTGGAGAAGCAACATGCAGCACTTCGGAGAAGCTCCCTTTTCTGGGCAAGCCTTGGATTTGTGTTTGTGGTGGGTTACCAATTGCATCAGAGAAGAAAATCAGATAAATGGTGTTTAAAGGTAAGGACTAACGCAAACATCTGCTGAAGTGTACATGACAGAACCTTGCTGGGAGGATAAATGGCATCACTTATTTAAACAAGGCAGAGGCGCTTGCTCTGACAAAACCTTGCAGACCATTGTTCAGCATTGGGACTGCCCATCTCTTCACACACCAGAATAGGCTAGGACAGCTATGCATGGCTTCGAATGACTCAGTTAGGTGACAAATGCTGGCTGGAAGAAGCCAACTTTTCAGAGACCCCACGTTTATGTCCACTTTCCAGGCACCACAGACTCTGAAAGTAACAACACCCCTCAAACTGCAAAAAATGTAGGTATTGGAAAGCAGCAACAATAAAAAGTAGGCTATTGCAACATGTACAACCTACAAACCAAGCTTTTGAACTTTGTACAGGTAGCAAATACTGCTATTGTTCTGAAAATTATTACTACTTATATTTTGCAACTTAGGTGATTATTTTCTTAGGCATACTACTGCCTAAGGCAAAGCAGGCTCAGAAAAGGTGGTTTTCTACTCAAATAAGTCAGTCTCTGACTGGTTTCTAGTCTGTTCACTGCGCTCTCCCTATTCTTCCCTCTGACTCAGCCTTGATTACTGAATTGATGACAGCTTCTTTTTTTTTTTAAAAAAAGATGTTATCTTGTACCCACACAATCCAGCAGACTGTGTTGAGCAATACAGCAGATTTCTGTTTCAACTTGTTCAACAAAACTATTTTGCAAATGGTATTTTTCCCAATGTATAGATTCTGAAGACAGAAATTATCAAGCAGCAAGTTTCCTAATGGATATGCATCAGAAAGGGTACAGGATCTCACACCAAGCTGTTTTCATGGATGTTCTTAATCTTATTTAATTTTTCTAATAGTATGGATTTTCAAAATTTATTTTCATGACTAATGAGATTATACCAGCAAGAGTGTCAGGAGAATTTTCCTTTATAGTCAAGGTTTTCCACAGAAGCTCCAACTCTTTTGGAAGGTGAATAATTGTCAAGATATCATCAGAAACATCCTTGGTTGTTCTAACTGGTAAACTGGAGGGAAAACTGTCTCAAAACTGAATGAAGCCAAGAGGCATGCACTGAGAAGTTTCCTTGTATTGGAAACTTGAGAACCCAGTATAAACAAAAATGTCTGAAAATCAAGAATAAGCGGATCTTCCACTGAGATCTGTGTCAAAAATGTGTTAAAAATTCCACTAGCCGTTATAAAAAGAAAATATTTCATTAAGATAAGTAAAAATCAATTTGTTTGCATAGTAGAAAATGTATCTCAAAACATTCTAGATTAATGCTAAGACAGTAAAAAATACTTTTGCTCTTGTATTATTCAATCTGCAGTCCATAGGTAGCCTCACAAGGGACTTAGAAGATATCTACAAAAAAATTTTAAGAATGATGATTTTATTCACAAGATACATAAATACAAGGGGAAAAATACATAAAGGGGTCCAGCCTCTTTTTTTTTTTTTTTCATTTTTAAAGTTCCAAAAATCTTAAACTGGAGGAAAAGCACTTTTTAATGACATTTTCTTCAAGGACAAGTGAAATGTCAGAATTTACTGCCTATTGAACATGTTAATTTCCCCCCTCCCCCCACATTATTTTTTCTTTTTAGTATCTTTCAACTGCCTTCTGTTAAATCACTCAGAGAAGGAAAGCTCTGTCATTTGCTGTGGATCACAGCCTTGGCTCAAAAACCAGACAGCTACTGATGACACCTGTTGACCAGAGCTAAGAACATTGTCAGAAGAAAATAGGATGGCTACCAAAAAAAGTCTGAGGCTTGGAGTAATGAAATTGGAACGAAACACTACAGGAAAGAAGCAGGAATAGGCAAGAAGGCATGGGAAAGAAGGGAGTGACTGCCATGTGTAGTGACTGCAAGGCTGCTCTTGCCCAAATCCCTCATCTAAAGTCAGGAAGTGACTGAAGGACAGATTTTCAACATAAAGCTCAGATTTAAGCTGTAAAACTGTAAAGACTGAGTAACCAAGAAGTTATGTGTCTATATTTACTACACTGGGAAGCAGTAATGACTAGAAATGTGATCTTTCTGTGTGTTAGGAGATTTGGAGCTTGCACCCCCTGTGAGTCAGTTTGGTGTTGAAGACAACACGTGAAGACTTCAGAGAAGCAAGCAAGGGGACCCTCCAAGGTCATCTACTACATCTCCTGGCCTGGGGAAAACAAACTACACCCAAATGCTTCCTGACAACTGTTTATCCTGTTCTTAAAAATGAGGGATGGACATCCCTCAGCCTCACTAACCTAAGGGGGCTCCTAGACAGTCCTACAGATGAAAAGTCTCTTAATTTTCATCTTCATTTTATTATCCTAATTCTTAGCTCCTTGCAAGCTGAACATATTGCTGCTTGCATTATATTCAGAGTAAGGCACACAAATTTACATATCTAAATGAAAGCTAAGCACCTAAACTTTCATTATGACCAGCAGAAATATAGCCAATGCCCACAGAGATCAGAGCGCTGCTCAACTTGCCCCCAAACCAGTCCATATTTATTTCTCTCTGAGCTCTTCTGATTGTAAGTATGTCCAATTAAGTATTGTAAACTCAACATAGGAGGATTTGTAGGGCAAAGCATTTGATGCAGAGATCCCAACACCATACAACCCATGGTTTGACGGATCCTTCACACTAGAATTAGCTCCTCCTCACAGATCAAACATCTACAAGCACATGGATGCATCTCCCAATGTGGTTTTACTCAGGAGGGATACCATTCACACACTCTTGAGATTTTCTTCAAAAGTACAATATGATCCAATCAAACAGGCGCACTCAGCATCCACCGCATCTCCATATACCTTCACAGAAACTTAGACATCTATATTGAGATGTCTTAGCCTCAAACCTAACCTCCTTTGTCATGTTGACAATGCTCTCACTGTATGGTGCAATTCGCTTTTCTTCCACTCTTCATGTACCTACAAACTTATCAAACATCTTACTCCCTGTCTTTTCTCAACTACCAGTTCTTTAATTTCCCTTAAAAAATCATAAAACAGGGTTTTGTGACTTTAATGGGGTGCTTTTTTTTTTTTGGTTTTTTTTTTGTTTTTTTGTTTTTTTTTTTTTATTTACTGTTCTGTAGTCTCTTCTGGACAGAATCACTTTCTTCTGAAGTCTGGTCTCAAAAGTAACATACCACTTCAGTTAAACAGAATGGATAAAATACTAGACCTTATGTATTTTTCAGCTACTTTCAGACCTCACCACAGCTGGGCTTTCCCTCATTTTTGGAACAATAATAAAATGTTGAATCAATCCACAGATGGTTGTAAATACTTTTACCATGTTTCAGCATGTTACTGGCAACAGAAGCTAGGTTGCTTTGAATTAGCTCACCTTTGCTCTTTGTAGAACCAAGCATCACTTTGTGATGGTTTTTATTTAACTTGTTTCTATGACTTCTGAAAATTAACTGCCACTGACTTTAACATTACATCTAATATATTCAGGACTGAATTTCATCATACCCAGCCTAACATCCCAAACATCAACAAAGTACAATCTGAGGAAGATGTTCAGAGAAAAGGTAAATTTTGCTACTCCCATAGTAAGATTCATACATCTCTGTCAACTATTCTTTCACTCAAATGCAGGAAGTGTTCTAAGACTTCTTCTCTTGAAGCCATGATGTCCACTCCCTTTAGAAATGACCGAGAAACCTCCCAGTCTAATAACCCTTGATAGCTGTGCCCGCCCGGCAGGCCCATGGCTCTGGGTGTGTGCCCTGGACACGCTCCAAGCCAAGCCCAACCCTTTGGGTGCACCACCATTCAGCACAAATGTTCCTGGAAAAGGGTTCCTGGAAAAAATCCCCGGGAGATTTGCTGTGACCTCTGCAAGGTACCCAGGGGTGCTGATACAGGGATGCAGCCCACAGGCAGGGAGGGAGCACTGAGAGAGAAAAACTGGGAGAGGAAGAATGTACAATTCCTGATGCTTCTAAGGTAGAGGATGCTTTGAGAAGACACTACTTTTAGACTAATTTTGTTTTTCAGTCATTTTTTAAGATTCATAAGAAACGAATTACTCTAATCCAATACTTTCAAATAGGAAACCTGACTTTTTGATTAGGAAAAAAACCCCAAAATTTCAAAACCCAGCAGTGAGTCTCTTTCTCTTCTGCCATCAGCAGCTTTATTCACTCTAATTTTCTAAGAATGAGTCTTTTAGGCCATACTGAGTTGACTGTCAGTACATCATATCCTGACCCAGCCTAAGTTGAAACTGATGATGATGAGGATTGAGAAAAATAACGTTCTTCAGGCAAAACTAACAGCATCCAAAATGGACGATGGTGTGGCTTCAGGTATTGCAGGAGAATATGTAAAAACTTTTGCACAAGTGGTGTTCCATGTTTTCCATCGTTAATTTGGACAAAATGAGGCTAACACATTTTCCAACCAAACCCCAACTACCAGCTTGCTGTAAAAACAGATTTAACTGTTGCTGGCCAACTTATGCACAACCATATGTCTGGATTAAAGTCATCAGACATCAGGTCTCCAGATAACAAATCTGATTTTGCAGGTTCCCGAGCTCAGGGAACAAGGTCCCGACCCTCAGCTCCTTCCATTCTGTCCATGCAACAAGCCATTCCTGATCCTTGCCCAGCTGCTCGGCAGCTCCTGGCACAGCCCAAGGCATGGCCTCCGCCCTCACCTTTGTCTGAGTGGCGGCAGCCCAACTTCCGCAGGCGTTCTGCCAGCCTGGAAAGGTGAAAAGCAAAAGAAAATGCCGCAGATACAATGAATACTTTGCCGTAAACCAGCTAAAAAGAGCGAGAAAGCATCAGTCCAAATCCAACAAACCAAGTGTTTCGTTCTCAGTTTGTTATGAGACAGCCGTTGCTTTAGCCTAAGAAAGTATTTCTTCTTAGATGGAAGATCTAAAGGCTGATGGCTGAAAAATAGCGACGGAAGGGCAGGAGAAAGCCTAAAGAGTCCTGGATTGTCAAGAATTTGGTGTAATTTTTCTAAGGCGCTAAAGAATTCCAAACTTTTCGATTCATCTTCCCTCCTGGCACTGCTCCCTCAGAACGGAAATGCAATTTACGAGTATAGAGAGTATGTTGAACATGAAAACGGCAACAATGTGAACTCCTCACTGCCTTTCTGTTCCTCCCGGCGCCTCAGCAACCCCACCCATCCCAGATACCGCTCCTGTCGGGATTTTCTACCTCCACCTGCTTTCAGGCAGCAAACGGCGATAGCTTTTACCTAAATCCCAAAGAAAGAGAGAAAACCCGTTCCCAGCCACATGCAGCGTTTGGCAGGGCTGCCAAGTGCGAATGGGAACACCTCTTCCCGGCGGCCGCACTCGGGACCCCCATGGCAGTACCACCGCGGCTCCATCCCGCGGCAAAGCAGCGCCCCGGTACCGAGGGAGCCCCGCGGCAAAG
>NW_005054305.1:5504213-5582163 GCF_000277835.1 Geospiza fortis | reverse complement strand
GGAGCGCCCGGCCCCGGCTTCCCCAGGGCGCCTAAAGTTTGCTTTGGTTTGTTTGCCCCACTTCCGCCGAGGGAGGCGAGCCGCGGCGTGCAGGAGGTGCGCAGGGCTGCGACAACAAACTGATACATTGAGGAGTAATTGGTAGGGGGGAGCGCAGTCTCACGGGGAAATAAAATTGTGGGCGTTTTTATGACAACCCTCCCTGTAATCCTCATTTTTTATACGCTCCGAGCCATATTCTTCCTACTCTTATCTGGCAGAGATCTTTCCTGGATACACCTGATTAATTGATGCTTACGAAGGCAGAACTTCTTCTTCATGATGGCGAAACAATTAAACTTGCTTTCTTGTACATCCTCTCTGCTGAGGCAGTTACCTGGTTAATCTTTCCAGGATCACAATCAGTTGTGGTGAGTAACTTCAGAAGCTGCTGGTTATGATACTATTTTTTATTGATACTTTTGGGGTCGGAGAGGGGAACCAGCCTTAGGGGAGTCTTTCCAATCACATTATGTACCTTTATTGCACGTTGTAACAATGCACAATAAATATTCAATGTTAGTTGCAACAATTATAATTTCCATGGCCATCATGAGGGGAAGAGCTTTACCTCAAAAGTTTTTCTGAAGTGAAATCTATCTGTTTGTGTTATTTACTTAGAATATACCACTTTATGGAGTTTGCTGATACCCCTACATAAAAATAGTTGCCTTAATTTAAAGAAAACAAAAGCCATAAATGAGCCAATATATGTGAAATGCACAGCATTAAGGGCTTTTGTATGCCTTCTTTGTTCTATCACTGAGCCACTGTGCTGGACTGATCACTTTATAACCACACAGAACTATGCATGTTCACACAGCAGTACACACTGAGATCCTGTGAAGATTCTTCTTCAGGGTCTGGAGGACAGGGGTGTATTTTGGCCCAGGTTTAACAGCTGTTGTAGCTACTGCAGCTAATGGTAATAGAAGTACTGGGAAGTTTTCTCTTAGCTATTCCTGTTTGAGATCAGTGAGGCAGAGCATGTCTTGGAGAGCATTCATATTGCAACCCTTTTAATTTGGTGATTTAGAAGTAGATTCTGCTTTCAGATGTATATTATGTTTCCTAGACTGATGGTCAAGTATATCTTTACATCCAAAGGCTGTAAAAGAAGAGCCATGATTTGCAACTTTCTTTTCAATCTGCAGGTTGCTTTGTGGAACTCTGAAACAGTTTTTTTGTTGCCGATCTAGCACACTGTTAATGAGATGATTATATATATATATTTACAACTATTTGCCAACTTTAAACGCTGATATGGTGGAGTAAAAACCTAAATTAATTTCTTTTGAAAAATTCTTAGCATTGAGTTCCCTTTTAAGTCATATGTGCTTACAAGAGAAATGAATAGAATAATCTTTTCCCAGAGCTCAATAGCACAGGAGCTCTTCTGCAAATTATCTTGCCAGAGCTTAGATGTCTGTTCTTAAGTTGTTTATGGCTTAAGTGTGGGCCAGCTACATGTCTTGGACATCCTACAAGAACCTCAGCTATTATAAAGAAGTTGTTTGTTGTTTTTTTTCTCTTTAACTTGGCTGCCTTGTATGAAAAACTTCTGTGATCCCTATTTACAAAAATAATTATCCTGCTGTTACAAAAGAATGTGAAACGGTGTCAATTTTGTTTTTAAACAGCTAGTAAGTGTGTTAGCAACCACTGAGGCTGAATTTCTTTCTGTCTTTCCCCCACTTAAACCTGGCAGCAGCTAAACACTCCTCCCACAACTAGGCTGCAGTTCTGTCCCTACGATCAGTTTGCAAGGGAGGATCCATTGAGCGTTAGATCTTTTTTTTCCCTGGTGGGGACAGCAGCAATTCAGAGTTCACTGACACTGCAGAACAAAGAGAAAGTTAATCTGTGCTTTTAAAACCATAAAAGCAGCTGAGCCCTTCTTGGTGCTTGGTGAGGAGAGGGGCTTTCATGGTGTGAGGCATGCACCAGGTTGCTGTTTTCTCAAAGTACAAACATCTAAAAAAATGTCTAAATTCTCTTGATAAACTTTTAACTGCAATTAATTATCATACAAAACAGCCAAACTTTTGTCAGGACAGAGAGTGTTTGCTCTCAGGAATAATTGTTGTAAGCACAGGTGTTCTAGGAAGTTACTATCACACCCTTGCCATAGTGGCTGGATCTTGGTGACTCCTTTGAAACCTTGCCTTGCCCCCAGCTCTGCCTGCCGCTCCCTGTTCATGCTGACTAATCTTCCCTACAGCAGTGCCTGGAAACTTCTGGCTTCCCTGGGGTGAAGAACAAGGGAAGCCAGCTTGATTAGACCACCAGAGTCCATCTCTGCTTCTTACAAAAGCAAGGTTAACTTTATAATTGTGTTTTTTGTTGTTTTTTCTAAAACAATATAGTTACTTCTTGACAAGTGATTCAACCAAATAAGTGTGGTACCTAGCAAATGGTGTTAAGGTGGAAAACCCAGTGTATATTCTTAGTAATGAAATGTTGAAATTCATTTATGTTCACATGAATCTATTATAAAAATATTTTGCATTGTTTGAGATTGTCATTAATCTTTTCTGCATTTTTTACAGATTCTTTACTGCACTGTGGTCACAAATGCCACTCTTTTTGGGAAGAGATCCCAGTAGAAAGCAGTGTATCAAGGCATTGCACAGATATATCAAAATAACATTTATTTATTTAAAATAGGTAATGGATAATGCATAATATGTAAAAAATTATGCACATCACAGAGGGTTTCTAACACCCAAAGAGCTCTTGAGAGCAGAGCAATTACAATAGGTACAGTCACCAGCTTCAAAGTGCTCACAGAACCAAGCACCTGCATTTTTTTGAGAGCAAAAATGCACTAGCTGAGGAGAGTAGATTAACAGCAGGATTTGATACTTCAAACAAACACTTGGCATTCTGAAAATGGAGTCATTGTTGTTCCTGTGTGGGTGAACAATGTTTTTGATTCTCCATGCCTCCTGTCATGCACTTAAACAAATTCAAGCAGGAATCCCCCCCCCCCGCCCCTTTCTTTTGCATTACCTCCTCTCTCTCACTTAACTGCTTTCTCCTTATCTTTTTCTGTTCAGCTCTCTCCCTTATATGCATTCTTCTATTTGCTTATTTGCTAGTTGCCTGGGGTTTTTTTTCTTTTTTTTTTTTCTTTCTTTTCTGGCGTGGCCAGGTTGTTTAACTTTTCAGCGTGCCAGGTGCAGTTGTGGAAATGAGTAAGCCTGCTGAGCTGAGAGCTGTGGGATTGGCAGAGCTGTAAAATAGCCAGGCCAGATCCTTGCCCTGAACACAGGCGTTTTGTTACTGACAGGGTGATATACTGTCTTTTATGTTTGTGTGAAACAAGGCGTGGCAGAGTAACCCTTTTGTTGCTTTCCTCTGCGTAGGAACTGGCACTGCTCTGAAATTGCCTGTAGACTTTTTTCAAAGTGGTGTGGCTCTCTTTCTGGGAAAATTCACGACAGAGAGCATTTAGGTAGATACAAATAAATGTCTGCTCTGCTGTGCAGCTAGAAGAATAGAATAAAATAAATGGAGTAGAATAGAATAGTTCAGCTGGAAGAGACCTACAACAATCAGTCAGTCCAACTGCCTGACCACTTCAGTGCTGACCAATAGCTACAGCATGTCATTAAGGGCACAGTTGAAAAGCCTCTTAACTATTGGTAGCTTGGGGCATCAGCCACCTCTCTAGGAAGCCTGTTCCAGTGTTTGAACAGCCTCTCATGAAAGAAATGCTTCTGGATGTCCAGTTTGAAACTCCCCTGGTGGAACTTTTAGCTATTCCCACATGTCCTGTCACTGGGTACCAGGGAGAGTAGATCAACACCTCCCTCTCCACTTCTCTTTAAATGGCTATAGGAAGCAATGAGGTGGCCCCTTAGCCTTCTTCTCTCCAATCTAGACAAACCCATAGTCCTCAGACACTTCTCACAGAACATTCCTTCCAGCCCTTTCACCACCTTTGTTGTTCTCTTCTGGACACATTAAAGGACCTTCACATCCTTCTTAACTTGTGTGGGGCCACTGCACACAGTGCTCCAAGTGAAGCCACACCAACACTGAACACAGCAAAATGTTTTTTTAATTCCTTTTAAGACTGACTGGGTGTGCTGTGTTTGATGTACCACAAGTTGCAGGTTGCCCTCTGGGCTGCCAGGGCAATGCTGACTCCCACTGAGCCTCCTGCTGGCCAACACCCCCAATACCCCTCTGCAGGGCTGTTCTGCAACTACTCCTTTCCCATGTTATACTTGTGTTGGGCTTAAGTAGAAATATTAGCCTCCTTTTGGTCTGTGAATTTTCATCAGTGCTGAACAACTGAACTGTATTCAACAGAAGATAATTTTGAAAAGTTGCACCCTGCAAAAAATCTCTGCTGATCTTACTCTAATCTGTCAAGTCCAGTATTAGCTGCAATGGTACAGTGTAAATTTTCAGGGACTGTAGATTCAGGAATGTGGCATTCCCAGTCTCAGAAGAAAAAGACTGTTTTTCTATTATTTTTTTCTCTCATAACTGAGGTATATCAGCTAATAAATTTAAAACTATTGTGTGTGCCTGTGTGCTATGTCAGCAGGTAACCTTAGAAGGGGCTGATTTAGCAAAAAAAGAGGGCTCCAACTGAAGAACAATGCAGTTGTTCTTGAGATATCAACTGACCTGAAGTTTAGGCTGGAAATTGGAGGAATGTTGAACTCAGATTTGTGGAGTTTGGAGTGTCTTTGTTGGAAATTCAGAGATGAGAGCTCAATGGATTTTTGGGCGGATTTCAGTCAACTCATAGAAGAGACTCTATAATGTGTTTGCCAGTTATCAATGGACTGGTGATGATAAAGGAAGGTCACTTCACATTTTTTTATAGAGTCATAGAATGGTTTGTGTTGAAAGGGGCATTTAAAGGTCATTTAGCCAAATGAAATGAACAGGCACGTCTTCAACTAGATTGGGCTATAATAATAATATAATATACTAATAATTCCATATTAACTAAAAAGACCCTCAAGATGCAATATATATATACATATTCTCTAATTTTCGAAGTCTTTGATATATAAAGTGAGATGTGTGCTCAGGAGTAGTAACATGATTCATGCTAATGAAGATAAAGTGGTCAGTCTGAAGATAAAAGGGAATCTTGGTTCCCTTTTATGCTTACAGGCTCCAAGACATTTCAAGGCAGTAATCACAAGCCCAGGAGACTGGACTAGAAAATCTTTCAAGAGGCCTTCCAAACCAATCCCTGATTTTGATTCCATGATTTTTAAAAGATACATTAGAAAGGACTTATGTGCTCTTCTGAAGTTACAAAGAATGACAAATTGCAAGAAAGGAGGATTGAAGTAAGCTACCAGTTGAACTTTCCAGTAGGAATAAAAGGACAACTGGGAGCCTGTTGAATCCTCCTTACTGGAAATTCTTAAGGTTAGGATGGCCATTTGTCAGAAAAGATAGTGCTAGAATTAATCTGTTTGGTCTCTACTGTTCCCATTTGCATTAGGCTGAATAAAACATTAGCAAGTTAGACTGAATAAAACATAAACAAGTTAGATGGGACAGTGAACTCCAGTCCTTTAAAGTACCAGGCTTTCCTATTCAGCATCTCCTGGTGACATGAGAGGGGCTGCTGATGTAGTCAGGTGCTGTTTATTAGTGATTGGGGGTGTAGAATCACAAAATCTTAAGACCTTAAAGATCACCGTTTCAACCTCCTTGGATGGGATGACTTGCAGAGAGATCTAGATAGATTGGAACATTGGGCAGTGATTAATGGAATGAAATTTAACAAGTTGAAATGCTGGATTCTGCACCTAGGATGGAGTAAAACTAGGCACAAGTGAAAACTGGGAAAGACCAGAGAGCAGCCCTGCAAAAGAAGGCAGGGACACCTTCCATTAGATCAGATTACTCAAAGCCCCATCCAGCCTGGTCTTGAACACTTCCAGGGATGGGGCATAGTGCCTCAGCACTCTCACAGAAAAGATTTTCTTACTAATATCTGATCTAAACCTTCTTTCAGTCCAAAGCCATTCTCCATTGTCTGTCACTACATGCCCTTGTAAAAGTCCCTCTCCAGTTCTCTTCTAGGCCCTCTTCAGGTACTGGAAGGCTGCTGTAAACTCTGACCTTATAACTTTGTATGTACTTATTTTTTCTTGTAATTACTTGAATGGATGGTGCTGTGGTCTAAAGCACTTCCCAGAATTAGAATTTTTCCCCCCTCTCTTTTCTCCTTTTGTCCCAGTTTAGTTTGTATTTGTTGATCTGTTACACATGAATTTCTCCAGTCCCTTTCTAAGGCTCTTGGGGCACCTACAGCTTACCATGGTGTCTTTTATTCAGTAATACATTAACTAAGAAGGTCACAAAGATAAAAGTCAGATGTACATATCTAGAAACAACACAAGAAAAGCATTACTTTCCGACTAGTATTTATAAATTTTGCGTGTCCAATAGCTGTTATTTTGCTATTTATATTCAAACATTTGATCTAGAGTGGATTTTACAGTCAAATAGCATTCATATAGTAGACATTTAGCATCAAAGACTCCAGATGTCCCTCTGCATATGTGCTTCAGGCGCATGGCTGACAATGTATTTATGGGGGTTACCAAAACACCTTATCACCTGAGCATCTTGCAATCATTGATGAATTTGTAATCATATTTCTAAGGGCAAGAGATTAAGTTGCAATCCCCCTTTTCAAGGACAGTTTATTGAAAATTCAGAAAAATTAGTCAACTTACCGAGATCCTGTAGGGAATTCTGGGGAGCCTTTGTCTCTTGAGTCCTGTTCTGGTGGCACAATTCACCTCCTTGACAGCCTGAGCCTGCAGTGACCGGCAGAGGAACAGACCCTCACCTAGACCTTTGGTACTGGAAAACTGTAAAATCAAAGCCTGCAGGTAAAAAATTCCATTTGTTTTACCTAGATTTTGACTGGCTTGAAACCAATCTTTAATGAAGGAGCTGGGAGGAGGCCTGAAATATTATTTGTTGTTGTTGTTGGTTTTTAGAGCTTTCCCAAAAAGTAGAAAAATAAAAAAATTAAACTGGCAACTATTTAAATTTGCAGGTAGGCCCAACAGTACATGATTAACATCAGAAGTCAGGATATGTGATGGGTCTCAACTAAGCAGCTTTGGTTTCCTAAGTTGCCATTTTGTGACTGTTCTATTTCATAACTTATTTCACTGTATCCTGAATTACAAGATGCTTTTTAACCTATGGTCGCAATAAGGAAACATGATAGATTGGTCGTTATACAAACATGCATCGAAAACTGTCACCAGTTGTAATTTTGTCATTATTCTTCTCTTTCAAAAATTTAAGTGCACTTGGAATATGAAATAACATTTTCTATTGACCCATTTTTGACTTGTATCTCTACTCCCATATATTTCAACTCAAGTTGCTTGAGCATAAAAACTGATGTGTAACATAGATTTGGTTCATTTCTGTTTAGGCAGGTTCTAAATACACTAAAGATGAATGATAAATTATCTTTGTTGCACTGGAATTAGCAGCATCATCAGACTGATAGTAAAGTTGCTATAAATTTGAAGATGGACAATTTTTTTTTCTAACTTAATTTCCTGAAAAGACACTTAAATCATTATCTGAAATATGTAAGAGTGCCTATAATAATTCTGTATGAAACTGCAAAAATAAGATGTCAAAGTGTTAAGGCAAAATAAAAAGATTAGATGACATTTGCTTGATACATGATACTGTTTTTCAAAGCAGTAATTTACTGAGTTCAGATAAAACTTTTTTAAAAAATCTCTGTACAAAAAATAATTTTTATCGTGAACACTGATCTGGAATATTAGAAAGAAATTTGATTTTAGAGCCAAAGTTCTTTTCCTTGGTTCAATTCATTCTGACCAACATGCAGTGAATGTATCTGTGATACCTGTGCTGCCCAAATACCATGTGTCTAGAGACTTTTGCTGTCCTTCTCTCTGTGGCTCGTAGTCCAGCATTAATTTACAGCTCCTCTGAAGCACTGTTTCAGAGTTGCAGGACAGAAGGGTATCACAGAAAAGGCTGTTTAAAGAGGGAGAACAATGCAGAGAATGATGGGTTGAAGAAATTGTACTGTAATTCTTGTGAGACCTGACACATATTTCTGCTTGACAACCTGAAATAAAGTATTGTAGTCAATTTGACACATGAAATAATTTTGTTTTGGAATTACCTGGCTTTCTAAATCAAAACCTTCTGTTTCTTTTTTTCTTTTTTTTGTTTTTTCATGAAAGAAGGAGATTTTTTTTCTGAAAAATCCCCATCAGTTTTAAGGAAAGTGTATTTCCCACTGATAAATGGAAAAAAATATTCTGAGCCACTCTATGTAAAACATGATGTTCCAAATGATCATTTATTGTATTTTTTCAGTGCCATTCCGAAATTATTACAAACAAACCTCTAATATTTTTATTTATGAAAACACAAGCCCACAGTAATATTACTTATATTTTAAATAAAATTAAAATGATGCATTTGGTGACTCAACATTGAGGAGCATTTGAATTATGCAGTTATGTTAATTCAAGCAAAATGGTTGAATTTTTTAAAATTGTTGCTTAAATTGTGTGGCCTTTTCATATTGCGCATAGTAAGTGCTGCTCACAACAGTTCAAAAGTGTTATTTATTACCACAGAATTAGGACAGAGTAAAAAATATTGAAACTTGCAGTTCAAATTGAGATAGCGTTCCTAAGATAGAAATCTAACGAGACGCTCAGCTTGTGACTCTGTTTTCTTCCATGTCAGTATACTTCTCATCATGCCAAGATCTCACTGAGCCTGTTTAAAACTGTAGGATCCTATTCCCAAATAAACACGAGTTAAAAAGAAAAAAAAGCAAGCCATGCACTTGGTATTACAGGTTGCTGTCTCTAAGTAAGAGCATTTCTTTTTAGTGGTTTAGAGCAGAACTGATATCACCACTGTCTTTCTTCCCTAAAATAATTCCTTCTTCATTATTAAACAGTATGATTAAAGGTGAGACAGCAAACAGGCTTTTAAATTACAACTGGAAGAAAAGAAACAAAACTAATGTCTGCTGGCCAGAATTAAACTATATGCTATTTTTTAAACAATAAGGCTAGAAAAAGAATTTGAACAGAATTTTTAATGAACCAAGTATTTGTTCACATCTCCACATGCATTTTTTTCTTCCACAATTTGAATCTAAAAGATTTGAACCTAAAAGAATCCTCAATTGATCAAGAAAACAATTTTTAGGAAGTTTGTAAAAATTACAAAGCAATAGGAGTTACTATTCAGAAGTGCACAGGATAATGCAATTGCTGCTTGTTGTGAGAAACCAAAAAAAGATGCTAGAAATATTTCAATAAGTTGTATTACATAACAATTAATAATTAAAAAGTTGGTGAAAGATAGTATTAGAAGTAGACAACCACCACAAAACCAAACTCTCTCCTTTGAAACAACATTTTTTCTATATTTTTCTATTAGTTTTCTATTTCTCTATTTTTTCCCTATTCATTCTTCCCCTATTTCTAGACATGAAAGAGACCATAGTTCAGACACTCATACTTCACACAGCATTCCTGTTCAAGGAATTAAGCATGTGCTCCTGAAGACTAGTTTCATTACTTTGAACACAATTCAGAAAAGTATTTCTGATTTGCTTAAGATGATTATGGAAATATTTACACTAGACTTAACTTTTTTTTTACATTACAATATTTTCTAGTGGGGTTTGGGTGTATTACATAGGCTTTTTATATACCAGATAGTAATATGTATTTTAAATATTTGTTTTTTAATGTAAACAGGTAGTTAGCAAAATGAAAGGGAGTTTGTCAGCATTTTAGTGAACTTCTGCAAAAATTCTCAAGATGTAAAAGGATATAGCTTTATATATTAGTACCTATTTTCCTTCTTTAAAGAATGGTTCCAGGAACCATAATTACAGTTGGTACATAATTTACAGGGAAGACTAATCAAGTCAATGCAATTTTAGTGTTACTTAAGATAATCAAGGCTACAGATAAAAGCAAAACAAGCAATATGTCAGATTTTGTGGGGCGAGCATCTAGCATGCTCAGTTGCTGTAGAAAAGAACCTGAATCTATGGAAGGGACCTTTCTTGGAGGTAGCCTTGGATGTGGTCGTGACTTCTGGGGATTACTGATGTTGACAGTGGCATTGACTCAGGGGGCACTGCAGGCTTTGTTGACAGCAGATCTAGTTGAATTTCCAAAAACATCTTTTAAGAAACCTTTTCTTGGTATCAGACTCAGAAACTGGTCATCCATTTCTGAGGTAAGTTAGTCTGGATACACAATTGAGTTTCTTTTCCATTTTATAGAGTAGGAGTTTCACAGACAACTCTTAAACTTTTCACTAACTTATCTGTCAAAGCCAAAGAAGCAAAATTTTCAGGAAAACTACTGATTTGGTGGTCTAGCAAAAAAAGCTAATCCCTCCCTATAACTCTTATTTACACTGAAGCAATGTTGGGTGTACTATGGTTACTATACATATGATACAGAAATAAAATGAGATAAAAGATATATTTCAGTATTTTGGTCCTTCAGATCATATTCTAAGACATGTTAAGGTATTATTAGAATAACAGAGTCCAGCAGAGCTGTTTTTGTGGGAAAATAAAAGCCAGATTTAATTAAGTTTATAAACTCATAAAGACTTTTTCAATTAATACATTCAAATAAACTTTCAAAATATCAATGCAAAATACATTGACATATGAAATAAAAATTCTCCACATTGCTTATTAGCAAATTTATATTGCTTCCAAGTGTTTTTTTTTTCTTTTCAGGAAGACTTCAGCTACCAGTGTCAGTAATACAATACTTGCTATTGCCTCCTTACATCACAAAGCTTCCAAGATTTTCTTTTCTTATCAGTATGTGGGATGAGAATTGGCACAGTATATTTAGACCTCTTAATATAACCTGACACTGGCAATTTAAGTGGTAGTCATAGTTTGGCACAAAAATATGACTAAGAGTTCCTGGTTGTCACTGAAGTCCTTTTAGATTTAAGCAAAGCTGTAATGGCAATGGAGAAAGGATGAAGCCAACATCTTCTTGGGTGACAATGTCAACGTGGCAGCACCAGCTGTGACAAATAGCTTCTCGCCATGACAGGAGCAGCATGGCAGGCTGTGTCAGGGTGTTTGTTTGTTTACTGAGAACTTCAGAAAGCAATGGAAGTGTGTTATGTTTATATAATTATTATTTATAACTATTGTTGTTGATGGGAGAAATGGTTGAAAGTGCCGTTTTGTAGCGCTTCTTGAATTACATGCAAACTAAATGATGCGTTTGAAAGTGCTTATTTAGTCTTGAGTTGACTAATTATTAACTACATTCTTTCCCTCTCTTGTCAGTGAGGGCCTATTAACCCAAATCTGCTTATCGTGAGAGATCACTCAGCTGTACACTATTTTAACATGCTTTTGTATGATATTAATTCATGCTGTGTGCACACAAGGATCACCTCTCACTGCTGTCCCCGGTAATCAGATATCTCTTCAAAAATACTGGTCTCTTTATACACTTGTAGTGCTAGGTGGAGAGAAAGAAAGACATTTAAAGCTAATTTCTGTTTTCCCTTCACTGACAAAGTGCATTTGACCTCAAAATGGGGCACCCGTCAGAGATCCTCACACAAGCAGGAATCCCTGAAATTTTAGCGCTATTTCTTAGTTATAAATAATAACAATATTCTTGGTGGGTGGCAGCTAATGAGTGTCGGTGCAAATGGCGATTTCAGCAGGAAGGGGTGCCAGCAGAGGTCTTACTGGCCGGAGTACTGCATGGTGCTGTACTTCGTCACTCGTCTCCGGGAGGTGCCTGGAGATGCCGTGCCCATTCCCTGACCAAGATGACATTCGGCACTGAGCATCTGACCTGTGCTGCTCAGGCTCCCCAGATTTGCTCCTCCCATGCTTGTTGCTCCTAGGCTGCTCATCCCAGCCCCTGACACTACTCTCTCTGTGACCACTACGTTGTGGGCACTGGATAACTCTGAGGGAATATTTATTAGGCTGCCCGGCATGCCGGAGGCAGGCCTGAACACCCTTTCTGTCACTACCACATTTGACCCATCTACCAAATCAGGAATGCTCAGAGATGCCGGGAGTCGGGAGTTAGGCGCAATTACTCTTTCCGTGACGATAACATTGGAGCCCTCTGTGAGATCAGGGATATCTAGCATGCCACGCAAATCAGAGGCAGACGCAGGCCCCACGACCCTCTCCGTCACAACGACGTTGGATGCACGCAGAGGGTCAACGCAAACAGTGGGCTGGCTGGAGGTGTAGGTCTCGGTCACTGTCATGTTGCCATGGAGCAAGGGATCCGGCATGGGCCTCGGGGGCTGTATGGTTGTCCCAGATGTGTAGGTGTTTTCAGTAACCACCGTTGTAGTGCCAGCGGCGGGAGGCATAGGTGCACTTCCGTTGACAATGATGGTGGTGCCCGGTGGCGGGAGATTTAGATCACTTTCAGGACTGGGGAAGGGAATGTTGACGCCTGGCCAGGGTGGGTTAGCATCAGGGAAAGGTTCTATCTCTTTGCCCAGACAGATCTCTGCTAGGGTCTTAAATTTTGGTCCTAATGTATCCAAGTATGTTTCATCTGTATCTTCTCCAATAAAGCTGCAGCAACCCACAGAGCCAACAGGAGTACCAACTCCTTCATGATCATAAATTAATAGGCAGTCATTTGCCGGCCGACCTTCATCTTCATCTGCATACACATATGCTTTCTGTAGTTTGAAAAAACAAAAAAATGAAAAAAAAAAAAAGAACAGAATAACAGAGTGAATTTGGTCAAGTTTTTAACCATGAATACTCAAACCACAGTAAAGTTTCCCTAACCACACTAAGACCCACCTGACTTGAAAAATAGGACATCAACAGGACAGACTATACCATCAACATTTTTTAACCTTGAAATAAGTTTATTTAAATAGTACTTTGTTTTATTCTTGTTTCTGCCGACATGTAGCATCTCAAATTTGGTCTGTCATCAATGTCTCTGTCTATGGGACAAAAGGGACAGGCAAACAGTTGCCTTCTTTGGGCAGCAGTATCTGAGCAAGGTGGTAGGAAGAGGAGTGAAGCAGAGTGGCACGGGGAGCAATGAAAAAATCAGGAAAGAGGAGGATGGGGATGGAGGATTGTCCACAGTGGGGGAGACTAGGGGAGTCCATTTTGAGCAAGAAGGAATTTGCCAACTAGGAATAATGTTTTGGATCCTGGCATGGTCATTGCAAAGAGATCAGGCAGGAAAGAGGAGAATTTAAAGTGAGTGCTGAGTGGGGTTGGAGGAAGGAGAAAAGGATGGAAGGGGAGGCCTGGGAGGGAGAGTCAAAGAGTTTGGGAACTGAGATGGTCCAGGAGGATAGCAGTAGTATGTGGAGGCCTATGGCAGGCAGACAGTTAACACATAATGCTTCAGACCAAGGCAGGAAGATTGCAGTCTGGGAGAAATCCATGCTCAGGATGTCAGGACTGCTCTGTTCTCTCCTCCATGAACCTTGTTTAGATTTTGAAATATAGCAATCCTTATATCTTAATTGATATTTTGGTGACATGCAATTATAACGTTTATGCTTCACAGTTCATGCATATGAATAAAAATATAGCCCATGAAATCATTAATCATGTAAATTCCATACCATTTTTTAAAATTCCATATGTAAAGGCGAATTTAGGTGTTGCCAATTGAAAAACTTCATATTGGTGTCACTGGTAGTTCACAAGTCTTTTAGGGAGCAGAAATGGTGATAAAAATAAGGAAGAACTGATGTTTAAAGTTCTTTCAGGATTAAAACGACTTCATCAAACAAACTGTACTGGAAGTAGGAGTGAACAATTCCAAAAAATTATTCAATATTTATACACTGAGAAAGGTTGAAAATACATAAATTTGGTGGGTAATTATGAAATCATTTAATTGCTTCCTACCCCGACCCACATTATGTCCATCACTTTTACAAAAAGGCTGTTAAACAATATATCTACTATAGCAGCAGCTCTAAGAAATTACTACTACTAGTGTTGTAACTTTTCCTACCAGTGTGATCAGCTTTGGTCTCACAGCAGTGTTTTAGCATGGAAGTTTCAATTTGAGTAGAATTAATTTGGATTTCCACTGTGTAACCTGGGAAGGAGAATCTAGCAGAAAGCCTACTCACAGTAGTAACTCAAAGAACAGCATCTAATTACCTCAGAGAAATAGTTGTCTAGGAAGGCCATGTTCACTCCTCCTTCTCGATACTCTTTTATTGTTCCTCCAATTGACCCTTTTGCTTCCCCTGTTCCAGAAATTCCTCCAGCTGTTCCGTAGCCAGTACCAGTGCCATAGCCAACACCTGTAGTTTCTTCAACACCAGAAGCTACTACTCCTCCTCCTCCATATGTGTTATTATATATGTCTGAAAGCAGAAAAAGTTATTGCTCCTGTGCTCTGTGAAACTTTTACACACAATTTGTCCATTGTTTTGACAAATGCTATAATGGCACTTGTGAGTTTCTAAAGGTATTTTAGACCAGTCTCAGTCACAGGTATATGCAAAGGTACCAAACTTTGAAACTGCAGTAACAATTATATACGTATTAACAGACGCTTAAGTGCTTGATTTTATTCTTGAGGCTAGGCAACTTGTGTGCATGTGTTTTAGAAAATCAGTGATTTATTTTGGTATCGGCTGGACAGATTATTCTGTCTAGTGTATATATATGCTGTCATGGGGTTTGTGTTAGAAAATCAGATAATGTTTGTCTATGCAAATACATAAATGCATATTTATGATCACATTTGCATTAATTTTTTCCCTTACACACTTAGAAAATAAAGAGTTTTGTAAATCCTAGAAAATGAGGAGTTTTCACATTTTCTAGATTTTTTAGGGAAGAACAACAATGGATCATAATAACTACCAGTTTATAATGCATAATGGAAATGGCTTTATAATAAGTTATGAAGTAATACTTACAGGATTTTATCTTCTCCATATTTTTAATACATGATAAAAAGGAAAGAATTTTCTTAATGATCAGCATATATTAAAAGAATTTCATAAAGTAGTCTTGACTGTGGTTACGCTGGGAAACATAGGCTAAATTGCATTTTTTTTTCATTTTTATGAAATGAGAAATCTGAGAATGTTCTTCTATAAATAAATAGTCAGCAGAGAAACATTTCTTCCTGTCAGAAGCTAGGGAAAATGGATCGGTGCCATTCCTCTTCTGAAGTAAGGAATGGGGGAGAAGGAGAAAGTAGTGCTGCACAGCTGTGCTTATTCTCTATCATCATTGAATTCCTGGAGGAACCTTATCTCAGAAGCATACATTTATTGTGTTATGTATCAGCTTGTCTAGGTTAACACACAAATTGTCAATAATTAACTAGCTAGTTGACATGCTCCCTTGTGGGAAGCAGGAAACTGGGAAAAACTGAAGATTTTACCCAAGTTATGAAATATCCTTATTCTGGCTAAAGATTGATTTCTGCTAAAACTGATGTCTTGAAAAGTCCCTCCATTCAGTAGCTGTGCTGATAAAGAAAAATTGCCTGATATTTGAAAGCCTTGGCAGCTATTTCAAAATAAGTGTAGTTTGCAGAAATTAATCTGTTCAAAAGCTCAAACCCCAGATTTTTGTTCATACTGGAGGTCCTACCAGCACGAATTTGACTATCTGCAGATGTGAGATTGGAAGGGTTGGATTAAAGCTGGGAAACCAAAGGACTCCATGAATCTGAAGGCAAGAAGTTCTGAAAGACAGCTTTATGACAGCATAACATAGAAGATTTAAGGATCTGCTTACCAGAAGGTTCACAAAAATCACCTCCTGCAGCGGTTGTTGGGGCAAGAATGTGTGAGACATCCTGGAAAACAACATTTTGACTCCTTGAATGATTACCTTGAAATTTCCATATGAAGACCACTACTTTGTGAATTATGTTAAGGAATTAGCAGTCCAAACTGTTAATGATAGTCATTATCACCATCTCCATTAACAGAGAAAACAAAACAAGGAGATTACAAGTTTTTTTCCTTGTCAACATGAACAATAATCAGTGAAGATGATCTGTGTTCCCTTCTCCTAAACTTCACTGAACAAGATTGCTAGTTGTTATGCTTCATCTGAAGGAACAGTGGCACCAAACTGTTATGCCAAACTAGCTTACCACTGCTTAAAACACATAAACCCCATCAGGGAATGTTAATTAAGAATCACCTTTCATATCTGCCTTGCAATTGTTGACAATGCCAGACTCATTTTAGATTACACAGTGTTACTATCACTTTCCATAGAAAAATGTAGCCTTTACTCACGAATTACTTCTGGTTTTAGAAACATTGGATGTACTGACCCTGTCTTCAGGCTGTGCACCTTCTATTCCCCATGGATGAATTGCCCCTTCTGTACATTCAGGTACGGGTTCAAATCCAGTTCCAACTCCACCTGCAGCACCAGGTCCACAGCCACAACAGTCGCTCATTGACATCAAAATTGGAATCACTAACCAGGAAAGGAACAGGAAACAATGATTTAGCATATCTCTTCCTCGCAGGAATAGCTGCTCTCCCCAGAGGGCAGATGCTCATGAACTTTTGAAAATATGCCTTTAAAATGTTTCTAACCAAGCAGCCTGTAAGTCTGGCTTTCAGAATCATTTGCTGCTTATGGAGATACCTGTATTTGGAAATTCAGAATAATTTGTACCTTTAGTTATGGCACAGCAGCACAGGGGTGGGGCTGTTACTCTAAATTTATGCTTATAGACCTGGGAACAGACTTTGATCTGTCTCAGCTGAACCAATATAAGTTGCATACATATTAAAATTAAACAAACAAAACCGGGGTTGCTATGTATAGCATTCAGTGCTATTCTTTCTGGATATGTGAGCATACATTTTTCTCTTCAAGTATTATAATTGAAAAGAAATACACATTAGTAATAATAGACATATGAGAATCAGTGGAGAGTCCACCTGACTACAATGATCATTGGCTAAGGCTCCAGTTGTACATTACATATACATAATGCTTGATTTGAAAAAGCAGTAGGGGCAATCCCCAAGCTCTAGTTTCACCAAACGTTTACATAGAGTGAGTCAGGTTTCCCAGAGTGCTGTATTATGCTTAGTTGTTTAAAGAACTCAGCGCTGGAAATTGCAGAATGCTTGCAATGGCCAGCATCAAAAACACTGCTTATTTTAGAAAGGCGATGCAATATTAATTCATAGAATCATAGAATGGCTTGGGTTGGAAGAGATCTTAAATACCATTTAGTTCCAATCCCTCTGCCATGGGTAGGGACATTTTCCACTTACCACGTTGCTCAAAGACTCATCCAGCCCAGCCTTGAACCAGGGATGGTGCATCCACAACTGCTCTGGGCAACACGTGCCTCTGTCTCATCACTCTCACAGTTAGGAATTGCTTCCTAAACCTACTGTTTTTCAGTTTAAATCCATTGCTCCTTGTCCTGTCACAACATGCCCTTTTAAAAAGTCCCTCTCCAGCTCTTTTGCAGGACTCTTTTAGGAACTGGAAGGCTGCCCTAAGGTTTCCTTTGGAAACTTCTCCAGAATGAACAGATCCAACTCTCTCAGCCCGTCTTCATAGGAGAGTTGCTCCAGCCCTCTGATTACTTGAACATCAAAGTGAAATGAAAAGGGGGAAGGACTATACTATGTACAAAGTGCTGCCTCATACAGCATGAGTAAGGATGTACTTACTCTAGACTATGAGGGGAAGTTTACAAAGGCAGAAAGACAGTCTGTCCTGTAAGATAAACCATCTGAGGACTACAAATTGCACAGCCTTTTGAAGCTTCAAAATTTTGTGTTTATTGATTCCTACTAGACAAAGATCAAAACCCAAACCAAACCCCCTCCTCAAAAAATCAGGGGAAAAAAAAATCAATTTCCTCAGGTTTGGTAGTCAGTATTTCTGCAATGGGAAATTTTAGATGTTGATTACTTGATGCCCAGGCCATGAAAGAAAGTTGATCACCTATGATTGTGGTAGTCTGAGAAATAATTTCTTGGATAAATTCTAACTTGAGTCCATAAAGCTCATAATTCTTCATGAACATACTAGGACAAATGAATTAACATCCTGTTTTGATCCTGGTTTCATAAATGCTACTGGTTTTTTATTATATGTAATGTTTGGAAGGAGTAGCCAAAAGTTTAAAAATCTATGACTTATTGTTCTGCTACTGAAATCTGGCTTTGAGTTCAAAGGAATCTTGTTCTTTAAATCCTTTCATACCCAACTCGGAGCTGATACTTGCCCATTTCTTCTAGTAATGTAATGGAAGTAGAAATTGCAAAATGTAAGTGACAGGACAGCTCTGTCACTTACAAAGAATTGGAATTAGAAGTCTTAGAAAGAAAATGCTTAATTTTAAATGAAAAATCTAGGTATAACATAAAACTTATGGAAATTCTTTTCATTTAAAAGACAATTTTTTTTCTCTATCAAATAGCAGCCAGTGGATTAACAACCAACTGAAAAAGTAACCTTATTTTAGAAGAATTGAAAAATTAATTTTTTACATTATTTAGAAAAATAATAAAAACAGTTTTCTTAGTTTCATACTTACAAACAAATATTAATCCGCCGAGGAACATCAGGCCAATGGCAGCACCACTAAGTGTGGTATTTGATTCTAATTGCCTGCCAGCATTTTCATTTCCATTGTAACCTTCATCAGTGGAGGCAGTATATCCTTCCTCACCTCCTTCGTAGCCATCAGTGTAACCCTGCCACTCTGTGTGGTCCACATATCCTCCTTCAGGTCCATAATCACCACCACCTTGCTGTCCTCCATCTTCCCGGTCTCCTCCACCAGTGCCGCCGCCACCACCACCAGTAGTACCACCACCACCAGTGCCACCACCAGAGCCACCACCACCACCACCGATGATAATTATTCTTGTGGCCCCGCTGGTGCAGTAGTTCCGACTATCACACTGGCAAGCTTGCACAGGAATTATGTGTGGTCGAGCACAGCGCCGGCCTTGGCTATCCCTTACAACGACATAGATCCTATAAAGGTAAAAGTCTATGTTCTGGCCCACTAATTCCGCAGAGGAATCTTGGAGGGGAAAAAAAAAAAGAGAAGAATATTTGGATGAAGGTATTGACTATAAGTGTTCTAGAAATCTATAACTACTTGTGTATTATATTCATAGAACAGAATGAAAGTGTTCCCTTTCTAAGCGCCTCAATTACTTATGCATCTACATTATTTACTCAAAGCTGAAACATAAAGTACTCATCTATGCTTGTTTTTTTCCTTGTAAAACCTGAGCCAAATGAGTCTAGTTATCACTTCTTAACTTGAGCAACACAAAAGGGGAAAATGAAATCTTTTATTTCCACTGCTGAATTTCCTGAATTTTATTTGCACAATGGTAAATATGAAAGTTTTATGCATTTCTTATTCCTCTCTCAAGGAACTCATGCATGTTTTTCAGAAAGTTTTTCAGTAGGTTTAAAATATTTAAGATTACATATTTGCTACTGTTTAGAACAGGTAGGAGACTGAAGAATACTTGCAATTGTGATACTTGTCATATAATGTAGTCTTCTATGTAAACAGTAAGTTATGCAAATTCTGTCATTTAGTTATGCATGGGATTTGATTAATTCATTATTTTGTTATGTCGTATTAAAGGAAACTGTCAAAGCTTCACTGGGCACTGACTAAAACAATTTTCTTTAAAATACAAGTAGGTGTGACTGGTACAATAAATTTTAAAAGTTGTAATCTTAATTTACCATTTTCATATGCCTCTCATAAAAGTAAAGCTCTGCTAACTATAAACTTTATACTTTAATAAAAAAATTTGAGATTTGATACATGCTTAGGATTTTTTAGATAACACTGAAATAAAAAAGTGGCAAATTACTCCTTTTGGTTTACTTCATTATGTTTAGACCCATAAAGGCTCTTGTCATAGTTATATTCAAAGTACAGTTTTGCTAGTAAATTTTCAGTTTCCTTTAAAATATAACACATGTAATAATTCTGATTTAAATATTCTAATATATAAATATTTGCATGCATATATTCAAATTTGGAGTAACTTCTTAGATTTGTATTTAACTGAGATTTGAATAGATTCTAATAATTGTTTTGTTTGCTAATAAAGTAACATCCCAATCAGTTATTTTAAATAATAGCTTATTGCTATCATTTATTCTGTTATAAAATGCAGGTTAATTTACCATTTATTCGTCTGATAATCCATGTAGTCTGAGGTTCACCATGTATGCTGAATGTGAAGGGGGTAGCATAGACAACACCATCCCTAGGCTTTGCTGAGATAACCACTGATGGGGAATGCATACATACTTTCCTCACTTCAGTATTAATAGTTGGGCAATTGGCATTGATGCCATCTAGTGAAAGCACAACGGTGCCAGTAGCAGTGTATCGAGGAACCCCTGTAAAAAGAAGGTATTTGTGGTCAGGAGGGAATAGTGATACTATAAACAATGCAGTTAGGGTTGGAAAACTAGAAACAGCAAAAAACATTTAGAGAAATCTGGAACACAATGAGTTTATTTTGGAAAAATTAATCTCTTTTCTTACCTCTGGTGATAGCCAGAACCTCAGCTTGGTACTGCCCGTTGACTAGATAGACAGAATCTCGGCTAATAACTTTGTTCAGTGTGATTTCACCAGTGTTTTGATTGATTCTGAACCAGGCCGCTGGATCACGTCCTATACTATATCTGTGTTTGGTGAAGGAAAAATACTCAGTGCTACGTTATGAATATATGTATTACATATTTATTTTGCAAATAAAATTTCGCACTTTTCTTTTTGACATTTTTTTTCAGCTATGCTAGATCCTATTGCATTTCACCTAGCTCAAGCAAAATCCATGTAGACTCCAAAGAATGTAGACCAGAAAAGTAATTAGGAATAAAGCAAATGCATAGAAACTCATTTTATTTTGGAAGTGGCATCATAGTCCAAAAGTAAAACTTTCCTGGATCCTGTAAACCTTTACTAGAATCCTTGTTCATAGCAATGGTTAAATCCACAGTTCTTCCTATAACATTCTAAAATTGTATTTGCTGACGCATTTCTGTGTTTTAGGAATTTTTTTCAACCATTTGTAAATAGGCTGTATTTATTTCTACATGCACTGAAAAGCAAATTATAGTCTCAGTTATTCTTGTTAATTCCAAGAGAAACAGGTGTAAATTTTTTTTACTAGACAATGAGCTAGTAGGGGCTTATTCTATTCTGATTGGAAAATATTGACTGTTATTGGGATTTTCTGCCTGCTTTCTTGAGATGTTAACAAATTCCCTCCTTGTAGGAAATGTTTCAAGAAAAAGCATTCTTAGGCTGAGAAAAAAAAATAAACCCTCTTCTAGTCTATTTAAGTTACAGTCTGTTAGAAAAGTGATATTTTCTTTGTCTTCTGCATAAGGCTAAGAAAAGTAGTCAGGAAAGAAAAGGACAAAAATGGGGTATATACTATTCCATAATAACATAGAATGTATGATACTATATAGTACTATTCTATTGCCATTTTTCTATTGCTAATCAATAATCATTGTTTTTTAAAGCATCCTTTAAAATACGTATTCCTCATCCCATTGAAATCTCAAAAGAATTATTCCATCCAGGGAGTTAAGCAGAGCAGAGCTTACACAATATTTGATGCAACGGTTCTAGTGTCCTCATCCATGGCTGTATATGTTCCTACAACATAATTCACTCTTGCGCCTTCAGGCAGGGAAAACACAACTGAAGATGGGTGAAATCTTGGTGGTTCAATCAAATTTTTTACTTCTACTGTGAGGGGTGTCCCAAATATCTGGTACTCATGTGCAACAGAGTGGTGGAATGCAGCTACATTCCTGACGCCGATCATCAGTGAGTGAGTTCGCATATGTTCAAAATCCAGCTCCTAAAAGGTAAACCACAGAGAGCTAGATAATACATAAAAGCTCCTTTAATATATTAAAAATATTTTTTATTTTAAATGGTTGTGTGACAGTGTTTTTACTGCCTATTTATTTCTACTAACAATTAATTAAAATTTTAAGTCAAGAGCTGAATCACAATATTTATCCATACCTTAATTACTCTAAGGATTCCTTGATTTGTAGCTCGATCTGTAACAATTTCAAAACAGTTATCTTCATTACCGGATATAAAGAAAAACTCTGCTAACCAATTGTCTGTAAACTCTTCATCAGCATCCAGAGCTTGTATTCGTATCAGTTCTGAACTGAGTGAATTTTCTGAAATACTTGCTGAAAACTGAAATGACAGACAAATACCTATTAGCAAACATAAAAATGTTTGGAAAACAGGAAAACACAGCTGTCTGCAGAGATTTTTTTGAAGGATGTTCTGAGCACAGAATAAATTTTTTTAATAAAAACAATGTGTTCTGGGAAACTTGTGATTATGATTACAGATTTGAAAATCTCCAAGTGTCACCTCCAAGATTTGCAGAGGCATCTTAGAAGAAAAAGTTTTGTGCTTTCTATAGAAAATGGTCTTCCAAGGATTGGGTTATTCTACATAATCTCATATTGCAGGGATCTGGGCACCTGTATGACAGGATTTCTCTTAGTACAAAGATGTCAGTCCTGACAATGTCAGGATTTACATCTCTGAATACAAAAATTATCTATGTGTATGTTACCAGAATTGTTGCACAAACGACAGATTGTATTTTGAGCACTCTTCAAGGGAACAATCCTGTAAATCCCATGGAGCATGTAAATGTGAACATTCTCTGCGGGTTAGTAAGGGCTCTGTTACCGACGGGGTTTTTAAATGGGGTTTTAAATCAGTGTTGCTGCCTTTGTTATTGGAAACTTACAGAGCTTTGAGCAAGAGTTGGAAAGTTGTCATTAACATCAATAACTTTCACGTTACAGCTACAAAGGGATGATATTCCATCTGCAGCCCCGTCCCGGTCTGATGCCTTCACAACCAGAGTGTAGCTACTATGTTGCTGTCACAAAAAGAGAAATGAGTATGTTAGAAGACCATCTGTGCATCTTTTAAATAACTCATGCTTGCTACTATTTCCTAATACAGGAATTCTACTCAGACATTTTATTGCGACACATCAAAACCATGCATTTCTCCATTAATATTTGTAAAAACCACAATCTTTCTCTCTCTTCTATATTTTTCTCGCTCTCATAGCACATATACACTACAGCATAATTTTATTTAGCTTTGGAAAGGAAAATGTTACCTCTCTGTCAAGATAATTTGCAAGATGGAGTTCTCCTGTGTATTTATTCATAATGAACATGGGTGGACCAGAAGGTTCCTGACTCTCTATTTTGAAGGCAATTTTAGAATTCAAGTGGTTAGGTTCATCTGCATCTGTTGCAATGATTTTCATCACCAGTGTGTCTAAAAATAAATTAAAAAATAATAGTAATTAAAAAACCCCCACAAAACATACAATAAAAAAAAAAAACCAAACCAAAATCCCCAAGAAAATCTCTTGAGTTCCTGCAAACAACTCATCAAGACAATGCTAAAACAGTGTATGAAAATGATAGAAGGCTATCTATTCCTTGACATTCACAGACAAAACCAAAACTTTAATTTTGTAGTACTGATTCTGACAATGTTAATGACTTCAAATGAATTGAAAATCAAAGTCAGAAAGAATAATGCAGACTTTCACTGAACTTCTTTAAATAAGTTAAATTCCCTATCACCATAGGGAATATGCAAATACAGTAAGTACTGAGCTTGTAGAGATCACTATAAGAAATCACAGCTTTAAATGAGAATTTCTAGAGAGAAGAAAATGAGTGTTATGCACCATTGCCTCAGTGCTATTTGCATGTCTAATGTTGATTGCTGCACTTTTGGTAAAAAGAACCATTTTAATGGTTTAAGCACAGAATTATTTAGTAATATTCTGCTGCAATTGCAAATACACAGGCTACAAGTACAAATATTTGAAAGAGAAAAATGGGGGAAAATGTATTTTACATACCCTCCAAGGAAATAAGTGTAATGATATTTTTATTCCAATGAGAAGGAATGAAATTATTTCTTTTACATTTTCACATCTGAAAGAATTTGCATGGTGGTATGGTTAGAAACTGGAACATTCAGCACTCGTGTGTGGGAGGAAAGGGAGAAGGAAGCATTGCTGTTTAATTTATAGCAATTAGCCCAGGCCCTGGCTCAAATAGCACTTGGAGAAGCATCTGCTGCTCCCTCCTCTGCAGTGGCCCTGACCATTTTATGTCATTGCCTAAGAAAAGCAGAAAGAGCTCCCCAGGTTTATATTAACTGTATTCTGTGAGCTTCACTAGCAGTACTGAAGAAGGCATAGCACAGGTACTCACTGTCCATGCTGCTCTCTTCAACAGATCCTGTGAATACAGTTTGTGCAAATACAGGAGGGTTATCATTTATATCCAGGACTCTGACTCGAAGTTCAAGAGGTGGTTCCAAATCTATACCGGTCACTGAGTGTTTAGCAAAGCAACGTATCTAAATAAAGAGATTTACTTGTTTTAAGACCAAAAGTTAAGTAAATAAAGTAGCAAACTGAAACAGACAGATTTGTTGTCTGCCCCACCCTGGATCCATCATTATAAAGGTCAGCAAAAAGGGGAGTACTTACAACAAATACTGGTGTTATTTCCCTATCCACTATTGATGTTATATTAATTTCTCCTGTTCTTGGGTTAACAACAAATATTCCATACGGTGCACGATCAATTCCAACTCCAGAGATGCTGTATGTGATTGGATTGTCTTCTTCACAATCAGACCGGATCTACAGTAACAGATAATAATAATAATTTATGCCAGTTTACCGAGGACACCTCCATGGTTTTTTCTTCTATTCCTAGTTTCTGTAAAAAATTCTATGCAACTTCAGTTTGTCAACCACTTATTACAAGGTTCAGTTGACAAAATCAATGGAAGACTGTTCTACAAAACATCAATCTAGACATCCATCTCCCCTTAAAGGATGGATGGGCCTTCTACTTCTTTTAAATCTGTCAGGGAAATGGAGAAACCTCCAAGGGTATAACACTGTGGCTGGAACTCAGTAAATGCATGGTCACAGTGAGAGAACAGGAAGGTATTTATTCTTCTCTGTTTCCCACAGGTCATCTACAGTCTCTGAATTTCTGCTCAGGGGTTTCTCAGAATGAGAGAGAAGAAGAATGTCACTGGTTGGAGCTGTCTGGGAAGTAGACTCATGGCAATGTTCTAAGAAGCCTCTGGTTACTCCTCAGCAGCCACATGGTTTAATCTTATGAGAGTGTCTCAGCAGAGCTGGGAATGTTGCATCATCTTTCTTTTATTCTACATTCCTCGCTTTTACTGCTCTAAGCATACGTATTTTTAAATCTCTCTGCTTTTATCAGCCTGTCTTTGGCAAAATTTCCTTGTCAGTGAATACTTCTGTTTTTCTTTCTACTTACTCTGGCAATTGGATTCCTCTTGGAATTGTCTTCTCCTTCTCTACAAGCTGCAGCAAATTTAATCCATTCACGTTTTTGTCTTCTAAAGGTTTTCCATCTTGCCGTTCCATTTTCATTCCATTCTTTTACCTTTGACAGAGAGTTCCAGTATTATGTGACCTCAGTCCATTTTAAATAAATACAGACAATTATAATTTCCAACAATAAGAAGAAAAGATATTTTTGTAGACCATGTGCTTTTTTACTATGTTATTTTTTACATGTCTGTGAGTCCCAAACTCTATGACTGTACATGTTTATTTTAAAATTACTCATTTGTATGAGATACTAATTTAGATTTTGGTGAATTTCTCTTGAGAGGGTTAGCAGGTTATTACCTGCAGCTGTTTAATATTTAAATATGCTTTCAATCTTCAGGTTCAGAAGTGTCTTAGTTGAGTATTTTCCACGTGATTTTTTCATTTGTTATATTTTGTTTAAACAGAAAAATAGTTTCTAAATAAATAAATATTACCTCTACATGAAATCCTGTGCTGAAATCCAAGACTACCTGCAAGAACAATAAAAAAAGTCGCATGTAAAAATGCAAGGCAAAATGCAGCAAGCAAAACCCCTCTGCAAGACATTGCTATACTGCAGGCCTATTGCAATAGCTTACCTAGCTGCAAGATTTCCATAAATGAGTTTGTGAAATTAATTTTTTTCTATATCCAACACATAAATTCCTTGAGAGTTAAAATCTTCAAAATCCATTCTGTCTTTCAAGACGGAACTTTGAACTTGAATGGATATGCAGAGCAATTTTCAAACTATACCTTCATCAAAATAAAGCTTTCACACAGATTTTTAACATCTCAGCTGGAGAGAGAAGTGTTTGCAAGAGTTTTTACCAAACACTCTAGGAAACCAGGGAAGTATTTATCTTAAATAATTTATTCTTTTTTTTTCTCAATTTAGAAAGTTGACAATAACCCTGGAGTACTTAATTATGTAATTTAACCAAAAAGAATGAAAATGGGTTTTTTGGAACTTCCCAGTGAGATTGAAGAGATTCAATGTAAGATGGAAACCCACCTGAAGTTTTCAGGCAAATTTACCTGGAGTGCAGTTGATTTTGATTTGAGACTCAACTATGTAACTAATCTTGAGTAAATAAAGGTAGCAGGATCAGATGCAGTATGTAATTAGTTTAAAACTAAAACTCAAATGAGAGTAGCCTCAATTTCTTGATTAGCACAATTTAAAAGACAGCACAATTTAATTAACTTTATTCCTAAATAGGGTATGAAAATGAAGTTTGCTTTCTTCGGAACATTTATTTCAGGTTTAGGATCTGCTTTGGCTCTCTTCAGACAATAAAGGGTGAAGAATATGGGATTTTCAGAACTGGATTCATGTTTCATTCATCATTGGAAGATACAAAATATCCAGGTGACTCAAAAATTATTGCAGTGTTTCTCTTTTCTCAACAAATGTTAACAGCTGCAGTTATAAGTCTTTCACTTCCTTATAGTTTCCCATAGCTTTTTGTTTTGTTTTGGTTTCTTTGTTTTTTGTCTGATGTATCTGTGGGGCTTTATGTCAGCTATACTTGGATAAAATCTGGCATCTTTTATCCTTGCATCATGGGACTTTCCTCACTTCAAATTTATTGCATTGTACTGGCAAGACTAGAACATGGACACAAATTTTTTTCCACTTACTTCATGTTAAGACAACTTCTTACATGCAACAGATTAATGAACAGCAGCTTCACCCTCCTTCCTCTCTCTCTCTCTCTCTTCCCCATTTACCTTTATGCTGCAGGAATTTACCATCTGTCATTTACAAAACAGTGATCTGGTTTTACCCAAAACATCCCTTGAGATCTTGGCCTATAATGGATGACTTAATCTGCTTCTCAATGGAGGAGTTTAGACTGGATCTGCCCATTTAATGTTCATATCTAGCTTGAATTTTTTTTGACTATTCACAGAGTAAGGATTTTTTCCTTGTTTGAGCCAGCTATTGACATAAGTGATTAAGAAAAGTACTCTGCAGGAGAATCACTACAGTATGTTCATGTTGTGCTAAAAGTACCAATACATCTTTTAACTTTTGTTGGGTTTATGACTGTTTAAATTTTTAGCTTCAGAAAATTAGGGTTCAAATTCATGTGCAGCCGTTTTGTTCCTCATCTCAGAGAAGGGACAATATCAGACTCCCTGTGAATGGCAGGGTTTGTTCACCCCAGTGGGAGCTTTTATAATCCCCCTTGGAGCCCGGGGGAACATGGAAGAGTCAAAGGGGAAGACTACACCCTCACGAGAGAACCTGAGTGATGAGGTCCACCAGAAATAACACTAATTGAACGTCTCTTATCAGTCTATCCCACCTCATTTGGTGAGCACAATGAAATCCTCTCCACCCTTAGACTGAAATCCCTTCTGGCATGCAAACAATTGTCTTGACCCGGCAAAGCATGGGTATGCACCTCCCAGCGCAATGCTAGTGAATCTTGTCTGCTGTCTGCATCATGTGGCCTATTCCTGTTACTTAACAGCGAGATTTATGCCTCACACCCAGCCACATCACTCTCATATTCTGAAAAACTATTCGGAGATTTTCTGAAATAAGAATTATACCTGTAAAAATTATATTACTTAAAGACATGAGCATTCATAAATCTCTTGATTTCAGCCTATAGGGAGTTCTGTTTTCAAGCAGTGAAAAATATATTTTTCACATTGGAGTCTTATCCTTTGTTTTTGAGCACCAGTAATGAGAACATCAGGAATTTGTCAGTTAGTGATGCTGGGGATTATAAATTTAGGCCCTGTATTTTCACAGTTGTGCAGTGATAGTGAAGGAAAACCCCATTTTGCTACTCGTTGGTAATGGAAGATCTTGAATTCAGAGTCCTTAGTACAGTTCATGTTATTATTTGAAAAGGCTGATCTGATGAACTCCGATGGTGGCTCTGTTTGGTATGTCTCTCAGTTATAGCTGTGGTATAGGAAGGAGGGCAGGCAGACATCAGACATAAATGTCTAGTTCACCAGATAAATCTGAACGATTTTGAAATTACATTTATCCTACTGGATTCAGGGATAGAGACTCCTCCCCCTCCCCAACTAATGCCTTCTGGTTCTCCACTGTCACCAGCAGTTAGATGTCTTCCCCTAACCAAGTTGTCTATTTCTAATATTTATCTGAGATACAACCTTTTTGTTTCTAGTGCTATTTCCAGCAGATAAGTTCTGCCTCCTAGCAGCTAACCCCTGCAAATTTTTAGGTTATTAAAAAAAGTCCCTTCTAAACCCATATTGAAGTACAGTACTTTCCAAAGACACAGGGATAAACAATAATTAAAGCAATAGGAGTCACTGGAATGTGTGGGATGCATCCTGAGGACCTTGGGGTAGGCAAGCTGGTCAGAATGATGTCAAGATTTGCTGTCCTGTCAGTCTCTGAGAGACTGTGAAAAAAAGGAAGCTGCAGAGAATCTAGACGCTGGTTGCACAAGCTGTTTCTGTTATGGACTGGGAGATGGGCAGGCAGGAAACAAGTCATCTTGGTTTCTGTCATTTGCACAGTGTTCTGTCTGAAAGCTTGTCTTTTATTGTAATGATACCTGGACATTGTGTCCAAAATGACACCTTAGAGTCACACTGGAGTTATTCTGGATTTATTCTGATGTAACTGGGGACAGAATTAGGCCCATAGGATGTCTACTGTTCTTTGCACCCTCAAAGCAATTTACAAACAAGAATTAACTAATCATTAATTGAGTGCCTAGCAATATCATACGTAATTACGGAATCCTCCCTTCTCCACCTACTCAAATCTAAATGACTGAACATGCCTTTAACATCTTCCCAGCATTATTCATATGGGATCTGCTTCTCTCTCTTTGAAGTCAACAGTGGCATTGTTGTTGGCCTGGATGGGAGGAGTGCTGAGAACTCACACATATTGTGTTAGTCATCAGGCTACCGTGGTAGCTCTGGCACTGTCAGCGTTTTGGGGCTTTTACATCTTTCTTACTCATCCAAAGCCCTGACTAGAAAAGGGTTGCAATAATGAGCCCTTCCCCTTTGTTAATTCTGCATCTGTTTAAAAAATGATACATCAGTACATATGAAATAATGAAAAGCAGAGTTCAAATATAAGACAAACCCTCATGTTTTAAAAATATGCCATTTTATCACATTTTTAAACATTGCAACATGATTTTCTTTTTCTATACTTCACTTTTTCATATGTCACTTATGAATGTACTTCATACAATTTAAAGGGAAAGATTTTCTGGATTATTTTCCTGGCATTTTGTTTTCTAATTCAGAGGAGGTCAGGTGTTTCCTAGGTTAGCAATACTTTGAGTTGCACCCAGGATGGATAATCCATTACTCTTTCAACAGTTGTGACAGGAATAATTCAGGAATTATGACAATGCTCATGTTAAGCTGAAGAATCTACTTCTAAGTTTTATTTATTTTAAAAGAAGTTTATTCAAAGATCTGACAACTTTAGGAAAATTTCCACTGAGATTATTTCTGTTCTGCTATTGTATCTTCTATTATACAATACAGATACAATAGATTTCCATAGAATAACTGAGCTTAACCATTTGAAAAATGAACAGAAAAGTAATTTCAATATAGGGTGTATGCCATTATCATTAAAATTTGAGTTTTTCAAATTAATCATGCTAAGTGCCCTCAATAAATCTCCTCAATAAAACCTGAATTCTGATATGACTTAGAGTGTTCTGGCTGCAAATGCATGTTTGCTTAATGGCAATTTTACTTAGGAATGTAAAACTGCAGGCTTGAGTACCTTATCTTAAGTGATAGTTCCTGGACGTGGAATTGCTTTAGTTTATATTTCTACAACAGAATTAGTTGGCAGAAGAACCTGCAGGTTCCTGATTCAATCCTGGCAGATGTTTCACATGAATATACAAAAAGAGGATGTAGCTCCTGACAATTTTTACGTTATTTTTACGCAATCAAGTTACAAGTAGGATGTGTAACCATAGCCTTATGACTGGGGGGGAAAAAATAAGCCTAGATAACATATGGGAAAATGTATCCAGACAAAAGTGCATAAGAGATGAGGTGAATTTAAAATTATTGGCTGTCACATGATAGCTGGCAGGAGAAGAGTCATACCTGATCAAACAGGTTATTTCCATAAAACGTGTCTGTGCTAGTATCACAAACAGAACTCCCTTACTCATGAGAATAATGTCTTTGAAGTCACATGAGCAAAGGTTGCAGAATCAGTCCCACCAATGGTGAAATCCATAGAGAAAATTATTTGTTTCGGGGCTGGTAAGTTTCCTTTTTTTTTTGAAAATGCAGTAGTATACTAAAATATGTATAACTCCATGTTAATTTTATTTGATGCAACTTATTAACAATATACTAACCAGACACACCATTCAGACAGGTGATTTTCATGAAAGATTAGTTAAGCTGAAAGCCAAAATTTTTTCTCAGAATACACTAAAACTGGATACGTAAATGTATAATTTGATCTCGACAGTTTGTCTGCCACCTTTCTTTAAAGAGTTGAGAGATGCTATTAAGTGGTACAGGCCATCATGAACATTGCTGGGCAGAAGAACACATAACAAGAACAAGGGTTTCCTCTGGATAGTAAAAGTTCAAATATTTGGTAGTCATCAAAACACAATGGCATTTTCCAGAATCGCTCTTTTTTTCTGACCCAGCACCTACCCTCCATCACTTGCAATTGCAACAACAATATACTGATAGAATGAAAATGGCTCCAGAGCTGCTGGGAGAAGTAAAGCAGCAAAATGCCTTTGAATGGACAGGTCTTAGACATAAAACAGTCAAGCATTTTGAACTTCGACACACTGGGAGTGTGCATCACCAGGTAACTGAGTGAAATGAATAGTCACTGGTGCTTCATGAAAATCCAGAAGTGTTAGTGTGATGTGCAACAGGCCAGTCTCAGACACCTCTCTGCTGCCTTGAACAAGCTGGAACTTATCCGAACCATAACTTGCCTTTGCCAAGTTTTGCCCTTGTTTGCTTGGCAGCTGCTCTGTGTTAATTAGTTCTACTTTACTGATTGCAGAGCTGTCACTTAAAATTAATGGATTGTATTTTCATAATAGTTTTAGGATTTCTTAACCTATAACACAAACTTTTTCTCAGACTACAGGATTTCTAGAGAAGTCAGTAATGAGAAGTTAACAAACATTTACACATACTAATACACTGTGCGAAATGTAAAATTTCATGAAAACCACAGGACAGAACTATAGCAGAAATCCTGCTCTTCTCAATCTTCAGGGCCTTAAACCTCTACCGAATTTCAAGAGGTCAGCGCAGATGAGTAAAATGCATCCGCACAAAAATCAGATTGCAGGAGCAGTAGGACACCCATAGCCCTTTTAAGTCCCTTCTGGGTAATTTCCATGCCTTGATGAACACATTGAACAACTATGCCACCTGACCATAGCCACAACTTTCCTTTTACAGTGAGAAAAACAAACCCAAAGAGCAACACTTTCATCATGCATTCACTTGCTTAGCACATGGTGGCTCAGACACTAGGGCACAACAACACAGGAATCCTTTGCAATGTGAAATAATAGGCCAAGTTTTGATTTTTACTTAACTGAGATCACTAAATTTTGTCTTTTTTTTTCTCTCTTGAAAATAGCTGTAGGATTTGGTCTGCTCTGAAATGATCTTGCTAATCGTTTTAGAAAAATGACATTTTAAATTTTTAGAAAAAGGTTTTTCCTCAACTGATAAAAAGTAAGGACATAGAACCAAATTATACCCAACCATTAAAATCTTTATAATTATAGCATTTTGTTAATAACTGTGACCTTTAAATAGCAGCCACAGAAAACATTTGCCTGAAAAATCATGCAGTAAACATAGAAAGTCACATCTTGAACATCAACAGATCGCCAAAAGTCTAAAAAGAATCATTTGTCAGTATTTAATGATAAGCTAATTTGATTTTATAGAATGTTCAGAAGTGCTGTTTAAAATGAGCAGAGCTTTGGTCTTTATGGTAAATTTCACAAAATATTTTTGGGGAATAGTTTACATTGTAAAACGCAATGGTCTGCCGAGGAAGATGAAACTGGTGTAGTCACAGCATTTACAAATATTGTTTTAAAATCCGACTTACCAACAAAAGGAACAGAAAAGCAGCCGTTCGGTGAGGGAGCCAATCCATGGCATCTGACTTCTCAGAAACAAGTCCAACAGAGTTATGGTTACAAGCGTGTTCCTGTTCCCCTCCCCCCCCAGCTCTGGTGGCTATTTAAAAAGACACTCTGTACATGTCCTTATACTCAGCCCTTCAAGGTGTCTCTGCCTCCCTCTGAGGGAAGAACTGAAGATGCTGTATAACAGAGTGTCTTTCCCCACCCCAAAATCCTGGGCTGGTCTCACCTGAAATGCTTGACAACATCATTATTGCTTGCAGGTAAAAGCTAAGAGACACACCTTAATTCTTATTGCACTGAAACCCTTTGTTGGATACAAAAAGGTACGTTTTAAAAACAGAGGCAAGCTTCGCTGAGAAGATACTGGGTGATTTATAAATTACTCACAACACAAGGAATCATTAAAATGGTAACTTATCTTTGCTTTGAATGCAACTTCTAGTTTTCTCTCCTCACCCTGTATAATAGAAGAACTAAATGAATATTACGATAAAGAATTTGGAATTAAAAAAATTATTCATTTAAATTAGTAGTTCATTTGTTTTCTTCCAGGCACAAAGGAGTGAGTTCCATGCACATTGTTCACAGAATGGAGCACTCAGAGCAGAATGGGGCTGTCATTAAAGAGATATCATATTAATTTTGGGGTAAAAAATAGTGCTTTATACATGAGACTGCAAGAATATCTGAAGCAGAGGAGGAAGATTTTCTGCCTTTACGAGCTGCAAAGCCTCCTCATGCCATACCTTTCCCTTCCAATGGGCTGTGCTCTCGCTGACACCGTGTTAGAGGAACTGGGGAGCTGCTCAAAACAGCAGGTAGTGGAGGAGAGAGAGGACGTGCTGCAAAGCTCTCTTCTGGCCTCGTTTTTAACGGCAAGAGCACTGTTGTGTGGGGGACAAAGGAATCACAGAGGGTTCCCCACTTTACTATCTGCTCTGCAACACAGTTGTAAATGCCTCCTCATGTCTTTGGGACACCTGAACCACTCCTTAAAGGGCAAGGAGAAGTTAGAGTGGCCTTCTGCTCTGTGACTGAAGCTGGGAGGGGGTACATACTTCACCCCAAAAGTGCAATAACACCGGTGCGCTCCTGAGCCTGCTGAGCCCTCCATGGTTCTTGGCATCTCCCAGGGCTGGAATTGAGCTGGGAAAAGGGTGCTCAGCACCTCTGGAGCTGCCAGCCCCTGCCAGGATGAGGTCCCATGCTCCTGCTGGGTAAGCAGCTTTGCAGCACGCCGCATCTCCATGCCACTTAGCATGGCTACTTTGCTGTCTTGCGACTGGCTGGGGCTGCCAAAGCCAGTCGTGCACGTCCCCATTTGTCACTCAGCCCTTGGTATCAAGCTCAACATGCCCATCAGTGAGTCAGTGAGGCACACTGGGGCAGGCAATGTTAAATGGATTCTATCTGCGGTTTCCTTTTTCTGGGAAATTCTCAACAATCTGAAATTTGCTTTCGGCTTAAGAAAGAAGTTAATTGTACATATAAAATATGCATATTCTTTTATGAACCCAAGTATCTTATTTCAGAACTTTTGCCTAATCATATATTAAAAAGTCAACTTTGAAACATTTTTACTTTTAGATTTTTCAGTTGTTCAGTTTGTATAGATTTTTTTTTGTTTGTTTGCAGAATTTGAAACATTATTTTTGTATCTTTTATTCTTTCATACCAGACTGATAGCCAAGAAAGTCTGACAGTATGTATCACTCAAAACCTCTCCTGGCAATGCTGAAATTCTATTTTGACCACTGGGTAGAAGAAGTTGTTTCTTGCAACTGCAGAATAGGCATATTTTATTACAGACCAAAATATCCCTTGCTGAGTCAATTTTTTTATTATAAAAGAAGATAATTTGATCTACAAAAGCTGATAAAATGCCTCAAACAACAATAATAGCCCCAGTTGAAGTGAAAACAAAATTACCAGCTGTTGCACTGCATCTTTCTTTGCCAAATCTCATTATGAAGAGTGCACATGGATTTATGAGAAAAGATAAATAAGAACAATTCTTCAATGGGAAAACTTGTAATGAAATTTCAAATAGGACTTCCAAATAAATATTTAAATTGTAACTTGCACATTTACAATGTTTAAAAAATAGTTTTGTCTAATTGAAAATGACTGAAAAATGTACAGTAGTTTGATGCATCTTGGAGAAGAAATCCTAATCTGCTGACCATTACCCTTTTGGAGTATGGGAGTAAATAAAACAGTACTAGTGGCATTCACCTCACAGTCATTTTGTAATCTTGGTGCTTTTCTCTCCTTTATATTCTGAATGAAGGTTTTTATGTTTTTTCTCTTACCCCTGTTAGCACCTTACAAAACAGTAGAGAAAAGGGCCATGGATCATTTTGGAAACAGAGGCACATAATTAAAAATATAATTGGTGTATAATGTGGTTAATTAAAACTTTTCTTTTCATGGAAAGATTTTCCAAATATAGTTTTTGGTATCTGAAAATTCAACCAGTCACCTATGGATATTACAGAGCCAGCTAAGAGTCCACATCCTAGTGACTCCCATTTTAAGGAATTAGCTGACATATTTGACTGCTTCTGAAAGCACCCTTTTTCTATGGCAGCGGTCTTGTTACTTTTAAAACACAGTTCTTGAGTAATTTTTTAAAATGGTCTCCAAGATTGCAAAAGTCCAAATCTGCAGCTGATTTCAGACCTGCTTCATCCATATTTGATGCAGTCTACTTTCAGATAAATATATACATATACACACATTTCAGTCAGCTTTCTGAACATTTCACAGGAAAATATGTGGTCCTGTACCCCTCCTGGCACAGAGTCCACAATGACTCATGCCTGGCCCTGTTTTGGGGTTTGGAGAGGAGGTGTTTGATCCAGGTCAGCCATGAGCAATTTCCCCCTCAAGGGTCTTGTATCTACATGAGATAATAATGAACACACACCCTAATACTGCACTCTCAAACTAACCTTCCTGTGTGGGAAGTGAAAAACCCCAACAACAGAAACAATTAAACTTTTCTGCTCTAGCTTTACCCTCTTGATTAAAGGAAGTAGGTTTACTCAGCAATTACCGGGAGAATCTGTCATACTTAAGTTAACAAAGAAAGAGTTTCTCTCCATTCTGAAAGGGAAATCCAGCCTAAATCCTGAACTACTGGTTTTCTGACAAACACCCAGGAATGTGGATTTGAATTATTTTATCCGTGTTATATTCAGACCTATATGCAAGGCTACAAAGGAGAGTTTCTGTAATATGAAGAGAAGGCAAATGGAAAATGCCATGTGCTCTATGCAAGCAGTGTGTGATGATGTTGGTAAGATTTAATATGTTTTTTGTTTTAATTTGAGGAACCCAAGGCACAGCAAAATGCAGTGACTTGCCTGAAATATCAACAAAGTAGGGGCAGCACTCTGTCTCACCTGGTGCACTTGAAGATAACTTATGAGTGGCATATGGCAATGCACTCACCTCTGATATAGCTTATTTTACATTTATGGAAATGAAGCTCCTGGGACTTGTTTGACAGGTAAGGCACACAGACACACTTTGCAATGCTTATGATACACAGGTTTATGTTTCATCATATACTTATGTTTTGATATAAATTGGGAATCTCACTTAAATATCAGCAGGTCCACAGCAGGTTGGGAAAACTTTTATGCACTATGGGCTTCTCCTGTCAACATTATTTTAGATTGCTAAGCATACATATCAGTCCAAAAGAATTTCTCTCATTATATTATCAACCCATCTGTTTGGGAATGAAATTGAATGTTAAAATTTGATTTTGGCAGGCAATTTTCATTTTCCTCAGAATAGATGACTTTTGCAGCCTATTCATTCAGCTTACTGCTTCTAGAGACTGTTGATACTAATAATCATGATGACAAAAATGTTATTTCTGAGTTGCTGAAAATTGTGTGGGGCAAACCTAGGAATATAATCAGAAAGACAGTCTTGCATCTAAACTGGAAAATGTATATAAGAAAAAGTGTGCAGAAATAAAAATGACTAGAGAAATGCAATCACAAAATTGTTCACTCGGAGATTATTCCTGTCATCGCTGTCAAACCTTTGAGTTCAACAGCAACAGAAAAATTTTGGATGTATAAGAGCCCTGAGTGGCAGTCACCCGTTATTTTTTTCAGACAATTAGCATCTCTTGGCTGACTTCTTACTCTCTCATTGTGGGGTAAAATTTTCCTTTTATTTTTGATGAACAGCTAGTGAGTTTGATCTTCTGCTGAAGCCCAGTTCAGTGGAGGGCCTAGGCTTACATGCAGGATATGGATGCCTGAATGAGTTACTCCACAGCTCCCCCTAAACGATGAGTCTCACGACTGAAAGACAGTCTTGCTATCTCTGTACTATTACAATCATGGGAGTACTTCCTAGCTCCTGGGCCTGACTGCACAGCCCAGGAACTGTCCAAGACCCATGTCCAAACCATGCTACTTCCCTTGAGTTTTCTGTGTAAGTCTGCAGCTCTACAGTGACAGAGCACTATCACAGACTTCTGGTGTAAAATAGAATGTTCACTGGCATGGCAACATCTGGGAGGCGATACCAGAGAATACACGAGGTGCTGGCCAGAGAAGTTCTTCAGAGGCCTTCAAGTATCATCTTGGAAAGCCAAGAAAGTCTTGGACAATATAGCCCTCCCCATCTGTCTTCAAGCCTAAAGCTATCCTCTGCCATTCATTATTATGTCCTAAAAAGGAAGACTTAATTGAGAAGGTAAAATTCACTTACTACTGAAATTGTCCCAAGCTTCCTCATTTTCTTTACCTCTTGGAGGAAAAGAGGCTAAGTAGATTCTTCATCTCTCATTGAGTTCACTTAGCTTATCTTCAGTGCCTAGAAAGGAAGACCTGAAGGCAGGGCAATAAAGATCAAATAGCCTCTAGAAAACAGCAGCAATCCAGGAGCAGTAAAGATCAAAGAGAACTTTGATCAGGTTGTGAGTTTAATACACAGTGGCCAATCTCACAAATTATTCCTTTAAAGATGGGGATGATGATCACCTTAATTTCCTTTTCTAGATTTTACTGCTGATTGATTACTTCTGTGTTTGGTTTTCAGGAACAAGATGCAGCTGCTCCCACTCCCTCCAGCAAGGTCTAAGGATGCTTGGCCTTGGCTTTGTAGCAACCTGGGTCTCAAAAACAGTAGACACAGTTGTGTATAAAAGATTTCTGGTATTTGTCCAGACTAGAATTTGCTTTTGTTTCTGGTGAAAGAGTATCGGTTTGTGGGGAGTGGACTCTGCCTTGATTTTATCTCACTCTCACCAGAGAGAGCAACAGAGAGTCCCAGGATCATTGCTCTGACAGGATGCAGAAGTGCTGGAGAAACAAAAGAAAGAAATCTGCAGTTTTTGCTCAAATATCACAGAAAATAATAATCCTTGAAATTTATGGTTCATATAATGGAAGACGAACATCTTGTATTCCTGGTGGGATTAACAAAGTAATCATGAATCCATACATTCACTGGCTTTGGGCTGTGATGGTGATTTTAGACCTGCTTTTTTTGAAGATGTTTAAGTATGAGGGGAAGCATCCTTGGAGCCAGGAACTGAAACCAAACAATAAACATACTCATTGCTTACTCGAGGGAGAAAATGGTCTTAGTCAAGAAGGTTAGAAAGGTCATTGCTGCAGGACCTGTGTGCTGCTTTACTTCAGGTTGCTCATATCTGTGATGCTGCATGTAAGAATAAAGTTGCCTGTATGTTGGTCTGCTTTGTCCTAGTTTGCTAAATAAAGAAATAAAAATGAAACCTTCTGATACAAAAGAGAGAGGAAATCTGTTCAATTCAGACATTAAGCAAAGGTCATGTAAGTGCAAAATAAATGCTTTATATCACTGCATTTTAAACATAATGTTTAAAACATCACTTGCAACATATAATTAACTTCCTTCTTGTTAATAAAAGACATCGATCTACCAATTTTATATGGAGAGCAGCCAATTTATAAATGTATCTCAGTTGATAATTGGCCTGACTTGCTTTGGGTAAGGATGAAATTAGTGTACTTCCCTGTGCTGTGACAATGTCTGGACAGCATTTTGAAGATCTGAATATAATCCATTGCAAATTTCTATGTGGATGTGAGGTTGGAGACAAAGAACCACACTCACAATTCAGGAGCAAAGGGAACACTGCTATTTGTTTGACTTCAGAAGCACTGGAGAGTAATCGGTCTCTGCCATTAAAACACATGACAAAGTAAAAAAGCAGTTTTGTAAAAAAAACATGGTAAGAAATCCCCATCTGCTTCTGGAATTATTTAATAAAATACCTTACTTCATTCAGGCTATTGAAAAGTTATTCTTCGTAGTACCTGTGACATATTGGCAGCTAGATAAATAATGAAAAATTGTCAGAACTGATGATACTGTAATGTTAGTGAAACATTCATCTGCAACCAGAAGCAATCTATTATTTATACTGCAAATATTTTAACATTGTTAATCTTTAATTATTATTTCTTTAATCTTTAATTATTAATCTGTTAATCTTTAATTATTTATTTCAGTTTTTAAAATAATCGGTGTTATGTGAAACGTAGCAGTATCTGATAACATTTCTGGCATTTAAATAATGCCAAAAATTACATTTTATCCACAGAAGTTTAAAAAAAAATGCCAGGCAACCAGAAAAAGAACAGTAAATTACATGAAAGAGAAATTAAGGTTGGTTTGGGGAAGAGTAGGGTGGCTAAAGCAATGTGGATAAATAAAACTCTGGCATAATGTTTGAAATATATTCTATATTTTACTGTCTAGACTAAATTTTTAAAATTTTTCAAATTTTTTTTGCCTAGTGAATAAAATCAATAATATTAATTTGGAAATTTTGCTTTTACAGTATATCTTGTTTAACTAAAAAAAAAAAATTAGAAATCTCATGAGCTGTCCTGCTTACAGATAAAGAAGAGAACCTCTGTGCTGGGACAAGGAACAATTATAATCCTAGATTTAAGGGAGAACGTGACAAGAAAATAAAGATCTAGGACGATAAGAGCAATATGGAGCTACCCAGGACTAATTTTATGACAAGCAGAGGCTGAACTTTAAGTAACATCTCTAAAAACTCTTACCACCTAACAGACTTGTGAACTCACGTGCAAGCATCTAAGTGGTATGACATTGAAACATGTCAAACACCACCAGATTCATGCTGCTAAAATCAGGCCTGCTAATTAGAAAACCATGTTGGGTAACAGCATCACAGCATCACCTCAAAAGAAGAAGCTTTAAGTAATCTAATTTCAGCAGTCAGTTAAAAACCACAAACAACCACAACAAACCAAAAACTAGAAAACCTTGGCTTGTAGAGCTGTAGCCTTGTACTTCTGGTGGTTAAAGGTGAATTTGATTTAGATGGTGAAAAGTTAGGTATCACTTTCATTAGGTTTGGCTTCAATGGACAAGTGGAACAGCAGGGCAAAAAGGGCAAAGCTATAAAACTGTGTCTGGAGCCCTGCTTCACTCTTCTGGTGTTCCTCCCTCAGCTGACTTGCTAACTCTTTGTACATGGTAAGAAGATAACAGCAAAGTTAAAGTCTGGGTATAAGCTTGAGAAGCTCAACCTCCATGACAGGATAATTCAGATTTTTTAGATAAATATTTACATGGATTTTTTAATATATAATTCCAAATTCGTGTTTAGGTCCCAAATGAGCTAAGAATGTGTGTCTAAACTAACACAAAGAAACTTACCATCTGTAAGTATATTATACTAAAACATTAATGGATTTGAAACCCTGAACAATATTTTTACTCAGTCTTAATGCTTTCAATACCCAAAAGCAAATAAACTCCTGCAGCATAGTGCTCTCATCCTGCTTTTGCTTTCAACTTTTTTCCATTCTTGTCAAGAGACGTCACATTCCTATTTTGGTTCAAAGTCCTTTTTAAAGGACGACTGTTTTTTCTCTGACACTCTGATATGTTTCCTTCCTCCTGAAAATGGCTAAGCAGGATGGGCAGAGGAGAGACAGACAGACAGACAGACAGACAGACAGACAGACAGGCCTGCTCAGCCCATCTGTCACTGCAGTGGAGCTAGAGGAGGGGTAGTAGTATTGCTGGCTGAATGCTCCTTGCAATGTCTTCAAATGTGGTGTGAGGAGAGTTAATCCCTCAACCTCCCCTTCTTCCTGTGAAGAAAGGAAGGAGAGATGAGAGAAAGGAAAGCTGTGCCTTTCCTTCTAGCCCTTAGAGCCTGTGCTCTAATTAATAGATATGCCTGACAGTGATTGGAGAAGTCCCAGTGCAGCCTTTATATAGCAAGGTCCAGGTATTTGTAGATGCTGCTGCAGGACATGGTCAGCAGTCTCCATCTGCTACCTTTGCAGTGGTTCAGGGAGCATTTGCACTTCCACAGCACTAACAAACCAGCTCTCAGGACACTACTGGGAGTGTGATTACTTCTTTTCAACTGACTTTATAGTGCAGGTATGTGAGCTACAAGAAAAGCATGCAGTTTCTTGTCTAATCTGACTGCTCAGGCAGTGATTGCTGTGTGAATTGCATGACTAATAGCCAAAGATATTCTGAATCCAGCCTTATTCAAGTATGAACTAGGTCCCTGAAGAGGTAGCCATTTGCTTGGATGTTTTTCACCATCTCAGTCATGACATTGATAGTGACTTCAAGTGCTGCCCTGCCCCTCCAAATTCTTTTGGTGCATGGACACCTGTGTATTTTTTTCAAGGCATATTTTTTGTGGTATGGTTTGCATCTGGGTGTTAAGGATCAATAAGAAAGTGGAAGTGGGTTTAGCAATCATCATTACAGTATTGCCGTTGGCAACAGTAACCAGCAAGTTTAAAATCACTTCTCTAACACAGTACTTTATTAAATGTTAGTAATTAAACATGAAAATCACTAAGTAAGATTAAAATATTTTAAGATATCAGATTTTAAATTAATTTTCTGGATGAAAAAACCAATGGCTAGGCTTAAGCCTTGGAATACATATTTTAATATTTTCCATAATGTAATACTTCTGTTTTACATTTATTTACATAACATATTACACATCACCTTCTTTAGTGTGGTGACATTATTTTCTGGTTTTATATGAGCACTAGTATCATTGGCTTCTGAACTCTTTTTATGTTTTAGACAAAGCCTGTAAAGTATTATGTCTGACTGCAGATCTTTGTATATTCTATACTTGCATACTGAACTTGTGAGAAGATGTCTTAATAAAAATATGGTGTCATTTTAATGACATGAAAATGTATCACATCACTAGCCATAGATATCAGACCATAGTTCCCTTTAACTTAACAGCTTGAGTCTGAGAGTGGTCAACAGCAACTGCCTGGTGTAATAGCCAAGTTCAGAAAGGAGCTGATGGAAGAGGGTCATTGGTGGTTAGGAACTTCATGGTGTGGAAATTGCATCCATACAGTTATACCTACCTAGTATTTGATGCACTTTTCTTCATTAATCTCACACCACCAAAACACCCTGTGGCGGTGAGTGCCTCAGATTTAGTTAGGTGCAATGTGAAAAATTTCTTCCTTCTGTTGTTTTAAACATGAAGCTGATTATTTCACTGAATGCACTCTGTTATGAGGGCAATAAGGAGCTGTTCATTAGTCACCTTCTCCAGGTCATTTACTGGCATCCTACTGAATGATGGGGCCTTACACAATAAAATAAAGAGCCTACCTTCTAAGAATCACGACTAAACTTCTCTTTTAATCAAGAGTAAGCCTCCCCTGTAAATAACCATCATTATGTACCATTAAGGATTAATGTGGTGCCTTGCTGGAAATAAAGATCAGCTTGCTTATCTCTCCAGTTGTTCTGGATTCTGTCTTTTATCTCTGGGAAGTGACTGACCCAGAGATTATTTAATTCATGCAAATGGATATCCTTGATTTTCCTGAACTTTGGAATAGGTACCATGAGAGAAAATCTGTTTCTGTAGGTGAAATGGGTTTCCTCATATACAGTATAGAAAGAAGCATCTCTACAGGAAGTTTGAATCCAGATCCATGAAGCTGTAGTCCTAAATTATGTGAGTCAGGCTTTTCATTTATTCTCTTGACACAGGTACTTTTTAACACCTGTCTAGTTTGTTAGGCTTTGCAAACTCTCCACTGAAGAGCAGATGGTAGAGATTCCTCACATCTTTAAGTCCAAGAAATAAATCCCCCCAGGGCCTAAGGGGGATCACCTGAGGCAGGAGAAGCATTTAATAAGCTGTCTGTCTACTATTTCCCATGCCTATCATACCTGCTGTGTGGACCAGCTTTCCCTTACCTCCCTCCAAGGCCTGGGTTCATGTCACCTGCTTAAGTTAAGCATCACAAATGCTTCTATTGTCAATAGAGTGTCACATGCTCCAGACAGCTCACAGATGAGCCTCCAGAGATGGTTCTTTCTGACTCTTCAGAAAGTTAAATTGACTGTGCTTTTAGCATCACACTCTGTGGTGCCTTTACTGGGCATGCACTTGGTTAGCCAGGTGGGATTTATCTATGCCTGAGTTCCAAACTCTGTGTGAGCTGAAGATAAGACCAACCCTTGTGCTGGTCACTTGATGATGGGCAGGCTCATGGTATGCTATTCCATTGTCCCTCTGTCAGCTTCTGTTGCAATCTGGCCCATGGACATCTCAGACAAGTTGTTGAAGAACATCTAGACTGGGCTGGGTACCTAATTACAAGCCTAATTAAAAGGAAGCAATTACTGGGATTACATGTACAACCAAGATTCTGTGCAAGCAAATATCCGCTTTGGTATTTATTGAAGCTTCATTTTAAAAATACTTCTTACAAAAATATTTGTCTATTAATTTGCCTTAATTGTGAATACAGTGCAGAGATTTAGATTTCTTATAAAGTTCTGCATTTTATCCAGATTTGAATCTTCAGAGACTAATTTTCTGGTTTGGTCACCATCACATGGAAGAAATAGTTTCAGATCCTACTGCTCTCCAGTTTAATTGGCATATCTTTAACTGCACCTGTGAAAACTCCCTGCTTTCTGTTGTTTACTCACAGTTTTTACAGACACCACAGCTCCCAACGCCCATGATGATGACGGCACTGCCTCTGAGCACAGGGGGAGCAGATGATGCCAAGTTCTCACTCACCCTATGTAAGATATCTAAAGGACACATGAAAAATTTTAAGTCATGCTTAGTTTAAATAATTTGAACAAGCATTCTAGGTATATGAGAAAATCTAGGGAAATAGGTATTCTCCATGCAGATTAATCTAGTTTTTGTTTGTTTGTTTGTTTGGTTGGTTGGTTGGTTGGGGGACTTTTGCAATTTCCCCCCTTCTGGTGGTTTATGTGGGAATATTGCCTCTAGAAAACCCTTTAAAACCAGCAGATATGGATTTTTCCTAATTTTGTTTGCATGCCATTTTGGCTAACATGTTTCAGACCTGAGCCATATAAATCTATTATTTTTCTATTTTTCTGCTAGTACCTGATACACACCCCCAGTGGCAGTACAAATTTTCAGTCCTTGCAGGCACTGGTACTGAGCCCTGTGGCATCTTAGGGGCTGTCTCAGAGGTGTCCCTTGGGGAAGACCTCATCACTGTGATAGCTTCTCCCCTGGTACCTGCAGTGGGGATTTTCATTCTCCGGGCCTTTACCATGCCCTCCACCCTTCCCAGCCCCCAGCTCACTCTTCTGGTGTCATTGCTGAGGAGAGCTCCCTTGCTGCTATGGAAGATGCACAGGTGCATTCTCTGATCATTTGATATATCTAATCCATGAATGAAATATGACAGTGTGCTTGAACACACATTCAGAAATTAATCAACATGGTGGGAATGTATGAACACCTTGCATCTGCCAAAAGATGCTGAGGTACCTATGCAACTTCAGACAAAATTAAGTTGTCTGCCATTTCACTTAATTTGTAGTCATCTCCTTCTTGCCCTTCCTCTCCATCTGTTTCTCAGCTAGGGACGTTCTGAATTTTGACCTTGAGAGAAAGCTGCCTCTTGTAGCAAAAGTAGAAAAAACACATAACCCTCCCACATGTCATCTTTGAGCTTCCAGGGCACTTCGAAACGATTTCAGTTTCTTTTACACAAAGGGGTGGGTAGGTAAAGCCAACAAAAGAAAAACAGGTATTAAGGATAAGTATTCAAATATTGGATCTCACACTAGTGTTTTGTTCTGTAAAAAGTAAATCATTACCAGCAATTTATATCTTTATGACTCTGATGCATAGATTATGTCATCAGAAGAAGCAAAGATTAAACGCTAAAAATGTCTCAATCACTGTTAAATATAAAACTGATGCCTCAACAACAACAACAACAAAAAATAGAAGAAGGAAGCATTGTCATGATATTAGCAAGTTATCTAGTTGCTTTCACAAGATATGACGGTGCACACGTAATTAGACAAGGAATGAGAGTGGTGAAAATGGAGAGGTGTGGCTTTATAGTGCACTGACTACTGGCACACACCTAAGAAAACAACCAGTCACTCAGGAAACTGAGTGATAAACAGTTTCTGTACCCCGCGTCCAAGGTGACAAGCTGAACTCCAGCAAGGCAGAACACTTCATCCACTGGTTCAGCTGTGTACCTGAGAAGTGTAGGTCTGCCAAACTAGCTTTAGAAAGGTATGTAAAGCCTAAGTCTACTTCAACCAAGCATTGACTTCAAGCTGACTAGGAGAGTGCAACCCCAGGAAGCAGCACAGAGGGTACTGTGTGTTCTGCAAGAATAGGAAACTCTGCTAGCCATTTATACCCTTCTTGCCCTCCCAACTTTGGACTATGATCTGACTGTAACTGTATTCTATCTTTTTTTGTTAATTAATGACAAGCGCCTTGTCACAGAATGGTTTGACTTGAAAGGGACCTGAAAGATCATCTAATTCTACCCTCCCTGCTATGGATAGGAAACCATGAGACCAGGTAGCTCAAAGCCTTATCCAGCCTGGCCCTGAACACTTCCAGGGATAGGGCATCCACAACTTCTCTGGGCAACCAGAGTCACATTCCAGTGTCTCACCACCCTCACAGAAAAGAATTTTTTATGTATCCAATCTAAACTTAACCTCTTTCAGTTCAAAGTCGTTCCCTTTAGTCCTATCATTACATGCCTTTGTAAAAAGTCCCTCTATAACTCTCTTGCAGACCCCCTTCAGGCACTGAAAGGCAGTCATAAGTCAGCTTCTGGAGCCTTCTCCTCTCCGGGCTGAACAACTCCTACTGTCTCAACTTGTCTTCATGGGAGAGGTGTTCCGGCCCTCTGATCATAGTAATCACCCTCCTCTGGACTTTCTCCAATGGGTTCACATCCTTCTCATGCTGGGGGACCCAGAGCTGGATCCAGCACTCCAGGTGGTGTCTCACAAGAGCAGGTAGAGGGGCAGAATCATCTCCTTTGAACTTCTGGCCATGCTGCTTTTGATCCAGCTCAGGTTGTGGTTGGCTTTCTGGACTACAAGTGCACATTTCTGGTTAAATCAGCTAACAGCCTCAGGTCCTTCTCCTCAGGGCTGCTTTTAATCCATTCTCTGCCAAGCCTGCATTTGTGCTTGGAGTTGCCCTGATCCAATTTGCAGTACCTTGCATGTTGCATTGTTGCACATGAGTCCACCTCTCAAGCCTGTCCATGTCCCTCTGCATGGCATTCCTTCCCTTTGTTGACTGCACCACCCAGCTTGGTGTCAGCAGCAAACCTGCTGAGGGTGCACTTGATTCCACTGCCCATGACACTGACAAAGATGTCAAACAGTGCCATTCCCAGTATCAACTCTGAGTAATGCCACTCATCAGCAGCCTCCATGCAGACATCAAGCCACAGCTCATCACAATTTTTTCATTTGTGACCATTCAGCCAACTCATTATTGACCAACTGACCATCCATGAAATTCATGTCTCTCCAGTTTAGAGACAAAGATGTTGTGCTAGACAGTGTCAAATTCTTTGCACAGGCCCAGGTGGATGACATCTGTTGCTCTTCTTTTATCCACCAGCTTTGTAACCCTGATGTAGAAGGCCACTAGATTTGTCAGGCATGATTTACCCTTAGTGAAGCCACATTGACTGTTATCAATCATCTTCTTATTTTTCATTTCCCTCATCACAATTTCCAGAAGCATCTGGTCCATGGTCTTGCTGGGGACTGAAGTAAGATTGACTGACCTGTAGTTCCTTAGGTCTTTCTTGTTTACCTCTTTAAAAATTTGGATTATGTTTTCCCTTTTCCCATAAGTGACAACTTCACTGGACTGCCAGAACCTCTAAATATGGTGGGTAGTGACTTAGCCACATCCTTGTCCAATTCCCTCGGGAGCTGAGGATGTATCTCATCAAATCCTATGGATTTCTGCACCTTCAGGTTCATTAGTTCTTGAGCCTGATCTTCTCCTACAGCTGGCAGCTCTTAATTTTCTCAGTTCCTGCCTTTACTTTCAGTACCTTGGGTGGTGTGGATGGAGAACTTGCTGATGAAGATTTAAACCAAAAGTCCTTGAGTACACCTGTCTTCTTCATATCTCAGGGAACCAGATCTCTCATTTCCTTCTTGGGAGGACCCACATTTTTCCTCGTCTTTCTTTTGTCTCCAACTGACCTTCAGAAGGTTTTCTTGTTGCCCTTTATGTCCCTGGCCAGATTTACTTCTCTCAGGGATTTAGCTTTCCTAACCTCATCTCTGGCTGCTGGGACAATTTCTCTTATTCCTCCCAGACTACCCCTCCTTGTGTCTATCCACATTCCTTTTTATGTTTGAGTGGTCCAGGAGCTCCTTGTTCATCCACACAGGCCTTCTGGTGCTCTTGCCTGACTTTCTTTTCACTGGGATGCATCATTCCTGAGCTTGGAGGAGGTTATCCTTGAATATTAACCATTGTTCTGGAACATCTCTTCCCTCCAGCACTTTATTCTCTGGCACTCTATGAAGCAGCTGACTGAAGAGGCCAAAATCTGCCTGAAGGCCAAGGTAGGGAACTTGCTGTGCACCCTCCTCACTGCTATGAGGATCTCAAATGCCACCAGTTCATGGCTGCCCCAGAGCTTCACATTCCCTGCAAGCCCCTCCCTCTTTGTAGAGCAAGGTACAGCACAGCACCTCTTTTTGTTGGCTCCTCTGTCACCTGGAGAAGAAATTCTCTATTGGAGCAATTTCAGGAACCTCCTGAATTGCTGTGCTGTCCTTCCAACAGATATCCTGGCAGCTGAGGTCTCCCCATGAGGGCCAAGGATTGTGAATGTAAGGCTGCTCCTAGCTGTTCATAGAGAGTCTCATCTTCCAATCTTCCTGGCCCCCATGGTCTGTACTACACTACAAAACTACAAAACCAATCTTCCTGGCCCCCATGGTCTGTAGCAGACCCCCCACTACAAAACCACCTATCCCTGCCCTTGTTTTAGTCCAGACCATTAAGCTTTTTGTTGGTTCTTCATCCATCCCCAAGCAGAGCTCCATGCACTCCAACTGGTCACTGACTTAGAGTGCAACACCACCTCCTTGTCTTTCCTACTTGCTCTTTCTAAAGCACCTGCATGTTTCCCTTCCCCTCCAACACTCCAGTCATAGAAGCCATCCCACCACACCTCTGGTCTCCATGATGCCAATAAGACCATAGCCTGAAGACATATGCACATCCCTAATTCCTCTTTCTAATTCTTTCTGAAAGAGAACTTGGGTTTAGTCATGTTCATAAAAATCACAGTGTTGTATAATTGTTTTATAACAGTAGCAATATTGTTAATAATGGTAATAACAGTGGGAAATCATAAAATCACCTTCAGGGTTCTACAAGAATCATTGAGTCTAACTTCTGGCCCAGGAAACATGAATATTTTGTGTTGTGTGCAATAGACTCTTTCTTTAAAAGAAATATTTGGGGTTTTTTCCCCTCCAAGCAATTGCTCAGATATTTGAAAGGATTTGAAATTGCTGAGACTTGAAAGGAACAGCAAACAAAACCAGAAATGTAAAGAATCTATTAAAAAAACTCTGTCAGAATAAAGCAATGCTGAATATATTGGATTATGGGACCAGGTGCTTATAGGAGAGCTTTGTATATAATGAATGTTATTGGCTCCCTCTGTGTGAAACACATGGTCATCTAAAATACATTCATAGTCTTCTTCTTAATAGCTGTCAAAAAAGCTAAAAGAAGGGTAGCAAGTCAACCTCACTGTACTGGTCCAACTGGATTTAGGAAGCAGCTGAGAAAGACAGTGATGCAGTTGGTAGTTTGGTATGGAAATTGCTAAGTAAGCAAAAAGCAGACTGTCATTCTCTTTAACAGGCACAGCTCTTTCCACTTATACCAAATCCATAGATTAGAGGAGGAACAATGTTTCTAAGAATCCTCTTAAAATTCAGCCATGATTTATCTTGAATAAAAGGCCAATACTTCAAAAAGAAATTCTACCAAACCTGCCAGCTCCCACTATGGATGCTATGTTGGCTGTTCTTTGCTGTTGATCACCAGAAATGGCTAGAAAAATCTTATCTGATGCATTTATAACTCTTGGCACAATCTTGGAGTTTCTCATTTTATGGAAAAAATTAACATTTTACTGTAAAGTTTAAATGGTTTTAAGAAAGGCAATAAAAACCTTCATATTTTTCTTAATCACATCTGATTTTGTTTCTTACTTCAGAAAAGTACACAGTTCATGCTCAACCAGTTTTTGAGTAGGAGGAAGGAAAATTTGAGGGATCTTTTTGGTGGGTGCTGGAAGCTGAGTTTGCACTTGAAACTTTTTCCTAGGGAAGAAAGGCACCACCTTCATGAAAGATGGCACTTGGATAGAGTCTCTGCACAGACACAGAATGCAAAACTAGAGAGCTGGAACACCAACACCAGTGGAAGAACAGTCTTGAATTTCACTTTTCACTCTCAGTTGTGATTTTCCAGATGCTTCTCTTGGTCGTCCTGCCCCAGCTGGTGCAAACTGTGGTTGTTCAGAGAGCAGGATGAATGAATCCTCTCTCTGTGCTGGTCACTGCTGCCTTTCATTAACCTACCACACCAATTTCCTCACAAGCACCTTTCCTTTGGGGTGTGGTTTTAAGAGCAGTGGCTGGTGCAATAAACTCCTTCTCCTGTCAGCTTGCTGAGTGAAGTTGCTGCACCAGAGGAAGCAGTTCATAGTTTTAAGGCTAGAGGGGACCATTACAATAATTTTACTTGTCATGCATTAGAAACAAAGTACATAATTCAGAATATATCTGGTCCTGATGCAAGGCTTTTGCATGCTGGATATTCCATTGCTCCCCATGGTTATTTGTTTAATGTTTATTTTACTTCCATCTGAAAATTGGCACTGCATTTACAGCTGGTGTTTTTCTAGTACACAGTTTTCAGCTTTGGATTCTTGCTTAGTTTACTGAAGTTAGAGAGTCCTCTAATGACCAAATTTTCTACTCATGTACATAATTATGGCCCACGAAAAGATCTATGGACATTTCTGCCCCCAGTCACAAGTTGTAACACCAGCAACAGGCGCAACTTGCTGTTCCTCCTGGAAGTCATGAGCTGCAAGTCATTTTCCTCAGTCTCTGTTTGCAAAAGCCATCTCCATCTTTTAATCAAGAGCTCCCAGTTTTCCTCTTCTTTGCATCTAAAATATGCAATTAGATTTAAATACATAGATGGCTGATTACATGCTACCAACAACAGACTTTGAGAGGAGAGAAGCAAAAGAGGTGGTCAACAGTCATTCAAAAACTCTTTGTAACTGGTTATTGATGTAAGTGACAAAGAGTGATTGATGAGGGGATGTTGGACTTGGTATCCAAACACTCCTATGCTATTCCCTTCCTACCCACCATAAATCCCTTGCACACAAGGCCACAGTGTGCTTTGCTCATCCTTCTCCTTTCCTCATGCAATCAACCCTTCACTGGAAAGGTGGTCCCTCAGAGGAGCTACTTCTCCCAGGAGGCTGTAACCAGAAAGGCAATATGCATATCTGAGGAGGAGTAGGTTTTTATTTGTCTCCTTCTACGCCCTAAACTAAATCCATCCAGCTGTAGGAGCATAAAATTTAATTTCCTCTAAAGAGGAAAGGAGCTGAGTAGGCCCAAACCATTCCGAAAGTCATTTGGATAAAGTCTTTGTGCAGTTGGGGATAAAAAGAAGTAAAATAAACCTGATTATTTCTGTGAGAAAAAGATATTGGGGCAGTCTAGATATACCTTTCTCATTTGCAGAAGGGAATGTGCATATTTTAAATACAAATTCTGTGTAACTTACTTTCCAGGACAGAAAAGGAAATGAAGATGGAAGAAAGCATTGGGATTTCCCTGGCTAGTCTGGAGAACTCTTTAGCATATTTAACTTTAAACACTTAACTTGGTTAAGGCAAATAGGATCACTGCCTCCCTGAGCAGCCACTGGAGAGGAAGTCTCCTGTAGATGATGAATCAGAGCGTCTAAATTCTCAATTACTTACTGGAGATGCTTATCTACTCCCAGTGACTACAGAGGGATCACAGGGTGATGACATTCAGCAAGACAGAGCATCAGCTGGAGACCTGCAGTGAGCTGGCTTTCCATCCCTCTCAAGAAATACACTGTACATGTATTTCTCAGCTTATAGAAGTTTTTCCACGTGGTGTGACTATGGAAACAGTGTTGTATGATTTAAGTGGGCTGCATGGCAGATCTACTGCTAAACCTTGTTTTCTGGGTGCTTAAATGAATTCTTCAGCAGCTTTTGCAGTCTCCTTGCAGAATCAGACTGCTATTTTGGCTAAATTAAATTGGCAAATACACGAATGCATAAACCACACTTAAATCTTAAGACCTTTGCAGAATAGGCTGTTTACAGACAGCATTAGCTGCAAATTGGTTGCCTTGTCGTCTGTAAAACTTTGTGGACACTTAGCACAGAGCTACAGCTGATGACTAAAAAAGCAGAAGATTTTGTGGTTAGGGAGTACTTCTGGCTCATTCCCTCTCCTGTTACCTTCCCCTATGACACAGGGTCAGACATCTACTCATGATTCAACTTCAGAGTTCACACTATCCATTAAATGGGAAATACTGTCCTTTTCCAGAGCAGTTGTTAGAAATCATACTGGAGTCAAGAACCATCAGGGTGCAATCTGGTCAGGTACAAGATCACTTGTTCATCCCTTAAAGTATTTTCAATCAAAAGTTTTGCTTGGTGAATACAAGTTTTCAAGCAGTTTTTATAACTGCTGTAACTCACTCTTTTGCAGCTTCTTTCGTCTTTCACTTCATCACTTCATCACTTTATAGCTCTAATTCATCAAGCAGGACATGTAAACTTCCAGAGATAAAAGAATACCATGCATTCCATCAGGCTCATGCTCCATGGTCCTTTCAGTGCCTTGAACACACGATAGTTTCAAAGCTTTGACAGCTGGCTGGAAAGAAGCCTCAAGGCTTATACTGTGTTTAGTTATGCTACCAGCCCTCTTCTGCATATCTTGCAAAACAAGCTCTGGTGTCTATGCTGCAGCTGAATTTACAATAAATTCCACAGAGGTCTGAGAAGGCAAAAGAAAACCTATCCTGTCATTTGCAGATTACAAATCCAGCCAACAAGGAGGCATTCGTGTCTCTTAAACTTAGAAATTAACCATAAGAGCCAGAGCAATGGTAGCTGAAAGTTTTCTGGCTCAGAAACTGTATGTGAGTTGAAATATGCTGATATTGAGCATGCTTTGAGACATGGACAAGAGAAGGATGAATCACCCCTGAGAGCTGGCATAGTTCAAACCAGCCTGGCTGATGTCAGCAATAGTCGCTGAGCCTGAGGGACAGCTGAGCTCCTTGGTGAGGGGAAAGGAGCCTGCACGGCAATTCTGCAGCAGTATGCAAGGCAGAGGAAGTGTGAAAGAGTTGTGCCTGCAATTCCTGCATGTCTGGTTGCCACAGCTCTGTCTCTCACAAGGTTATGTCAGTAGTCTGCAGACATCCTGCAGATACACAGGTGACTGATGGCATGGCATTGCACTGGAGTCCTCTGTTGGGAAGGTTATCTTCACCAGGCACTGCACAGCAGACTTCCTTTGGGTTGCGTTGTGGTTTCATACAGTTAAGAGTTAAAGCACTTTTTCCCTCTGCAAAACACAATCCTACCTTTCCTCCTCCAGGAGTGCCATGCAGCCAGAGGAACAAGTTGGGCTTGTAGGGTGCGTATATATCAGCCTTTGAACTGAACTCTACCTCCAGTTGCTCCTCTGTGAGTTAGAATAAGTCTTGCCCTTCACTGAAACTAGCTGGGAAGTTTCATTGCTGATGTAGAGGAAAGATGACAGTTCCAAGAGAAATTTCCGAGTACAACAGCAAAAGGCCAAGCGAAACAAATTTTTATTAGTGTAGTCATTAAGTCACCCTTGCTTTCTGAAGACAAACATATTCAGAAAATAATTCTTAGCATACTTCTATAATAAGGTATTCATTGATAAGAACTGAGCTACAGCTTTAAGTAGTACATTATATTTAGAAGTCTAAGCAAGTTTAAAAAGCATTTATCAGGTTTATCGACCTTTTAATTTTAAATTTGAAAAAAAGTAACAGGACTTTTCTGCAAGAGAGAGGCACGGTTTTTCTTCCATAAAATACAAAGGCTAAAAATACAAACAAATGAGTCTGCTGTGAAAATTGTGATTTTGTTTGTTTTCCCTAAAGCAATGACTTTTAAGGCAATTTCTGAAACAAATGCTTGTGAAAAAAATATTTTACAGAGGAAGATACACTAGCAGTAAGTTCGGCTGAGATGAGCAGAGGAAACCTGTGAAGCAAGAAACAACAGTTCATGTAGAAACTTAGTTTTAATGAGATCAAGTTTTGCCCTGCCGTGTTTTGAAACTATCTGGAAGAGCCTGTTGCCTTCCACAAAGAACAAACACAGCTAAAATTACTAACGCAATGACTCTACTTAACAAACAACTTAATACCTGAAGACTTTCTAACTGGGTGTGGAGGTGTAATTTGCTCTTTTGGATATTTCTGCTTGGATGGCAGCCAGTGTAAACTCCCAAGTCAAGTCACCCTGATTTAAAAGCCATTTTCTGAAGCTCTCAGTTCCCATGAAAGACTAATATCTATTTAATACTGGAGATTCAGATACAACTGAAGCATTTCCTATGGAGGTTTTCACTAAGTCTGTAATAGTAGAAGAACAGACATGCTTTTAAACACAAATATATATGCAGTACACTTTGTTACTTCCAAATTAATAAAAGGAAATATTTACAAATGGATAATATCTGTTTATCTGTATTAGATCATCAAGAACAAGCACCTGCATTAATTTTTTTTATGTGAAGATTGCATTGTATTTGTAGTCTCTTTTCTCATAAGATGTCATTTATAATTTTAACAGGGAAAAACCTCAGTGGTAAATTCCAGCTGCTTTCACATTGTCAGAAAAATATTGTGAATATTTTTTGTAGATGCAGCAATCCAGTGTAAAGGTAAAGCTTTCTATTTGTAACTAAGAGATCATGTACATTTCTGTTTACCATTTTTTAAAACAGTCATGGACATATTTTAACCTGTGAATGCTGGAAAAGCTTCACTGTGCAATTGTGTTGATTTTTTTTCCCAATAAATCAGATTAATTTCTGCTCATCAAAATGTGATGAGCACAAATCCAAAACACTCCACACCAGCCACCATGAAGCCACTAACTCCACCCCAGCCACTAACTCTAACCCAGCCATATCATGCACAGTGTCGGAGTTTCATCTAGCATGTGAAATGGGCAAAACTTTAATTCAAAATTACAAAGATTTAAATCAATTTTTGGAATGGCTTTTACACAACTAGCTAGACAAACTTTCATATCACTCAGCTAGATCTGAACGGTCTGTAAAGTATTTATGGCTTATCTAATCATAGTCTCGGTGAAAGCTTAAGGTAGAGAGAAAACAGACTTCTGAAAGTATTGCTCTTTAATGAGAAAGGAGTGGAAGGAGAAGAGCTGGGCTTTCTCCCCTTCTTTGTGTGACAGTCATTACACATGAGTGGACACAGAGGCAGGACACAGACAAGCTGCCCCTGCAGAAGGGTGCAGAGGAAGGATTTTGTTCTAGTGATCGACTCTGCTGTGTCTGGGCACAGCCCAGTTTATAATCCCTGCTACAGTCAGGGCTCTTCTACAAGTCTCAGCTTATTTCAGAAACATAAGGAAGTCACAGGCCTCGTTTCCACTCAGTTTAATTTTGTTCTTTGTTATATATAATATTTTCTTCTTGAAATAATTATATTTATCTGGATGATTACTAAGAATGGCAGGTCAGTAACATTTGCCATCAGCTGAGGTAATGCTTCTCAGCTACTCCAGTTTTCTTTGCTTCACATTCTGACATGTTGTCTTCATATCTCAGTCTCCAAGCACGTCTGGAGGGCAAAGTGGCCAAGGTGAAGACTAAACCACAGGTATAATACTGACAGTCATGCAACCGCATGAGGGATGAGCTAATTCTGCCTTGGCAGAATACTACCTTGGCTGGGGCCAGGGGTAATGCAGTGGATCTCTGACAGCTGCATTTTTGCCAGAGAGAACTGATAAAATTTTTTTTGAGTGAAATCCTGCATAAGAAACTTCCCAGCACAAATCATCAGGCCACTAGCCCCAGTGTAATTTCATCTGTGCTAGTATTGCAGATGTTATAAGAGCAGAGCACATTCAATAGCAACTGTCCTGACTTTACTGAGGTTATATACACATTTTTACTGATGGTTAAAGTCTTTCTGACTTATCTGTTAACGCAAAGAATGTTTGTGGTAGGAACTAAAAATAATGAAGGTAAATTGCAATACTAAAATTAAGCAGTAAAATGCCTTTTGAAGTATTGCCCTGTAGGACTAGCTTAGACTAGTTTGGTCAGGTTTGGGAAGTGTAAGAAGATGGAGAAGCTGAAAATGTGGTAAATCTCCATTCTGACATGACCAAAAAGGCATTTTATCCATCTCATCACTGAGAGATGTAAGACTGAGCAAGACAGAGACAAACCCTCAAAAGGATTTTGGTGTGGAAAAAAACGTGACGAGCAGGTAAGCTAAGTGTTATTCATACTATTTCAAACATTTTTTAAGACATTTTCTGCAAAGTGATTTTTTTTTTCCTAGTTAAATAGTATATGCATTATGGAGCTGGACAGCTGCTGGGTGCCTCTGAGAGAGCAGCACACTGGGAGAGGTACAGGGAATTCAGGATACTCCAGCTGTCAGGTTCCTGGGGCAGAAACCCAAATACAGAACACTGGTCTGAAGGTTTCTGCTCCAGGAACCTGACAACCAAAAGTCTGTGCTACAGCAGGGAGAAGGTCCTGTCAGACGGGAAAATATGCTTCGCATACCAGAAAATGGCCAAGAAGAGCTAGAGGGTAGTTTGCAACGTTTAGGTGTAGCTGTTACTAAGGAATGATGTAAATTCTTCCAGGAGGAAGCACAAGGGAATGTGCCCACATATTGCTTTACCTTGCCATAGCAATGCCATCCTGCATGGGGTAGTTTGCCCTGCTTACCCAAGTGTGAAAGGCTGGACTCACCCTCTTTGAAAAGCTTGTTTTTTTCTGAGTAGATGGGGATGAAGTAGAGCTTGTCTTCCTCTGGGGACAGAGTGAAATTCCCTCTGGCTGTCCCAGGGTCTTTGCAGTCTTTGCAACAGCAACCTGTAACCCTTCTCTGCTTTTTCTGAGTCTAGCCAAAAAAAAGTTTTCCCATGATCTTTAATCTTAATGGAACCTTTCCCCCCTGATTTCAGCATGACCTCAAGTATTTGTTACTAAAGACAGTTTTAAAAATTTTTTAACAATTAAAAAAATTTTAAAAATTTTCTTATGTAAAAATGGTTGATTCATGCCTCTGTATGTATAGGGACGTGGGTGGATGAAACCCTTGTCCCTTCTATTTCTGTAACCAGTCAGTCTACACAGGCATAGGTAGTAACTACAAAGAATAAAGTGGAGGAAAAAAACCCAGCAAAAAATAACCAAAGCCCCTTGCAGACAAATAAAGACTCCCTATAGTGTTCATTTCACATTATGAAGAGAGTTTTAAAGTGTGCATAGAAGACAAAACTTCTGTGTTGTGGCTCCTTTTACAGCGCCTGTGTAATGTAAAATAACCTTTGCAAAACCAAGAATCAGGCAAAAATATTCCAAATCTATAGTTTCTTGTATGCAATGCTTACTGTAATGAATGAAGACCAGTAGCATGAAATGCTGAAAGACATCCAAGGGAAAAAAATTTTCTTTTTAAGTTTTACAACTCAGGAGAAAAACATGGGAAATACTTGAACAAACTGCTATCACAGAGCATACTCCCAGTTATATGTGTTAAAAGGTCATATGTGGCACTACTGCTAAACTAACACTTATAATTTCATGGTCATGTTCTAGGGTTTTGCATGCATTGAAGATGTATATAAGCTTTATATAGGTTTAGCCAGGATTCTGCCACCTTCAAGAATTAAATTTTGTGTAAATTTAAGGTAACTGCAGCTGTAAAATGAAATAATTCTGGTGGTAATCTCAGTTTAGATAATTTGCCAGGCATGTAAACCACTTTATATCCTCTGTTCATCTGATAGTCCATCTCTGAATTTATCCTTTGTTGTCTTCTAAGGGTAAGAAATTCTAGGGCAATCTAAGGCTGGTTTAATTAGGGTGCCAAGGGACTGGGTAAGGGTGTGCCATGTTAAGCAGACAGCAAAAAGCTATATGAATGTGTAAATTACAGTCAATCAAAACCCCTTTTAAATTAGTCCCACTCTGTATATATATTCTACCAGATGGAACAAAAGGGTTAGATGTTCAATTATGCCTTGGAGGCACACACTGAAGTGAAAAAATGATGTGGAACTAAAATGCACAAAACACATTTTTCCATCCCTTTGTACTATTAGAGCTTTTCAAATGAGTCCTGTACCACATGGGAATGAAAAGGGGATCCTTCAAAAAAATTTTAAAGGTCATTTACATCAGAATAGTAACTATAGTAGTCCCATAATTAGTAGACTTTGAGAGAATGTAAAATATGCTGATTTCATTCCTTGTTTTGAGTTTTTAAGAACACAGATTCGTCCCAAAATCTTTCCTATTTCAACAAATAACCCAATCAGTTGGCTGTTTTAAACTGTGCCTTGCTCTGGTATTAGTTCTGTTTGATATAAGAGTGAACCTTACAAAAACCCTGCTCGCAGTATCAAAAGACGAATATTCATTTGTGTAACTTTTGATGTCTGAGGTGTAGATGTCTACATCTGAGCCAGTCACACAGGTAACCCAGGGTCACCTAGACACCACCTGTAGTCAGTCAAAGTAGAATAAATACAATCAATGCCACATACTGAAATATTAATCTGACCAAATGTAGGGACTGAGTTTAGGATGAGATATCCATCAATTGTTGGCCAGATCTCTGCTGACTATAAAAGAACCCAAGCTCATATGTTCGTGTTGCTATAGTAAACATTAATTTAGTCAGATGAGTCTCAGACAATTACCCACATTACCGAAATTTGAGGGATTGGTTATGATACTTACCTTTGGTGCCTGGGAACTAGAATTAAGTATTTCCTGAACCAATTTTCTCCCATCCTCCTAATCAAACAGACCCGATTCTATTTGATTAATAAGATCTTTATAGGATATAGCTTCAAGTTGTATTTGTAAGCAAGTTGTCCTGGGTTGACTATATGATGCTTTTATCCCCAAATCGTCTCATTTGTTTATGCTGAATAATAGTAAGTTTTGCACCTTTAAGACTTGTTGCAGAGAGTGAAAGGGGAAAGAGAAGAATCACACAGTTTTTTTTTTCCCTCAGACACTGCACTTACTCCCCCGCATTCCTCCTGGACTGTGTTTGTTGATGAACAGACAGCGGGACAGAGCTCTCCTTTCCCTGGGCCCACCGGCCCGGGCCGGGCCGGGCCGGGCCTGCGACAATTCCAGCACCCGAAGGACTGATAAGAGACTGAGTGAGCTGGGCTGCAACCCGGGAAGTTTTCTCAGTTGGTCATCTCTTTTAGAGCGGCAAGGGGTTTTATTGTTTAATATTGTTAGGTTCTATTGTTTAATAAACAGCTTTTTTCCACTTTTCTCCAAGGAGGTATTTTCTCCCGGACTGGTTGCGGGGGGGGAGGGGCCGATTGAATTTATCTTCCTACTAGAGCCCCTCTGGAGACTCTCTCTCCCAAAATTTTGCTCTAAACCAAGACACAAGTATTGTCCCAATTTTTTCCCTTAAATTGTCTTTTAGCTGAAATAAAAATTGTGCAGATATACATATAAAAATATATAATTACTTATTTTTCTATAAATCTTCTTGAAATTGGAACTTCCCTGTCTGAAACTTAGTGAATGTCAGAAAAAAAGGCTTTTAGCTTATGAAAAGTATTTTTTCTTTTATCAAAAGTAGAATTAATCCTTCCTTGCTTTCAGTTTTTAAAAATTTAATGTAAAGCAGTATTATGGCATCCATGTATGATAAAGTTTAAAGTTATTATAAAGGAAAAAAATGTAAATACAATGAAAATTATTATTACTGATTTTTAGTCAGTCCCTATCATATAGTCTCAATTTTCCAGATAATATCGTAAAAAACCTCAACAACACTGGAATATCCTTGTATACCCTCCAGATCTTATCTGCTTCTAACATCTGGTGATCACAGCTTTATAATTATATATGGTTACCTAAAATAAGGCTTTGCTTTGAATTGCTTGAAATGCAGCATAAAAGAACTGCACACTCCAAATGTGCTAATGACTTGGCTTGTTAGAGTATTGAAAGGCAGCATGCAGTTAAGTTAATTACGGGACAGAGGGTTTATGTCTTGTCCAAGACTACACCACAAACACAAGAAAGCCCAATTTAACTTCATGTTTAAGTCAGAGGGATTTTTTTTTCTTGTGACGTCAGTAGGAATTTTCCTGGATCCAGAAAAGAAAGGGAGGATGCTATCAGGCATCAACTGCTTCATCTTGAGAGAAACCTGAGACAGATACAGGACAGTTACCAACTGAAAGGGAAGAGTCTTAATGGTGTAAATACACAAATGCAGCCTCACCTTCAAATATTTCCCCTTCTGGATCTGAAACAAATATGTTACAGTGTAAGTTTTCAAATATTGTCTTTTCCTTTATCATTTGACTGCAACTTCTGTTGTGGCAGTACTGTACCTCAGGTGTAACAGCATTGTTTTTACTCTTTTTAGTGACTGAATTTAAGAAAAGCAGTGTGAGTGAAGATGGAAATGGCAGAGGAATACATCAGCTGTAAAATCTGTGGAATAATAACCATTTCGTTTCTAGTATCTTCTGATAGGAAGAAATATTTTGTGCAGATTTTTTCTTCTCCAAAACCGAGAGATAATTTTGTTGCCTGGCTGAGCAAAGCACAAGGCCAGGAAAAGTGACTAGAAGTAGGAAGCTGTTCCCATGTCAAGTGTGGCCAGTGGTGACCTTGGAGAGCTCCACCTCTCTGGCAGTTAGGGAGGGATGGGAGGGATGGTCCAGGGAGGTGAAGGTAGGGCAAAAAAGCTGGACAAGTGTATTGCCCATGTTGAGGACCTGGGAGATACAAATATCATAAAAAAAGATCTTTGTTTTGTTCCAGACCACTTTGCCTTTGGATATAGACACTTGCATGGATCCACTCACATTTTCACTTGTTTTGAAATTACCTTCCTCCTGTTCTATTCTCGTCCTCCTGCAGAAGTTTTGAACACTTTAGGATTCTTCCTCCAGGTCTCCTCTTCTTTGGACTAACATGAGTTCTGTCAAGCTGTTATCACATGCCAAGTTTCCCAGGCCTTTGATCAATCTTGTATCTCTTGTGTAGGCATCTTACAAACATCCCACAGTCTTTTCTGAGATTAGGAAGTCAGAAAGTTGGGTTCTATGTCTTACAAACAGTGCTTCTGTATATATATATATATATATATATATATATATATATATACAGACACCAGGATAATGATAATTTTGTTGTTCCTACAGGCTGTTTTTCTTCAGTAGTTGAAAGCCTTGGATGCAAATTAGCTTGTGGTCCTCAAAAAATTGGAACCTATTCTGCATTTTTGTTGCTTAGATTGCCATTGTTCATCTCTTATTTGTAAAACTAAGTATTTTTTTATGAAAAAGCAGAATATTTTTTTACATAACTTGGGTCAAATTATTACCTTTATCAAAATTTTAAAACTACATGTATTGCTGAATAATATTAAAGCCACACTTACTGTTGTGACACGCAAACAAAATTGTTTCCATAGATAGACGTTTTCTAGTAGTAAAGTTCAGTGTGTATTTTGCGTTTGTGTGTATTGATGTGAGTTGAATGTGGGAGTACCTGAGTATGTGGAAATCATGTTAATAAATTGCTATTGCAAATCATGTTAATAACATGCATTTGTACAACAGCATGCGTGTTGCAGCTTGGGTTTCATAGCATTCCACTACATAGGGATCAGAGCATTCCTTGCTCTTTTCAGTACCTATTAACCTTGTTTAGAAGTGCAATGCATCTGAACATCATTTAAAAAAAAAAGGAAAGGAAAAGGAAGAGGAAAAAATGTTTTCAGTCCTTATAGTTTCCTGAAGGTGGAATACATTTACTGTTTAAACATAATATTGTTTTGATTTGGGTTTTTGAAGAAAAAATAAAAATAAGGGTCAGCAAAGTGCCTGGAGGTAGATTTTATCAATAAATCTTTCCTCCTGGACTTCATTTAACTGCACAAAGGACAATCAAGTGTTTCATATCTAAGTTGGATTTTGTATGATCTTTGGGGGAATGGTTATATGAAAGTGTTACACACACAAAGAAAACATAAGCAGTGAAAAGGAAAAGTTGTCTTCTTCAGGTTTCATGTGCTTTGATATGGTGTAAATATGGTAAATAGCAAAGTAATGTGTCAGCAAGCTTTGGAGAACCTCAGAGATTTTGCAGAAGCTTATGGTATGCAGACTTTAAATATAGAACAAGATACTGCCTGTTGCTTAGGTTTGACTGAATAATAGAGTCCAAGAAAACACACAAAAATAGTCTTGACAAGTTACTTTCTACTTAACTGGCATGCAATCCAGTGTTTTCCATCATGCATATTAATGTTTTTGAAGGATAGTGAGTAGGCTTGTTTCTCAGTTCGCATCATTGTTATCAGTGTTACCAAGACCTATTTCAAAAAGATCAACAGTATTATGCAGATGAAAAAAGGAGCAAACAATTAGGAAACAAGGCCCACTGTGCTTTCAGTTGTTCACTGAAGGTGCCATTAAGTTGTTATTCTCTACTCCTTTATTCTCTCCTCTCTCTTTCCTGGTAGAGTCATTTATAAAATGAGAAGTAGCAATTATATATTTCATATTACAAATCTCTATGACTGCAATTATTTTCTGCGCACTTTCCACAGGAAAAAAATGACCACCTAATCTACAGGTCTTTATTCTAGAGGTCTTTTGTGTCAATCAAAATATTTTCGAGTGCTGCAAACAGAGTTGAATTTTTATGGAGACAACTTCCTTTTTATTCTTTAAAACATTCCTTGCCTGAAAGACTACTATGACAAATGACACACAACATGATCATGATTATAAAGTAGGTGTGCAGAACAGTGCTGCTGGTTGGCTCAGAATTGTTCATTATGCATTATCCTGGGTAATTATACTAAAAATGAGGTCAAAAATAGCCGGTATTGTTCATATAAAATATGTTACCAAAATCTTACATGTAATTAACTATTTCCTAAGAGTAATTTCTTAGATAAACTATCTTTGTTAACCATAATTAAATGAAACATTAAACATATAATATAACACTTTTAAGAGTTTATAATCTTGTAATACAATGTTCAAAGCTGCACCAGGGAAGGTTCAGACTGGATGTCAGCAAGCATTTCTTTACTGAGAGGGTGGTCAAACACTGGAATAGACTTTCTAGGGAGGTGGTTGACAGCCCAAACCTGACAGTGTTTTAGGGACTTTTGGACAATGACACTAACAGCACACTTTATATTTTGGTCAGCCTTGAAGTGGTCAGGAAGCTGGACCAGATGATCATCGTAGGTCCCTTCCAACTGAACTATTCTATTCTATTCTATTCTATTCTATTCTATTCTATTCTATTCTATTCTATTCTACTTAGTCTTCCATTGAGAGACTTCTTCTTTGATCATGTTCGTGCCACCAACCATTTTTGGCTTCAGTTTGTAGTGAGTGTGCTGTCACACTTGGAGAAAAAAAAAATCTTCTGTTTAGCAATATGACTGGAACTAAAAGACAGCACCTCGAGCCTCAGAACTGCCCCAGGAAACTCAGCTGAGAAACAACTGTTCTTAAAGGCTAATAAAGAGTAACCAAACAACAGATAAGGACTGAAATACCACTGGACTGTAACCAGACAAACACTAAAATAAATTTTTGACAGGCATGTTTATCTTTTGAATAACTGGAACACAGCAATTACTAAACATAAAAGAAACTGTCAGATTTCCTGCAGGAAATGCAAGCTTAATTAATTACTTACAAGCTTATGTAAAAAACTTTGACCACTAATCTCTAATACAACAAAAAATTGTATTAAAATTATTCTATGTACTAAAGAAAAAAAATACTCTCAATGATTAATATTAGTATTGACTATGCCATAAAAAAGTATATGAAGTAGTAAGAATGCTACACAAAGGACTGAAACTGTGAGTTCGTTTTTACATCCATTATCTATTTAGCGACAGAAAGAGTATAAAACATTTCTTCATATGTTTTTATTGCCAATTTGAGACACATTCCAATTGCTTTCAAGAAAAGCACAGAGAATTTGATGGGCTTCCACATCAGTTATATTGAGAAAGAAAATCCACACTTGTGAACTACATGCACAATCCAAAACACAATTAAAAAGTTGCAGTATCATAATCTTTGCATTTGTAGAAACACTGAATTTTTATTTCCTGGCTGGGGGACTCAATCATTCTGCTATCTATATTACTAATTCTTTAAAAAATAACTAAATTGCTTACTATTTCTGTGAACTTCAACTTTTACAGAAACAGGTAGTGTACTGATAAGAAAAGCAGCTCTGTGCTTTGCTGAGTGTTCTTTAATTTTTCCTATCCCTCTCTCCCAGGTTTCTAGCTCTCTGCACATGCAATGTAGAGCTTTTTCCCCTAGGACTAAGCAACACTAAGCAATCAGGTGACAGAGCATCTAATATGCCTTGAGCCCTGCTCTGGCACCTCAGGTGGGCTAGGACAAAGCTGGCCATGGGTCTGTGCGCTTTCCTGGTGAAAACTTGGAGGTTGCTTTTACCCTGGGGAATGGAGTGGGAGGAGTGTTAATATACAATCAACTTATCAGTCTTAAATAGCCTATAAAATGGTATTAACAATAAAGACCTTTTGTTCACCTGACTGCAGAGAAATATTTCTGGAAGAAATTTTTCCTGTTCATGAAGAAACTGCATGAAATACTTCTGGAATAAATCATTCCAGCTTACCAGTCAAAGCATATTATTTTTTTCAGATGGGCATGTATTTAAGTATGCAGGAAATACTTTACTTGTAATATTATTTGTGATTTTATTCCCATGTATTTCACATGTATCCCATGTATGTTCAACATAAGTATACAAAAGACATATGTAAAAGACACATTTTCAAACAAATATGAAAATATTTCTAATTTTAACTGACTCGGGTGACCAACATGCTGAATTTACTGTCTGAAGGTGATAACCACCTAAGGAATAAAACATCACAAATATGTCAGCTGGAAGATTGAATTGCTTTTACCACCACAGAGGTGAAACCTGAGCTTCCTGTGAATGGTCAGAAGCCTTCATCTGCAGACATCATCAGAGCCTTTGCAATCAGCTCTGTCTGCTTATTTACAGAGGTGATCACAGCATTGCACCAAAGGGAATATGCGAAGAGGAGCCATAGAGTGTGGCCTAACTAACCACAGTGGGGCAGGTACAATCTGCCCTTTCTAAAGTGAATCTTATTTCACACTCTTAGAGAAAAAACAGCTGGGACAAAGTAACAGCTTAACTTGTTTAACTAGTTCTGTTTTATTTAGAGTAAAAGGCAACATTTACATTGAAGCCTGAAACCTTAATCTCTTTTCCTGTATTTTCTCACTGCTATTGTGGTCTCTTTTTTTGGCCATTTCTAGAAGTACAAGACCTTATGTTAAAAAGAAAAAATAAAAAGGGTGCTGAGACATTTTAGAAGGATAGCAGTGGGTATGTCTGCCCCACCTTTCTGCTTCTGTTTGGGTCACAGAAGTGGATGTGAACCAGTTCCTCAGGCATGGCAGTTCACAGCCCAGCGCTGTAATGTCAACCAAAGTGGATGTTGGCCAATGCACCCGACTGTGAATTACAGCAGCCAAACATGGGCCCAGTCTTGCTGACTGTGAGAAATCTGAGGGGAGAAGGAATTCTTACACCTGTTATCTTGCTCTTTATAGATTATGGAGGTTTCTCATCTTTTACCACTGGGAATTTTTGCTGACGGGCACCATCATTCTCAAACCCATAACAAAGCAGGAATTGTGTTTTGTTCAGGGTTCTTGCCATAGCATATGTCCTACTGACGCAGTAGGCTGGGGTTAGGCAGAACAGTGCAAATAAGGGGGAAAGAACAACATAAAGGAAAAGTGATTCTTTAAGTATGCCAGTGAAAAGATCATGCTGGAGTCACAGCTTTTAAAACCATCCTTGAGATACAGGGAAGTACAACACACCCACAGCAGCACAGAGGACTAACAGAAGAGCTGTGCAGTGTGATTAGAAATAAGGAAAATGAGAAGACTGGGTACTATTCTGCCTCTGAGCTATAGACTGGGAAAATCATCTGATCATCCTGTTCTGTTGCCATCAATGCTGTTAGTAAAACTTTTAGAGTTCTTGAATAGGAGTCCCAAACTAAAGTGTCAAATTAAGTGAATTTTAACCCCGTAAGAGCTTACCAAAATCATCTTGCGTGGGGCTTAAAAAGAAACCACATAGTGAACATTTTGCTTGGTATCTCAGCATGAGACACAGCATGCAGCCAAGCAAAACCACATTCCCCTACTTTTAAAGTATCTTAAAAATTTTATTGCCCATTAAGTATTTGTTTACTCAGCCTGTAGCTGAAACCACAGCACTGTAAACATTGCTAACCAATGCTATTTGAGGTTTTGACTAAAACCTCACATAGATGTGAGATTTGTTGGACTTTCTCAGGGAATCAGCCATGAGTCTGAGCACAAAAACAAGCCCAGGTATGAGAGAATGTAAGTCAAGGGTCCCACCCAGGATATCCTCCTGGCTCAACTTTTCCTTGGCAAGCCCCAAACCTGAGAGTCATTGTGGTAGAGGCATCATTGCTAAGGAAAGGGTGCAAGAAGAAGGATTCACAGCTTTTTTGAAGTTTAAAAATAGGGAAAGTCGTCTATCAGAGTGTCTGGGGATCAATGGGAGGAGAAAATCAGGGTGTTTTTTTTTTTTGGTCATCAGAATAGTGTCTTTTGGTTTTTGATTTTTTTTTTAAGATGCATATGGACAGAACAATTGAGAAATTAGCTACTAAATGAAGATGAAAGTTAATGTGTTAAAGTAGCTTTATGCTTTTAATCCCTTTTTAGATATTTAGTCTAAGCCTAGTATGGAACTGTCTGTAGCTGACATCAGAGAATAAACCATGCCATGTTTTGGCTACAGCCACATAAAAGCTTTGTTGAAGAGAAATACATGTATATTAATGATTTTTACCTGAAAATAGGAGTATATGCAACTCTGGTTTTGTCTATAAGGAATGATATTAGCGTATTTTCACCAGAGGCATTTTAATTTGGTCATTACAAAATGCTCAGACAGTGTTGCTAAAAGTCTGTTTCTTCCTGCCTGTAAAGCACTTATTTTATTAAAACTCCTGTAAAATATAGAAGGGAAAGGTTATTTATTAGTCTGAATGAATCCAGCTCATAAATATTTTCTTTTGAAATAGATTAGCTTCAATAAAAAGTCAGAGTATGTAACGCGTTACTCTTTTAATATGTCAATATTGAAAGCAAGATGAAAATAAAGTGCCCTCATCTTGAATTTCTCTATGACTGTGTAAGTTAGCCTTTTTCAGCACATCCATAACATATGAAAGAATTAGAAATCCCAGGTACTTTCCTAAGTAGAAATCAACCACTGCTGTGATTGATACCACTAAGTAACCATCTCAGTACTGAGATGTCCACTACTGGGATGGTTACTTAGTGGTATCAACCACAGCAGCTTAGTAAATCTAAATATTTGTGTGAGGAGTGTGACTAAAGCAAGTTCAACAGCCCAGGTGTGCAGATACATGTTGATTTTATTGATGGGCTACTTTTTTTAATCAGAAGCAATTATAACTACACAGAGTGGAAGATGTAAAGTCTTTTATTCTGGGGAGTTTTCAAAACAACATGTTCAGTTCCCATGTGTATTGCAGAACCTAATGATATAAGAAATGTACAACATTAAGCATGAGGGTACAATCTGTGTTTGAATTTTTCTAAATTACACAGTCACAAATTCATTCACTTGGGATATGGCATTAATATAAACGAGAAGACTGCAGCTAACAATCTTTAAAATGACAAACAAATAACCAATTATATTATTATTATTATTAGTAGTAGTATTAGTATTATTATTAGTATTAGTATTATTGTTGTTGTTGTTGTTGTTGTTGTTTCTTCTTATTTCACGTGTAAGAGAGACAGAGAAATTCAGAAATTTGCCCAAAGCCTCAGGTAGAGCTGGAAGTGCATCAAAGATTAAAATGGAGGAAAAAATGGTTCATTGTGTTCACACTTCCTGTAGACTGTCCAGTAAAGACCACATGCAGCTAGATCAGATACATGAAACAATCTGACTCTTTCTCTTATTTAATAAAACTTTTATTAAGAAAAAAAAATTATAAAAAAATGCAAACTTTACATGTTGCAAATGATTGATTTACTTTACAGTCTTTGACAATTGTGCCTACTAAATAGGTCAGGTAAAGATTCTGCTCTGTCAGCACACTGATTGTTGTACATATTGTTCTGATGCTATCAAGACAGAATGTGTCACTAAGTCTCATCTTTTACATGAAAAAAGGAAAAAATAACAAATCTTAAAGTGATTAAGCCACACCAGAATGAACAATGAAGAAACACCATTGAATGGTAATCCTTAATATCCATTTTTACTCTACAGAGACATACATCTATGATATACATATACATACACACACATGTATACATATACACACAAGTGTATTTGTTGCAGTATGTATGCAAGAGTAAAGATTTTATCACCTGCAACATCAAGATAGTGCATAAACTCTCTAACTTGGTTCTAGCTGTATAAAGACAGATCAAAGATTCAGCCCAGGTGTGGCTCTGGAGTTTCATTGCTCAAGGCTAATTATTCACAAAAAGTCCCCACCCTAGAGACCTGTCAGGCCGGTTTACCTTTTGGTTGGTAGACATTTTAGAGAAGACACTACCTAAGCTCAGCTATTTTGTATGACACACTACAGCATCTAAAACAATTTCACAGATTTTATGAGATATTTAACAAACTGCAGATTACATGTGAATGTAATTTTGGCGCCCAGAAGCAGAGAGGAGTTTCCAAGGACTTGAGCTCATGCTGAGCTCTAATTAAAACCAATTTCAGTGAATAGGCAAAAGCACAATACTGTAGAGATGGCTCAATGTTTTAACTTCATTATGATCAAGCCTACCAAAAATATTTATTTTGATCATGACCAAAACATGTGAAACATTATGCTACATACAAAAACTTATTTGATAATGCATCAAATATCATCATTTTTTAAAAAACCACTTTCAGAGATCTTTTTTTAAGGATGGTCTCTATTTACTTATGAGTCACTAACTGTGATCAAGGCTGCTGTAGTCTAAATCAAGAAAAGACAAAAGATTTATTTCAACTGTCTGTCCTTGTCATAGCTACACAGAGGATTAGCAAAGAAAAATAAGGATATTTTTGTAGAGACAATAGGTCTGTCCTGGGCACCAAGTTGAAGAGTTGAAGCTAAACAAGCAGAGACAATCCTGTTTCTTCTTGCAGTGCTCTATTCAATCTTTTCTCCTGAATTTCCTTTTAATAGTACAGCTGAAACATTCAGGAGTCTCACTCAATTATTTGAGCATTAACTCTATAGAGAACATAAAATTTATTTCTCAGTACTAGAAACCCATTTGCTAAAATGGTTACCAATATTTATTTTAAACAAATTAGTTCTTTTCTTTTAACAGTTGAGATTGTGGGGACACTTGTCCAGCCTATCTTTGCTCTCATTTGAAAAGAGATTTCTTTCTATTCTCTGCTAATTCTGGTATTTCTATATTTTTTTTTGGAAATGCCTTGATAGTACTGAAAAGTGTCAACATCTATCACATCTAGGGTTTTCAAGAGGTAAGTAAGCTAAGCAGTCTATTTGCATAGATATTTGAATTTGGCAATAAAAGCTGCGATTAAAATTCAGTAAAAAATTCTCCTGGAAAACAATACAATTTCCAGGAACTGACTCAGGAATGAGTTACAATTTTGCACTAGAGGAAATCTGAAGAACATATCATCTTCTATTAATATTGTAAACATCAACAAATCAATAAAATACATTTGTAAGGAAGGTGTCATTATGCATAAGCTGGGATGCAGATAGTTTAGTAGAGGAAAGATAAATATGCATGAGTGATTATGTGAGCTCTTACTGGGATCAGAAAGGTTGTGCTAACGATGTTGTGTCTAGTTCAATGTATTAACCTGTCATAAAATATTGCATCTGCTTATTAAGGGCTATCACTGCATGGAGAGAGGCTCACGGGGCAGGATGCTCTGGCACAACCAGAGGTCACCAAAGACTGGCCTCCAGCAACATTTTAGTCCATTAACTTTATTGGGTGGTTGTAACTCCCACGGATAGGTAAACAGAAACTGTTCCTGTGTTTTGTGGCTTTGCAGGATTCAGCCTTTCAGGATAATGGAATATGTGTGGAAATGTAAATCCAGTGAATATTTTTGATACCAATGAGAAGGATTTGTATGATGTTTTAGCAGAGTAAAAATAAAGTTGTAATAAATCAAGTAAAGTATTTTAAGACGATCCTGATTCCAGGTGCGATTCTCCCCTTTGTTCAGTTTGTGCATGATCTTGGCTATTCATATCAGATTAGAAGACCAGAAAGATTCCTCTTTTGCTCTAAATCAATGAATTAGTTCCTTCCTCAGTTCTGATGCATGAACTACGTAATTGGAAAAGTATTGTATTACTATATTTTGAATGGCACTTTCTATCACATTCTGAGCAGAAGAATGTGTCTTTATTTTTTTTAAATTCAACAATATGATGTAGAAGAATTCAAATTATAATAGCTTACTCTTCCTGACATTTTGCATATGTGCTTATATGCATGTTCTCCTCACTGCGTTACATCTGGGCTTTTGGCAAGGGTACAGTTTTCTTGAAATCCTACAGAAAACAGCACATTCAAAATGATTCTTCATGACGTCATCAGAACAACTTCAGTAAGTGAGATCATCTTGGAAGAGGAAGTTGAAGTTACTTGGGATCTCAGGAAGGGGTGCATGAGATTGTCTTGATTCATTAGACCAGGGGTTCATCCTAACAAATATACCCTTGGAATGGATGGAGAAATAATGTTATTTGAAATAAATAAAAACCTTAAATATTTTAAACTCTCAGTTGTGAGATAATTTCTATTTTGTGTCTTGTGTCTTATGTGAGACTTGCAAATGCTTAAGACAGTTTTAATCAGAGCAGTCATGAGACCTCCTAGAGTTCATGGAGGTTGTTAATATGGATTAATTCCCAATGGTTAAAGGCAATAGCTGTGAAGAAAACAAATAGATGGTGATCTGAAATTTGATCTATTAGGTATTCTATATCAGTAATTAGTACTTTTCTGTTCAGTAAAATGATGCCATGGGAAAATAATGTATAGGAGTAGTTTCTATTACTTGGTATCATACCATTAGTGAAGCCTTTTGCTACTAACAGCAAAATGCTGTTGTAATTTGTAGCAAATGCTATATAAAAAAATTAAGTATAAGTTACCTGACCTTGGAATCAAATGTATGTGGACTATCATAGCCTGCATGCCCAGTAACTCCACTCAGATGGGTGGAGATTAAGTCAGCACTAAATAAGTAGTGCTTGTAATAGTTTATACTTTATTTAGTGTAAATAGCTCTAAATAAGCAGCATAACAAGATGGCACAATTTGCTAATAGTGTTATCCACAGCACATGTGTCACTTCTTCCTCTTGAAAAAATAAGGAAAGGAAGGAGAGGAAGAGGGAGCAGAGAGGTCCCTCAGGGACACCTTGCCCCCTGAGGGTATCCAAAGGTGAGCTAGAGCTCACTGGACATGTCTGGCTCACAGATCTGACCTGAAATGTTCGTCATGCTAGTATGGAAATAGGAGCAAGGAGTTATGTCATGCATAAACCTGTGAACATGTCCATATGTGCATATGTGGGATTGGAAAAAGAAAACTGGAATGTGAGGAATTTTGTAAACTGTGGCTGGAGATTTCTAGTTTTCTTTTGAAGTTGTGTATTTTGGAGGGGAAAGGAGGGAGCAGAACCACTGCAGAAAGAGAAATTGTGTTATATGAATAGGCAGTCAGTGTTTTCAGGAATTTGCAAGTATTTAAGAAGTTAAAGGTGCTAAATAAGAACCAGAACTTTTATTTTTTCACAAGCTTCTGCCCATGACACACCTTATTTTAACTGATTATTACACAAATCATGAACTACGAAGATAATTGCTTCCCTGGCCAAATGACAAAGGAATCCTTATTTCCAGCATATGCCCTGTTGAATGCCGAAGGCATTGTACATGCTAAGGCTGATGCTCTGCTGTATAATAGACACCTACTGATTAGTAGTTCTCAAGCTTAATTTGGTTATGGCATGATAAACTAGGGAGTGTCTTTCTAAGTAAAACTGACATAATGCTTTTCTTCCACTGGAACTAAGATAAATCTGTGCTTCCAATACAGCACCTCCAGAAAAGTTAATTAGATTAAATTTAAAGCATCTTTTACACTTTATGTATTTGACAATTAAAAAAAAATCCATTTTTCTCACAGTTGAGTGTTGTACCTGTCTAACTGTTTTCCAAAGTTACATTAGGCAACATGAGTACCAGGCTCATGTGTGGCTCCTTTGTCTATATCTCTCCCCAGGGGACATGTCTGTGTTTTTTCCTTACATTCTACTAATGTTGCTATTCATAAGAAGCCAAAGACTGCTTAAACTGATTTGGCTTTTGCATTGGATATACACATCTCTCTATTTTAAAACCTACCAGAGAGAGAAAATAAGTGCATTTACCTGGAGGAGGTTTCTGAGAAGACTTGATGCTGGAGTATCACTGCAAAGGAAAAAAAGGGTAATAATATTGATGGTGTCTCACTGGTAACTGAGAACATGAGAGATCCTAATGTCTGCTGCTGGAATGAGAGTCTGCTCTGTGTTTTTGAGAAAGCTTTTAACTGAGAGAGAGGGAAGTGCTTTTGTATCCCTTGGACCTGAGTGACTGCCCAGCAATCAGCTAAGGCAGCAAAGCACATGTGGATGGCTGTCATTTTGTCTGGATAAGTGGCTCTTTCTCATGCTTGATAAAGATTGATGAGGTTCTGAACCCTTGCCAAAAATATGCCAGTGTGATTCAAATCAAGCTTGTCTTTGAAAAGATGATCTATACAGCTTGAAAGCCATTGAGACTGAGGCTGTGAGGAAAAGTAAGAATTTGGGAACTGAGTCAAGCTTAATCTGGTGGGCTTGGGCAGTCCCATACCCCCACATCTGCAGTAGGCTGATGTGTCTGCGCTAAGCAGGTGACCACAGTAAAGCCCTGAGGTCTGCTCAGATGAGCTGATGTTGAGGAGCCAAGTGTACCCCCTAGGACCATGCACAGTAATTTGGTATAAAGTGGTTTAAGATTAGTGGTTTTCCACCTGTTTACTTACCCTAAATAAGCTCTGAATATGTTTGCTAAAGCATATGGGTAAGGAGTCAAATTGCTAGCAAAAATATGCAAAATTCATGCCAGAGCAAATATATGAAACTTCAAAAAATATTTGTGCAGGCAAATAAGGGGCTTTGCAGGCATCAGGGCAGTGGGAGGGAGAAACTTTACACCATCCTCTGTGATGTTTGCGCTGTGGTGTTCACGTGGGAGTGGTTACCAAAGATCAAAGGTCACATTTCAACAGAGGAGAAGAATAATGCACTCACACTAATTCACATAATTATTCCCAATTAGCTAGAAGATAAATGTAACTGTCATTTATATATTTTATGGATTCTGTTTTTATATTTGTAGGTCACATGATGCAACACCACAGACATTACATTACAGACTGGCTGCACCTTAAATTTAATATCCCATGAGGACAATAAGACCTACATGATGAGAAGAAGATGATGACTCCTATTGTGGATGATCCATGCTGCTGGTGTTCCTACTATTACTGACCTAATACTATAAGGATATCAAAATAAAATTGAGTCAGTACTTTAATCAGTAATATTCCTTTAATGGAATACCCATGGAATGACCATATAATCATACCATATAACCAGCAAGTATGCCTATACATACTTCAGCTTGGCTTTTCTAGAAGACAGATAGTTTATCAGGGAAGATACGAAATAATTATTTGAATTTCAATAATAATTATTTTTAGATTACCTAGTCACACAACACTCAGAGTCACCTACAGCACATTGCCCACAACCTAATCTTATGTGAACTACTTTAATTTATAAAAAAAGCATCTCTTACAATTGGGTCTATAATTCTATCTAACTTCCGATAAGATTGAAAATTATAGGTGGATGTTATGAAGGAAGCATCATCCATTCTCTCCAGGTTCACAGTAAATACTATCTGTCATTCTTTCTAGATAAAAGTTTTAACATAAAAGTACTGTAACAAATGCAATCCAGATTTGCCCATTAGACAGTTTAACACAGATTCTACTGCTGATTCTTAAAATAGTCATGGGACCGAAGATCACAGGACATGCAAAATAAAATAAAGTCTTGGTAGCTGATGGGCAGAAGTCAAGATGTGATTGCACATTCCTGATGCTTACTGTCTCATTTGGGGTGCTACTAATGTGGGTGTGCAGCTCAGCTGAAAGGTGACCAAGAAGTCCTGTTTACTTGCTTTCACCCAAATCATTGTGAGGATGTAATTCTCTTCCTTTGTCCTTCACCTTGGGGCCAAAAGTAAATGAAAGCCATTAAAGGATTGTAGTGAGTCAAATATTTATTTGAGGTTGAAGAAAAACTCAGGAAAGGCTGCAATGAACAGGAAGGGCAGGGACAATTTGTTGTTTAAAAAAAGCCAGAGATTTTGTGTAAAAACAAACAAAACTTTTCAGCTCTATAGCACTTTGAAATAAAAGTTCTCCTAATTGGAGAGATCTCAGTTGGATAATCTGAGTTAGGTGTGGACTCATTCAAAGACTACAGTCTCTCAAGGGATACCTGCACTGTGCCTTGTTTGTGAGACCCTGTCTCTTCAGGAGTGTACCTGCTTGTGGCATAGACTTATCCACAGCCACCATCCCTTGGAGGTGCTTGTTCCTGCAGGGCCTTCTCCAAGGACCAAAGCCTTCAGAGACAGATCTGCTCCAGCATGGCCTTACCCACAGCCACAATCCTTTCAGAAATAGACCTGCTCCAGCATGGCCTTACCCACAGCCACAATCCTTTCAGAAACTGACCTGCACCAACATGGCCTCACCCTTGGTTCAGGCCCTTCAGGGGTGTTCCTGCTCTCTCATGGGCTTATCCAATGCCACATTCTTTTAGGTGCTCCAGCACAACCTCATGCACAGCCACTGGTGCTACAAGGTGCACCTGCTGCAGCATGGATCATCCACAACCACAGATGCTTCCAAGTGTATCTTCTCCTGCATGGACTTATCCTTGGGCCACAGCCCCTTCAGAGGTACACTTGCTGTGACACAGATGTAACCATGGATGCAGAGTGTCCCATCCACAGGTGTGGTCCCTTCAACTCAAGTTCACACTGGAGTTCCAGCCTGTCCAGGAAAGCAGCACAGGACCAGAAGTGACACCTTGGCCACCTGCCAGCTCAGGCTCGTCACCACTGCTGTTATCAAAATGTCCCCAGGCACAGCATCACAGCAAGGACTCAAAGCAAAACTGGTCACTGGTGAACATTGGACTCTAATACACAGATGGCCAAGCAAGGCCCATGGCAAGCACAGGAGCCTGCCAATTAATAGCTAAAGAGCAATAAAATAAGAAATAAAACTGATCTAGCACATTCCAATGTCTGAGTGCCCCCTCCTTCTTTCTTGCCCCAACTTTCTGGCAAAAAAATCTGCACATTTGTTTCCAAACAGTTAAAATCTTGCTTCTTAGCATTCTCATTATTACACAGTGATAAGTCCTAGTCTATCACCAGTAATAATCACTGATATTATTTGTTCAAAGTATTCTGTACCTAGATTATGAGATAATAAATAATTTCTGAAAGAATTCAATATAGGTTTGTATTGGAATGTTCCACAAAGCGTCTAGCACAAGTGCATTGCATTTTCAAAAATTAAAAAACCCAACATACTTAGGAGCAAATCTATATGATGCTATGCAGTGGTTGATATTTGAGCTAACATGTTTACAGGCACATAATAGCACCATGAAGAAACACTAAGTAAGGTTTTGAAACAGCATAACTGCTTTCCAGCTAATTAGTCTGAATACAACATGCCACTGATGCAGTTAACAGTACTAACTCAGTAATACTCCAGGGATTTCTGCTCTGTTACACAGTACAGACTCCCCTGTAATGTTATACATCTTACATTTTTAGGTGCTTTTTCATGTTTCCTGGCTGTACATTAAGTTTTGTTTATTTGCAGATTCACACTGAATACTTGTAAAACATGAATACTGTATAAAGCATCTGGAATATGTGCAAAATATATTGGTTAATTCCAGGTGTTTCTTAACATTTCTTGCAGACATCATGCTTCAGCACTGGGATCATAGACCCAGAGGATTAATATTTTGTACCACCTCCTTCCTCCTTCTTTGAGGGATGGGCTAATAGGTTAAATGAATAAAAGAAAACAAATTCCCTCTTATTGTTCATGGTTTGAATGTGGGTAGGCTTAGCCTGCTATCTCATAACTTGAGGTGGGACTCTGGATGTCAAATTTTCTTTCCTGTTTGGCTCCCTGGCTGGAGATGGCTCCAAGGCTCAGCAAGGACTCAAGCTCTGGTAGACAATTTCCCTAGTCTTGCAGACTGTGGCAAGCCCACACACTTCTTTGATCACACATGAGAGCAGTGAAGGATCAGGGTGCTCTGGCTTGATGCTGACAAGACTGCGGTGGTTTCCTATGAACTGTCTTATCCCATCATCAGACAAAGCAAGACCCAGTGTGCAACTGGGCCCAAGGGAGAAGCTGCCCCAGAAGAAATTATTTCATTTTTCCTTAAGCAGGGTTTTTGGGCACAGAGCAGCTGCTACAGCAACACCACTTTGCTGTAAGGCTTTTGGTGGAGCAGCCTTAGCAATGAAACTACAATAAATCTAAAGAAGGGACATCCTGAGGCAACAAACCCAAGAAGAGGGAGTATTTCCTGAAGAAGCATCACTGCACATGAGGGATGGAGAAGTAAGCCTCAAAAGGGATGCTGACTATAAAACCACAGCACTACACCCTTGGTGCTGTTTTTTAAAAGGCTTGTCTCAGTAACCCAGCTCTCTGACAAACTCTGCAGTGGGTTTGTTCATGTGGCACTCTACAAGAAATAAAATATAATGATTACTTTCAATATAAAACACATGCAAATAATTTGTCTTGAGTTAATCTTGATCCAATATTTTAAAAAAGAAAAATCAGCCTAGGGTCAAAGGCTGTATCAGGATATCCAGCTGATCCTAATCTTTTCATGGGCCTTTTCAACCCAGACTACATCCTTGGCCTAGTCACTTGGTAGGTCCATACTTTCATTTTCCTCCCTGTAGAATGAACTGTGGACATTCCTGCCCTGTGAGGTGTTTCAAGGAAGTTTCAGGAGAAGGATGCCATTTATGAACAAACAGCCACAAACCAGTAAGTAACCTCATATCATGTTTAATGGCTGCCCATCAATCAGTATCGCAATTATCAGCATGACTGTGTGTGGAAGATCCAGTAATGGTCTGTCTTTAGGACTGCTTTCACTCTCCTTTCATGAACAATGCATTAACATGGCATTTTCAAGCATTCTTTCTTTGTTCAAAGCAATTGCTCTCCACATTTTGTCTGCTTGGGTATAAAAATGAAATAAAAAACCAATCCGATCTAGCGATGATTCATTTGAGGTCCAGGACCATACAAGTGAGAAAACATCCAGTATTTCTTCATGTTCATTACTACGAGGGCCTCTGCCTCTTTTCCAACAAAACCTGCTGTGTTATGCATGGATGTCCCCATGCCTGCACTTGGCTTTGTTTGCTTATACTCTTCTATGCCTGTCTGCCCCTCCTGTGTATACATTTATTATATAAATAAGTATGACTTAGTTACTTTTCTGTGATCTACATGAGATTTAACAGTAAACTGCTCAAGTTCAAGAGTAACACACTGATATTCGACACAATGATTAAACTCTCCCTAAACAAGAAAATACAAACATACAGCAAATACTTGACCTGGATGTTGTGGAAAACCTTGTTCTCCCATGGTCCTGCAGATACTCCAATGACAGTGGTGGTGCAAACGTGACCCTGTGATCACCTAAGTTGAACAGATGGGGTTCAGAGCAAGGCACTGGTCTTTCAGTGTCCCTGTAAAAAACACGAGGAAACTCAAATAAGACATGGAAAGAACAGAAATAACAAGGTACATCCCATAAGGATTTAGGACATTGACCATGAAAAAGTATTGACTCTTTGGAGTCTTTATGTGTGCTCTTAACAGGAACTAGAACATGTTTCAAAGCCTTGTAAGAGATAGAGTGGCTGGCAAAAGCTGGCAAACTTGCTGTGTTACACAACTGTGGAGAGACTGCAAAACATTAAAAGGGAAGAGACAATTCCAGAGAATGTGCTGCTGCCTTATCAGCAGTTATCAGCCATAAAGAGACCAGCAAAATAATAAAGAGTAACCCTTCCCCAAAGACAAAAATGAAGTAAACATTGCACCAATGAACATACTGCAGTCTTTCAAGATGATATTACATTG
>NW_005054305.1:5491770-5504202 GCF_000277835.1 Geospiza fortis | reverse complement strand
AAAGAGTGTAAAAAATCAGCTACGAGGAATAAAAGTTTCCATGGTACAACTCATGGTAAAGGAATGACATTAATTTGTATTGATCCATTTTAAGATAATATTGGGAGGCACATTGTTATCGCATAAACACATTCACAGGTGTATGTGGTTTTGACTATCAAGTAGATTGGCCCAAGGGGAACTAATTGCAAATTGGATTATTATCTGTGAGTCAGTGATATAGTGTCTTTAACATATTGACCTCAACTATTCATTTCAATTTAATGTATTGTAATATTTTATTTTATGTTAATAAATTTAATGAGTTTTCTCTTCAATTTTTTAAAAGTGTTGTTCTATGCTATCATACTGTAAAAGAAATTATCATCTCTATGTAAGAAAAATACCAACTAATTTTCTATTAAAAGAATTTTTATTATGCTTATATCTTTATAATATTATCAAGGTTCTGTTTGCCTTTTCCACTTTTTTTATGATTTTCAAGGGCATGTTCCTGTTTTCCCAGCTTTGAAAAGGATCAATAGTATTCTGGAAACCAGAACATATGTTATTTCTTAAGAGTTATATTTACTTAAGGCATAAAACCCAAGATGATTTTATAGGACATTTATTTTTTTATACCAGATATTTAAATTACATAAAAACTTACTTCCCTTGCATTATATGCAGAATATTCTAAATAAAACTATACAATATATTCCATATGATAAAATATAAACCATTTGACAGTAAGCACAGTGTCTCAATTTTGTACTCTTCAGTAACGTGAGAAATTAAAAAAAAAGATTATTTCTGGCAATGTGCTCTTTGCTCTACAAACTTGAGACTTTGGTTGCTTTCCAACTTACCTCCCTCTAGATCTCCTTCTGTGAAGGCAAAATTTATTCAATGCTAGACTGGTAATATTCAAAAGCCCTTTGATCTCAATATTATGCTCAGTCTTCTCTCCATTTGGCAATGAGCTTGAAAACCACCAAAATAATTCACCTGCTCTGTCTTTTGTCATCTCAGTTGCATGCTCAAGGTAATGTTTCTTGCCTCATATATCAATGAATATTTCAATCTGCTCCATCTTCTCTACCAAGTCATGGTGTAGATTACTAGGCCCTTGGCTTCCTGTCAAACACTGCTAAAGGAACTCTAAAGGAAAAACAACCTACCACACCATGAAAACACTTTCCCATAATAATGAGTTAGAGTTTCTTTTGTAGTTTTTCTAACCATTCCTTTACAAGCCTTTTGGTCATTGCTGATACCTGCCATAAATGTCACATGACCTTCCAACTGGTTCTGAATTGCTATCTAATGGGGACTGAATTTTTAAAAATTTCTGATGAATACATTTTGATGGAGTTTTTATGTCTCACCCACAGGAAAGCTATGAAAGCATCCTGGAGTTCAGGCATTAAAGCTTAATAGCTCCTGGGAAAAAGGGAATAGGAAAAAGGGACAGGCAATTGTTCTTCTTTTGATCTACCATCAGGTCAGCCCAAAGAACAATATGAAATGCTCCAAACAAAAGCAGGGATTGGTCACTTGAGCCATACCAACTGCTGGAAAATCTGATGCCCTCTCCCTGGCACCCACACACCGCAGGGATTAATTGGCAGCCTAGTGACCTAGACAGTTTCCTGTTTTGCCTAAGCCTACAGCCATCACCAGATCCACATTCCCAGTCTGGCAAAGGAACGCGGGAGGCACAGGTATGACAAAAGCCTGGTGGCATTACAGGCAGTCCTCACTTCAGACTCGTAGGTGCCAACAGGTTTTTGCTGGTGGTAATGTAATGATGCAGGAATGCAGCTACTACCAGCGGAGACAGCAAGTGACAGGCTTTGGAGATGCTGCTTATATGCCTACAGTGTCAAGTATTCTCTGCATCCTTTTCTGTAGCTTTAAGTAACTTGCCAGTGTATTAAGGATGCAGCTTCATTTATCTAAAAGCATTAATGCTAAACATACTGGTTTTAGATTCACCTGGGTGAAAATTGACCATAAAAGTGTATTAAATAGTCCTAAATATCTGAAGATGCCTGAAATTTATCAATAAGTAATTAATCAAGAAACAGAAAGGGAAGAAGACAGAAAATAAATTCTTGCTAAGGAATCAAGTATTTCATATGATCAGAAAAAAAGAAATTTTATTGATATTTCTGATCAATTCTGAAGCATAGACTTGCTCTATATATCCATCTGTTAATGAAAGCCTTTAGCTCCTCCCTCTCACTCTAGTAACTAACCAGTCTGAGCTTTGAGGCACCAATGAATTTCAGTGCTCTGTTGTATCCTGCAGGGCTCATAGCAATTATTGCAAGAACACACCAAAAACATAGGAAATTTACCCTTAGCAATCCATTGTTTTCTTTCCCAGACATCTTCACTACTTTCCCTTCCACACCCACTTCTGTTTTCTCTGAGGAGCAAAGCTGAGGAGATGAGATGAGACTGTTTTCTACATAAGATAGAGACAGGGAAAGGCAGCTCATGTCTTTTGACCTGAGTGAAATCTGCCCTTCAGGACCAATTCCAAGTTTCAAAGTAGATAAATCAATCCTTCTTACAGCATTCATTATGTTATGCACTGGAGGACAAGAAGGTTAAAAAGGCATGTATTTCCATACATGCTGTTTATGTGAATTGCTAAGGTCAGGCCCGAGTTTTCCTGAAGATATGGGGAGAGACACTGGAAGAATCCTCTCTCTAAGGGAAGCTACCTAGGGTTTAGATAATAATTTCAGAAGTCATGTACAGTGTCTCACTTGACATATGGGCTGTAATCAGAGCAGGCTTTTCCTCAACGGTCAGGTCTACATGCCCATAAAGATGATGGAGCAGAAAACAAAGGAAGGTTCAGAGATTTCAAATCTACTAGAAGTACTGGGTCATCCTGAGCTGTGCAATATCTAGCAAAACAACAGTAGGAGAACACTTATTGTTGTCATTGTCCTCCCCTTTCTCCTCTCCTGTTCATCATCTTCCATGAGGCCCAACACAGGAATTTGAACAGCAGAAGGAGAATAGCTGTGCTATTTCTTTCTTTTCCCCAAATTACTTAGCTGTATCAAGGTTTAGATTACACTGTCAAGTACTCCAGCTGAGGTCGGTGTTTTGCCAGCAGCTTGTAAAGAGCAGCAACAGCACAAGAGCCTTGAGAGCCACAGGATGCTGGAAATCTCTTTGTAAAAAAAATGATTGTGAATAGGTCAATATTTTTAAAGCATTCAGTCTACTGTATTTCAAATCTGAAAAATATATGTGGTGAAAATTTGTTTGCATACCCACCATTGTCACTGAGGTTGGAGGAAAGTTAGGCTGGATAGGGAAAGGCAATTTAGGAGCATGAGATCTCTGAGAAACCCTGAGTCAGCTCTGTGAATTCCTGCTTGAGGTCTCTTATAAGAGATTCCTTGGTACACAAAACACAGATTTGAAGGATGAGTGGGTAGTCTCCATTTACAAGCAAACATGAAATATATTACATTGTGTTCTTTGGAATGGGATTCAAGTCTGAGCCTCCCAATTTCCAGCCTGATGGAAAAATCATCAGGCACCTGAAACCTCACTGTAGAGAGTTAATACTAATAACCTTGGGCACTCCCAGGGGTAGTGCAGAAAAGAGGCAGAAAATTAATTTAAATACTAGAGCAATGCCTCACAGAGTAAGTACTATAGCTTGAGTAGTATGGATGGCTGATTATACACTGCCTTCTCACATTTTATGAGAAAAAATTGGTTGAAGTACGCAACCTGAAGAGGAAATTCAAACAGCAAATAGATGGCTTCCTAATCCTCTTTATAGCCATGGATTAACTGCTAAGTTTTCTTCTTTAATACTTCTGAGTTGTCAGTTTAGGCTGCTCCTTGTTCCTTTAGAATCCTCACACATGACCTTAAGCTTTGCCTCTATGTGCTACAGGAAGAGTGAGTACTGAATTCAAGAACTGTGTGTACTATTGCTGGTGAAATGGCATGAAATGAACATTAAAGGCTTTTATATAACTTGTGTTACCTGAATGTACTTCTGGTGGTTAGGAACCATCTCTAACTCTGATGAAGTCAGCAGCTGAACCCACATTAATGGCAGAGTTGCAGAGTCAATCTCAGCATTGTGTTGGCCAGAGATCTCCACTGATGGAGCATGTCCTGAGATGTGAGGGATTTTCATGGAGATTATGAAGAGAAGAGTGAAACAAAAGGCTCAGGGACCATGCTGTCTTGAGGGTTTAGCCAACACAGATCACAAAGTAAAGAAAGAGTAATGCACTTCACTCATCAAGTGCTCCTTTCTGATGAGAGGGCTGGTTGAGCCTCATTTGACTAAACGCTTTATTACAGATTGTGCACATATCAGCCACAAGTCATTCATATAAATTGCTGTGATTGCTGACTACAGAAATCTTTGCTGTTACCCAAAATGATCCTTTCTTGAGGAAGTAATAGAGTAAGACAGGTGCTCATCCATCACTGTAGTGTAATAATAAGAGGAAAACCATAAAGGTAAATATCTTATGGAACAACATTTTAATTTATAATATAATACAATAGGATTTTTAATTATATCAAATATAATTAAAAATCATCATTAACTCCTGATAAAAAAATGTCAGTTTCTCACACATCAGCTTCACGGGGTAGAACAGTTCAAAGGCCTGATTATCTCTGGTTTTCTTTCAGGAGACATCAGAGTGTATTCACCTCAGCCATGATGCAGAACAGGGATTTGTAATTGTGGGGGCTGCACTGTAGGCTACAGACCCTTGAAGTTTTCTTATTGCCTCACTTCAGCTCATCTTTAATATTTTTCTCTCATGGTGCTGGCACCACTCATATCCTGCTATTGGGTGGCAGCTGGGCTGCATTGAACATGACCCTGACATTGTGTCCTGTGTGCAATATAATGTTACCATTGCTGTGCTACCATGCTACAGATTTAATTGTAAATATCCACATGGCCCTCACCCTATACACAGCCAGCTGACTTCAAGAGGTGATGTCTAGTCATTCACTGGATAAAACTAGACTGTGGTTAGTTAGCCCGTTCCTGGGGCAAATTGCAGCTAATTGATTGCAAGGAAAAGATGCACGATTCCAATGCGGCACCTCCCAAACGTTCATTGTCACTTGTTCATTCCTTGACGTTGTAGTTTCGAAGGATTCATCTACAGCCTGTCCAGACCTGTCAAGTCACACGTGCTGAGTAAAGGCTTGCTCACCCTTCTGGCCCCCTTTGCCAGTCCCCTCCCAGTGACATCTCAGGTTTTGTAGCACGTAGAGGCACCTTCTCCCTTTGTTGTTCCCCCATGTCACATGCAGCTGGACACTGTTATCAGCTCTTTCCTGGGAACAACGCTGTGCGTAGGTCCTGTCTTATCACAGGCTTTTTCAGCATGATTCCCATGTCTTGCAAAATCTGATTGCAACACATTCAACTGCTCCTCTGACTGCAGTGTTATTGATGTTCCTCTAAACAGATGCAACTTGTACATCAGTTGGGAAGTAAACATAGTCCTGACTCCATTTACACAAATTTCTGTCTATCTTTGAATGGAAAAGACAGACAAGCCTGAGAAGAGTGTGGTGTTAGTGTGTGCACTGAACTCAGTGCAATGCTATCCCCTTTCTCAAAGATCGTGGGAAAAGTTCAGTCCTTTTTTTGCTGATTCAGTGCAGAGACTTTTCAATTGCTTCCTCTCAAAGCAATGTCACTCTCAGTGCATGTCATTCACTTACTAATGCAGACCTAGCTTATATTTTTCAGCAATTCTTTTCCTTGCTAATCTTTCATATATGCATGGGTGGAGTACTCATGGTAACTCAAACCTGTCCAGCAAGAAAGAAGTCACTGCATGGAAGATGTATCAATCTTCATTACACATTTAAAATTGTAACTGACAATTTATTCTGGAGTTTCAGAGTGATACCAAGAGTTTTTCAATAGCATCTTATTAAACTTTTATTTAAAAAAAACTTGTTAGATGCTATTTTTTTTTGGAAGAAATGTGCTAACTTGGTAACATTTTATTAGGCACAGGTTATGGTCTTTTATACTGAGATTATTGTGTCTGGTTAATTCACAGTTCCAAACTAAAAAGATTCAAGCTCTTGTTCTCTTGTTTAATTGATTTAATTATTGTTGAATACAAAGGTTAGGAGAAATATTTTTCTTGTTAAAGCAATGTGATCAGCACCAAATACTCCAAATTATTCACACATTGGAAAATGTCACCCTCAACCATCTTTACATTTTTTAATTCAAATTTTCAGTTGAAATGTTGAACTGACATTTTTTCTCATTGCTTTCATTTTTCAAGTTATGCAGAGAAATAAATGAATGTTCATAAAAATACTTTGGACTCCCTGAGCAATTTTTAAAAGCTTGTTATGGAAATAAAGTTTTGCATAATTAGGAGCAGATAGTAAAAATAATGAAACCTTGCCAGAATTTTAGATTTGCAAAATGGTCCAGTAAAGAAGCCAAGAAACACAAGAATGCCTAAAGTAAAAAACACCCTTGTAAAATAGAAGCAGCAATTGATTTTATTCAAGAAAAATATGCCTATTAGTTGAAATTCCTGTGTGTTGACAATTAATGAAATGTTATGATCAGAAATGAATTTATTAAATTGATATATGTACCATGTTGAGAATAATCTGATGAAATATTTAATTTTAAAATAATATTATAAATTCTAGGATAAATATCTGTTTCTTAAATATATTCAAAAACCTGTGAAAGATAATTACACTTCTAGCACAGAAAAGAGTAAATTATGCCATTAAGTTATAATTCTAATAGAACTATAGCAGTTCAATAAAAAATGGAGCAAAATTCTTTCATCACTTACAGAAAGAGCTGAGTCTGTCTACATTCATGAATGGCCTGTCAGATGTCCGAGATGAAATTACACTAATTTTTTTTTTTTGAGTAATTGCATCAGAATATGGGAAAGGGATAGGTCTGGTACCCTTTTTCAGGGTGTGTTGTTTTACCTTGCTGTTTTATAGCACAGGACAAGTGGTCCCAGCTGGCTATCCACAGAGCTTGGACCCCTTGAAGAGGACGTCTCACTCACATTGCTCCTTAGTATATTGGACTGCCCGGGTCCATTAGCATCTATGACTCACTTGTGTCTATGACCCTGTTTAACATATTTTATAATAAATTCTTTAGTGAGCTGGAGTTGAACTGCTCCAGACAACCTCTATTAGCATGAATCATTATTATCTAAACATTCGAAGGTAGAACTGGATCTATGTTGTCTGGTTTCAGCATAGCCAAACCTAGCTTGCAATCATATTCTAGCCTGGAGCTCTATCACTTAAAAACAAACTTGAATTTGCTATGCCAAAAGCAGTATTCATTAGTCAATCTTGAATTTCAAATCCTGGCTTGTAATAAGGAATTGAGAGAAATAAATGTTTTAATAAAAATAAACACTAAAATTGTTTGAGAAGTAATGCTTGTAATTATCAAGGTGTTGCTTTGTCCTTGCATCATGAATGTTCCAGGCAGCCCTGATTCTCTCACCTCAAAAAAAAAAAAAAAGGATGTGGAAGAGCTCTAGTAGATAGAGAGAAGACCAATAGAGATGATCAAAGGTAGAATGACTTCCAGGGGAGGAGCAATTATACAGGCTCGGAAACTTTATCCTGGAAAACAGATCACTGAGGAGATATATGATAAATTAATAAAAAATTGGGAGTGGCACGGTAAGGGTGAATAGGCATCACTTGCTCATTGTGTCTCTCCATAAGTGGTTGGGTCAAAAGAGACAAAATGAGGTGGTTTTTTCATGTAGCATGTGTTAACGTTAAGCACTACTTGTGAAAGGGTTTTTTGAAAGCTAAAGCTTGCACAGGTGGAAGGCCAAACTGGAAAAGTTCAGATATCTACAGGGTCACAGAGTACACAGTGCCCATGAACCGCCCACATTGCAAGCAATCAGTCTGCTGCAACATTTGGGAGAAGCATGACTACTCACTTGTCCTGTTTTCTTAATTTTTCACTTGATAGCCTGTTCTAGCAATCATTTTGGTCTGGTCCAGCACAGTTATTCTTATATTCTTTGTTTATTACTTGATCATCTTTAATATTTATACAGAGCATATGCACTTTTTTGGGTACCTATCCAATAATTATGAGTTTGTGTCTCAAGATTACTTCCTGAAAAACATTGCAGAAAATCTGTCAGAATAGAAATAATATGAATGAATATAGAGCATTTCAAAATGAAATAAAACATGAACCACTAGTCCAAATGTTTGTAGCTTAAATATACACATATAGTTTTACTAAGTCTTCCATTATGGTATAAAACATTTAAGAGATTTTAACATTGCTATGAAAATGCATTATCTTTCACCATGAATGAAGTTAAGTACCAAAATATATATTTAAAAGTCCTTATATTGGAAATGGAAATAGTATGTAATGATGACTGGGAAACCAGACAACTATAAGCTGAAGAATCTGACCTGTAATACAGGTAGTATAGCTAACTCTTATTTGGACCTCTTACACTATTTGCCTGATTGAAAATTTAGTGAAACATACTCTGATGTTGATCAGGGTCTTAATAGTGAAATGTGTGTTTTACTTGACAACTTCATGGTAGAAAATTCAACATTTGGGTATGCCATTGAGAGACCTCAATGAGATACTTATGGGAAGGTATTTATTTGTTTCTGGTGGATCGCCTTTATTTTTCTGTCAGGTGAAATCACTCTGCAGTTGACAGCAGAAAACTGGAGTGCAAATTGATACTGGGTTTAAAATTATAGTTAAGAACATCTCTCTGCTCTGATGATTTCATGGTTTTTTTGGAAGATTTGGGATGAAAAAGGGGACAGACTACATTTAACCCTGCCCCAGAGGACGTCCTGTCTCTAAATTGGAAAGTCACATATTTGATGGATGGGACCACTCAGTGAAATTGGCTGGATGGTGGCACTGAAAGACCTGTGGTGAACATCTCTATGGCCAAGTGGAAACCAGTGATGAACAGCATTCCTCAGGGGACATCACTGGGACCAGCACTTATCAACAACTTTGCCAGTGTCATGGAGAGAGGGACTGAGGGCACCCTGAGCAAGTTAGCTGCTGGCACCAGGCTGTGTGGTGTGGTAAGCATGCTGCAGGGAAGGGATGCCATCCAGAGGGACATGGATAGGTTTGAGAGATGAGCCCATGTGGAACTCATGAAGTTCAACAGGGCCAAATGCAAGGTCCTGCACCAGGGTTGGGGCAATCCCAAGCACATAAAAGTTGGGCAGAGGATGGATTAAGTGCAGTCTGAAGGAGAAAGTTTTGGGGACTTGTTGGTTGACAAGAAGCTCAACATATCTCAGCAGTGTATGCTTGCAGCCCAGAAGACCACCATGTCCTGGGCTGCATTAAAAGCAGGTCAAGGAAAGTGATTGTCTCCCTTTATTCTGTTCTTGTGAGACCCCACTTGTCATGTTACATCCAACTATGGGGCCCCCAGCATAGGAAGGATGGGGACATGGTTTAGCAAGTCCAGAGAAAGGCCACAAAGATGATCAGAGGGCTGGAGTGCCTCTGCTATTAAGAGAGTGGAGAGAATTGGGGTTGTTTAGCCTTGAAAAAAAAAGTACTCCAGGGAGATCCTATAACAGCTTTCCAGTTACTCAAGGGGGCCTACAAAAAAACTGGGGAAGGATATTTTTATAAAGGCATAGGACAAGAGGGAATGGCTTTAAACTGAAAGATAGTAGGCTTAGATATAAGGAAGTAAATCTTTACTGTGAGGAGACACGGGAACAGATTGCCCAGAGAAGTTGTGGATGCTTCATCCCTGGAAGTAGCTGGCCAGGTGGTCTGGGGTTTAGATCTCAGCTAATACCTTAAAGATCATCTAGTTCCATTTGCCCTGCCACTGGTATGGTTGACAGTGTCTCTACCAGTGACAAGAGGACTATAACTAGATAATCTTTCAGGTATTTTCCAGCCCCAACTATTCTTTGATTGGATGATAATTCAAGTGGGTCAGTGGTGTGTTTTTAAAGGAAATGTGAATCCAACCAGTAAAAAATACATCAATGTCACTGGGAAAGTTGACACTTTTGCAGAAGTGAAAACAAAGGACTTATACCTCCTTTGCTTCTTACTTTCTTTGAGGAAGAGGGAAGTATTTACCTTGGTAACAGGGATTAAAAATCAACAGTAGCAAACAGAAAAGTACATCTGTTCAATAGTAATAGAATATATTAAATGAGATGTCAACTGGTAATTCTAGCCCTGCTACTCAATCAACAGCAGTTCCTTTCCTAGCACTTTCTCCTGCTAGGAGCCCCATAGCTTGTGTCCCCAAATGACCCAGCAGGAAGTGTCAAAAAAATCTGACTAGGCTAATCAAAGACTTCTGACTGCTCCAGAGGGCAGTACATGGGACAAGTTGGAGTATTAACCTCTTGGGGAGATGCTGGAGGGGAAGGACTGTTCACTCCCCAAAGAAACAACACTTTGAACAGTCATGCCTCTAATGCGTCTTTTCTCATATTTTGTTCATATTATCCACCTATTAAGAAAGCATAAGTTAAGACCCAGACTGTTTGCAACAGAATAGCATAAATTAACAAGAAATAGACTTGAAAAGTAACAGAATTTGCTGTTACAAAAAATAACAGCAAATGTTGGAGTAGCATTTTTTTAAGGTTTTAATGTACCTCAACTTGCAGGCAGGTTTGCACAACAACAACTACCATTACTGCATAAAACATAAAAATGCATAAAATTTTTTTAAGATACAGGTGGTTTGCTTTACTCTTAATGTTTGTATTCAATAATAGTTTTGATTTCTGAATTTAGTCTTAAACTGACTGTCCTTTGCATCTCAGAAAATGACGTTTGTTAATATTAACTAAAAATATTTTACAACTGACACTGAGTGACAGGTAAAAGCACAGTTCTACTCAGTGGGAATATTCCACTCTGCACAGAAAGAATGCATAAACATAAACCCCCTAATTGACAACATAGTCTAATAAAATTATTTGTTCTATATTATCTAATTTTGTGTGTTCTTTCATCATATCAAAATTGGAGGAACTAAAACAATGGACCAGCTATGATATAGCACACTGCCTCAAACTGTCAAGCAGGAAAAACTGTTGTCAAATAAAACCCAGCAAATCAAAATAAAACCCAGCAACAGTGGTCTCTTTGTGTTAAGTAGATTGATCATCACAAAAAAATCTCCTACCAAAAGTTATAATACAAAGACTCTTTGTCAATCAAGAGGAGTGTTTCATTATTCTCAAGAAAGTCACTAGGCAGTGATTTGTGAAAGCACTAGTTTATGAGAAATTAGGGACTTTTGGGAGAGGGGGAAAAGTGGAGGTAAAAGAATAATTTGAAAGTAGAGTTGGGCTTTTCTCTCTGCAGGGGAAGTTTGGTGGAAAAGATTAAGACATTATTTCAGTAAAAGTGGTATGAAGAGATGAAGTAATCATTTAGAAGAAGGTGATTAAATGAAATAGAGGAAGTTGAAGGCAGAGGGGCACTGAGGAGAGACTTTGATAAACGAGAGAGCTGGGCAGTCACCAAAAGTATGAAGTTTACAAAGGAAAAGAAAGGGCCAAATTCTGCACCTGGCATGTACAGACAGACTGGGGAATGAGACACTGGAAAGAAGTATGGGGGAAAGGGCCCTGGGGGTCCTGGCTGATGGCAAGTTGAACACGAGTCAGCAGTGCCCTGGCAGCCAAATGTGTCCTGGGGTGCATCAGGCACAGCATCACCAGGGAGGGGATTGTCCTGCTCTGCTCTGCACTGGGGCACCCTCACCTCAAGTGCTGGTGGCAGTTTTGGGTGCCACAATATAAAAAAACCATGAAACTATTAGAGAGTGTCCAAAGGAAGGCACTGAAGATGGTGAAGGGCCTTGAGGGGAAGGCATTTTGAGGAGAAGCTGATATCACTTTGGCCTTTCTCCCTGGGGAAGAGGAGACTGAGGGGAGACCTCATTGCAGTCTACAATATCCTCATGAGGAGAAGATGAGGGGCAGATCCTGATCTCTTCTCTGTGGTGACCAGTGACAGGACCAGAGGGAATGATCTGAAATTGTGCCAAGGAAGTTTTAGATTAGATATCAGAAAAAAAGATTCTTCACCCTGGGAGTGGTTGGGCACTGAGAGAAGTGGTCACAGCACCAAGACTGCCAGAGTTAAAGAAGAGCTTGGACAACACTTTCAGGCACATGTTGTGACTCTTGGAGCATGCAGAGCAAGGATTTGGACTTGATCTTGTGGATCCCTTCCAATTCAGAATATTCTGTGATTCTTTGAAGTGTGTGGAGGAAGGGGATTCTAGGGAATGAGATCTGCAAATGGATTGATGACTCATGTTAATTTTGAAGAAGCCCTGAGTTTAATATATTTTGGAAATAGGAATCATAGAAAAAATGGTGAGT
>NW_005054305.1:5454538-5491715 GCF_000277835.1 Geospiza fortis | reverse complement strand
GGTAACCAAGCCTTTCTGAAAGTTTAAAATGCAGAAAAAAACATGTCTGTTTGTATGAGAAGCTAAACTAGAATTAAAATTTTCCCCTCCTTCTCAGGTTCAAGTAACATTGAGTAAAGAAAGAAAAAAGTTCAAAACAAAGTGGTAATGACTGCAAGATAAGGCAGACCACTGAATTTCTTAGGACACCTGAGATAACTCCTCAACATGGAAGCCAGATGAGATCTTTTCCTCTGTCCCTCTCCTTCCTCTGGCCACTTTGATGCACCTCAGAGTTGTCACACCTTATGTCATTTCCAGTATAGGTGAATTCTGTAGGTCTGCTACTCCAGGCAAATCAAGTTCTCAGGGTATAAACACTTAAGAAGTCAGCTCCACTAAAATCAGACACATTTATTTACTCAGGAATTTATGACTTCCTCAATTCAAACTTCTATTTACCACCCCAGACAGAAACCACACTCATAGAAGAAAATCAGATAGACAAACAAAAATTGCATACATACCCTAAATCTTGTTTTTCCCAATTATTAGCCCAGGAGGACTGAAGTTCTTTAAGGACTATTGTGCCTCTGTGTGACAGAAATTCTCTGAGCAACACCTTCCTCTCACCTGGAAATACAGTCTCCCTTTAAAGATCACTATTTTTATATCAGGGGTCAAAGACATGTTTCTGACTTTGTTTTTAAAAAGCTTCAGTGACTTATGAAGAATTTATGTACTATGAAGAGTAGAAGAGTCATCATTTTGTCTTCTTGATTGTATTTCTTTACAAAGCTTTATTACAATGAATCAATATCCTATTACAAAAATATACTAATTATTGGGCATACACCATTACCACAAATTATAGCAGAAATCCTATGGTCTTGTAATGCACACTGTAACTACATCTTGTTGCAGTAAGTATTAGAAGAGGTTTATTACAGTAACTGAGGGAGAGGAACCAGTGCATGTTCCACCCAAAGGTGTATTATTTTTCCATGAATTAAAGCAATGTAAACAAAGAAGGGATTGGTTTTCTGCAGTGTCATTGAGGTTGTAATTAAAGGACAGTGAACAACACATCTAATTATTAGGAGATGGGAACTTGATAACTTTGGGGAAAGGACCTCTCTGATGTTTTGCTTACAACAACAAGTTGGACTCAGTGAGCCTGTAAACATATTTTACAGCCTTATATTATGAATGTCAACTCTGAGCTTATCACAATTTAGTCAGACTGGAGACAACAAGGACAATGATTTGCTCAAATGTGTCAGCCTTTTGAATATCAAGCAGAATCTGACTGCTTCTTAAAATCCTGTGACTCTTTGGCTCTTATGAAAGGAATTAAATAACTTAGTGAAGAGTTTTACTGGGTTATATAATCGGTGAAAAGATATCACTGTTATCCCGTTTTACCTTAAATTCATTGCTAGCTGCTTTTCACCCCAGAATGGTTTGGCTGGTTAGGGATCTTATAGATTATCTAGTTCCAACCCTCATGGCCATGGGCAGGAACCCTTTTCACTAGACCAGATTGCTCAAAGACCATCCAACCTGGCCTTGAACAGTTCCACGGATGGGGCACTCAACTTCTCTGGGCCAGTGTTGGAGTTCTCATCACCAATACAGCCCAAATCCTTCTCTTCAGGGCTGCTCTTAACCCATTCTCTGCTCTGCCTGTATTTTTATTTGAGACTGTCCCAACACAGGTGCAGGACCTTACAACTGGCCTTGAACTTCTTGAGCTTCATGTGGGCTCACTCTTCAGGCCTTCTGGATGGCATCCCTTCCATCCAGCATGTCAACTGCACCACACAACTTGATGTCAGCAATCCTGCTGAGTGTGCATTCGATCCTGCTGTCCGCGACATTGACAAAGATGTTAAACAGCACCAGTCTCAATATGAGCCCCTGAGGAATGCCACCCATCACTGGTCTCCACATCTAGCCATTGATCCCATTATGGATAATTCCCAGGCCTATTAATACGTTTTCAAAACAAAAGTTGTATGGTCTTAAATCCATATTTAATCCATGGAAGTAGTACAACTGCTGAGCCACACTAGTGATGGGAATGAGCAAACTGTTGGCAGTTAGTGTAGGATGACATACAAGATTAAAGTTCCTATGTAAAGTGTTTTAAAATAAAAAAAATTGAAGTATCAGGCAATTTAAAAATAATTCCTAATAAAGATGAGTCTTTGAGACATCATTACATGGTGTAGCAAAACAATTAAATATTCAAGACAGCAAAGTCCTGAATACAGAAACTGAACATATGTGATTAACATTGTGTTTCATGGAGTGAGACTGTCTGAAAAAAGATAGTATCAGTGATGGAAGGAAGAAGGTGCTGCATGAAGGGGTGGTTAATACAGCCTTCTATGATTAATTTAAAAATCCTGCTGTGATGACAGAGGCGGATGGAGCATTTCTATTGAGTGACACCTGAGGCACTGTGCCACTCACTTCAGAGATGTGTAGAAAATAGATGACAGATGAAGGACTTACATTTGATGGGGTGTGTACCTGCCTTCTGCCTTCTGTAGTTTACTGGTGCACAGAATCAGTGGAATGACTAGACAGAAATCAGCTCCCAAATTTCATTGTCAACAAACAAAAAAGGTATAGGACCTTGTTTCTGCTTTCACCATCTTATGAACTTCAGAGCTGAGCAGTCTGGTATGCAGAAAACCTCAACATGGCAGGTTTGCTTTTTAAAGATTTTTTTTTTTTGTCTACACCAATTAATCTGTATGAATTGGTACAGAATATTACTTGTTCTTATGAACTCTCTGTATCTATGGATTACCTGCATTATTTTAAAATCTTAAGACAGGATATATAATATGAAAATCCTATTCAAGCAAAAGAAAACATTTCCCCCACAAACCAAAGAGGTAATTTAAGCCTCTATGGTGCAGGCATTTTCCACCCTTTGATAAAGAATATCAATACATAATCTTTGGAGAATAATAAATAAGATGTTGAGAATAATAAATAAGATGTTGAGATGTTTATTTAATTAAATAAATTTACTGGTTGGAATAGCTGCAAGTATATCTGGTGTCCTTTGATTCTTGTTAATTTTACTGGTTTGTTTTTTTTTTTTTTTAATTATAGAAACACCAATAATACAAAAAATGTTATAAACCATAAAAAGGAAAATAACTCCACTGAAGAGCTCTGGACCATGCTGCTAAACAAAGCTAAAGTAGTGAAATGGTCAGAGACAAACATGCAGAATTTCTTCAAAGTGTTATTTTCTCTGAAAAAATATGCTTATTATGTCTAACTTAAGTGAGAAGGTACAAGTAACAGTGACAGGGAACATGTGAAATAGTTAAGTCTCAGAGAGTTTCTGGCTTTTACTACTTGTTGCTTTGAAAAGGGAAAATGTAAATGAATCAAGTTCCATCTTGTACAGAAGATAAGGCTCTTCAAGCAATTGCAAAGAGTAGGAGGTGTTGACGAGTGATATCTGCACAAGTGCCACTGGCAGAACTTGTATTGCTATTTGATTTGGACAGTGATAGGGGAATAAAATTTTCTTCATTATTATTCAGACTAATTCAAAATATTAGTACTGACCAAATGTAATTGTTTCAATTGTTTGAAATAATCAAGCTCTGCTCTCTGATTGTCCAAACATTTTTCTGCTTATTACATAAGGAAGTCAAGAAAAAGGTAACTCCTTATGTCGCAACATCTCTCATGTTAATGTGCAAACACACAAGCCAAATATCATACACAATATGTGCAAATGACAAACATCTAATTTGTATTGACAGTTATCACAATTATTTGCACAAATTACTGTCACATACATATGCATAATTAGTTACACTCAATAACCAATTTGTTTCCAGATTGAAGTGTACATTTTCCATGTGCAGCACCATATCTGAACAATTTGCTATTTTCCAGACACTTTAATGTTTCTGATCTCCAAGATAAGCATTTTCCTTCCCAAAAAAATACCCAGAGGTGCATTTCTAAAGACAAACATTTGTTGTTTTGTCCTGTCTGTATGTCACCTAGTGGAAAGTCGTCATTGCGGGGTCTTCAGTCTTAGTATAAAATAAATATAAATAATATAATTAAAAATACTGTACATCTTCTTTCTTGCACTCTACAGTCATCAAATCCCAGACACATACAGTTTTCATCTTACAGAGGAAACAACAGGCAGTTAGACTATGCCCAGAGTTATTTTTAAAAATAATTTAAACTGATGGTGGGATTTTTTTTTCTGAAACCATAATTGGCAGTATGGCAGCAATATTGAGGATATGAAAAGAAACCACAGTAAACAAAGAAGAAGCACTGGGCGAAGTTGCAGCTACTTGCTGGATCAAAGCTTCAGTCTCACAGTGGTGCTTTTGCCCCTGGCTGCGGTCCAGGAGAAAGGCCCAAGGGAGTGAGCTCCCTGGCGAGTCACGGCGTCTCTCCAAGCAGGCGTGACATCTCCTACAAAATCAGACTTGGCCTCACCCTGCCTGAAAGCAACTCTCTGCCCAAGCTAGGAGTATCTGAGTTGACTTCTAAACTCAGTACCAAGCCCATTTTTAATTGGCAAGGTAATCGTGTGAAAATGCTGACTGAACGTCACTCGTATGTACCAGCCTTTTAGTTAAGCACATTTGTAGGTGGGGCATATATAAGCATAAAAAGGCCTGAGGACAATTGGAAATTGAGCTCTGGCAGCCACTTGTCCCCAGATTACAAATTGTACATGATGTTCACCTAAGCTACATAAACTTTGCAAACTCTACAGTCCGGTAAATATCATGAAATTCAGTGCTTGAGAAATTTGGTTTTCCCTTGGTATTTGCATGATGAATACACAATTGTGCCTTTTCATTGTATTTTGCATATCTTTATAGGACTGTAATTAGGTTGGATATAAATCTGAAGTAGAAGTAGAATAAAATTCTAAATTCTGTGTAATTTCAAGCTAAAATCTCAAATTAGGTCAATAAAGCAAGTTCCCCACATCTTCACATTTGGATCACACAGAGGTCTTTGAAGTCAGTTGTGTTACAACTTTCTAAAATGGTGTTAATGGCCCAATTCTAATTTAAAATCCAGTTTTATGGCATTCCAGTCATTTCCATGATGTTTGTTTCTCATTTGCAAAGTCAGATTAGAATCGAATCCAATGAGGTTTGCTGCAGAAGGTCAGATAAGACTGAAAAAGTATCTCCAGGCTTTTTTTCCTATGGAAACCAGTCTTCTAAATCATGTTGATTCTTGCAAAAAGTATCAGGAATGACTATTAAACAGCAATTCCATTGTCTTAATTTGTTACTTGTTTGGTCTGCATCTTATAGGATGAGTTTAAGTCCTCCTGAGACATCTAAGGTTGTAAAAACATCAGTACCAAATTAAACCAGAGCTGGCCCAGTTCCCTCTCTGATAATGGCCAATGATGGATCCAGGGAGAGTATATGAACAAGGTAGGCATAAAAGTGGCACGTTCCTAACGAGCTTGTACAGCCTACAGCAATCTTTGGCACAGTGACTTCCCCAGGAAAAACGTGACATGCTTGTTTCTTACAGCAGAGTGCAAATCAAGAGTAATTGCATTGAAATTTTGTGGAGTTATAAAAAGGTATGCAGCCAACAATAGGTGTATTTTTTTTCCTGTAGACCCAGGAAAAACACTTGATTTTATTATTTTCCTGTCATTGTGAATATCGAATTATGTTTAAAAATATTATATTTTCATGAAAATACCTCCTTACTTTATGGTATTAATAACACAGTTAGAAAAATAAATACTTAAAATAAATGATAATTACTTTGAAATCTGCTAGCAGTTACTGCATTTGAAATCAAATTATTGATAAAAAAGAACATTAAAATATCTTTAGTATTAATCATGTTTATGTTCCAAACACAACCTATATTGTAAACTTTAAAAGCAGTGGCTTTTTTTTAAAGTGAGTGCACTGAATGAGATTTTTAGACACATCTGTTAGCCACTAAGAAGGTTCATGATCATTTACTGTCCGTATAGTGTCTCAGGTACAGATTGTGTGGATGGAGCTTCGCAAATATGAATTTCGACAAAGTTCCTCCCCTGAGAAATTTGGAGCCTGTTTTGAAAAACTGCAATGCTAATAATTTAAGGATTGGGCACAGGAACAGGTGTAAAGAGACAGAGAAGGTCAAAAAGGTTACCTGAAGGATATGGGATTTAATAGGGCATCTGAAACTCACTTGATTCACAGGTGGAGCAAATGTGTTCCCAGAAGAAATACTCTCATGTAAAATTTCTTCAAAATGTTTTTTGAAGGACAGTGAGGGCCTTCTCAAAATACAGGAGATAAGAACTGATGTGCATATGAGCTGTTCATAACTAGAAATTATGATTTCCTCTGACATGAGTTTGTTTCCTTTTTGCACAAAGTTCCTGAGTTTATAGCTTTTGCCTTACCCCAAAGTAGTAAGGACTGCATGACTGGAGTTTTAATTTGCTGTAATCTAACCACATCTATTTACAACCTTCAGGCCAAATTAGAGTGATTGCAGGGAAACCCACACTTTTCTAGAGACAAAAGACCAAAATTGCAGGGCAGTCCTAAACCAGCTCTTTCCTCAACAAATATGCACGGAGGCTTGCACACGCCCTATCGTTTTTCTTGGATCTCTTTGTGTATTCTTTCTCTGTCCTTGCTTAGAAGGGATTGGTTGTGCCTGGTGGCCCATGGAAATTGTACAAAACAAACCCTCTGCCCAAGGGCCTTATGGCTCATTTGGGCATCATTTGGCATCATTTGGGTTTTGTCACAGCTAATCTACACAATTGCTTGGACATGAACTCGGCAAAATTCTATGTACTTGGGCAGCAAGAATTTTTTACTAAATGTTTAAATCGTTGCTATCATAGACAGCACCTGCAAATCACTTTTTCACCTCAAAATATAATGCTGACCACAATTCCCATTTTTCTGCCATGAAATTTATGACTTCAGTATTTTAGAGGTTAACCCATTTAAAAATAATCTAAACCTATGATTTTTTCTTCTTACAATCTCCTTTCTTCTCAACATTAGAAATTGATCTTGATTTTTTTAGCCTGTATTCAAGACACTTGCAGTCAGGTGACACTGTGCCAAAAGTGTTGTGTAACATTAGAAAGAAAATGTATAACTTGCTAGTTTGAAAGTATCATTTCACTTTTTAATTTTTTATTAGCAAGCTAATTTTACATCATGAATTGAATCAATTAGGATATTTTAAAGGTATACAGAGAAGGAAGGAAATCCTCCAGTTAAGAGAAATACAGAATGATAATAAACAATCTCCTGAAAGGTAATTTTTTGGATATGTATGAGAAACAGAACAAATGCATGCAGAAGCACATACCTATCATGTTAATGAGTTGCATTTACAAGCTAAGGGAAGGGTATGCAATGCTGTACAGTGTACTTCATACTTGCAATCTTTGCTTTTGCTTTTCAGTATTTTATTGCTCTCTCTATATACCTTGAAAAAATACAGCATAAAATTACGTAACTGCAAATAATAACTGGGCACCAGTATAAAGCTGAACCCTTACAAAAAGCTGCCATGACTGAAATGCAGTTAGTGTCATGAAAGCAAGTAGGGACCTGTTAAATTATGCATTTTAACACAGCTGTCTTCAAAAGGACACAGATTAAAAGGATACAAAAATTATACATGGAAACAGAAAAAAAAAGTAAAAACTACAAAGACATTTTTTAAATTGTTCTTCTCTGGTGCTACCCATACCATGTCTGGAAAGCTGAGATTTCTGCTAATAACAATAATAATATAGATTTATCCTTTATTATATTTTGGCATTTATTTGAAAAACAAAACAACAAAGAAATAATTTAAAATGACCAACAGCACATCACTCTGTCTCTATACTTCAGAGGATACACCAAGACTCACACAAAAATACTTCACAGTGCTGTCAATGAAAGGAAGGAAATATAACCTATTGCAATTCTCACAATATACTACGTCTGTAGAAAAAAATTAATTGTAGAGTAGAAATTGTTAATTTTTTGTCAGATTTTTTTAAATTGTGTTCCTTTTTCAAATCAGATCACATAAAGCCAACAAAAGCAATGGGGGAAAAAAAAAGATGAAAAAGTGAGTATGAAATGCTGGAAAAATACAGGATTCAACTAATGGCACTGGAAATGAAGATGAACAATAATCACAGTGCCAAATAGCAAGTACAGTCTCTTCCTCTGGGCAAACTGAAACAAGCCAAGACAGCCCTAGAGCACAATCTTGTGAAGCTCTGGACCTGGCAGAGAGAGTGCTTCAAACACAGGGCTAAGGAGGAGCAAGCACAGCTGCAGCATACGCCCCAGTTCTGAGAAGTGGCCTTAAACATCCTTTCTGTGTTCTAACCCAGCCTGGCTCTCTCTCCTAAGGAGCAAAGCTGTTTCTGCAAGTCTGTAGTAGAAAAGCAAGAGCAAGGAACTGATGAATCACTCTCTCATTGAGTAGCCATAAAAGCATTATTGATGTTTAGTTAAACCACTCAAACTGTTTTAAAAACAGATTTAAATTGGCTCCAGACCATTCATATTTCCCCTGTATAAAACTGATAAAAAGAAAACCAACAGAAGCGTCACCTTCTGAGCTGAGCTCAGGTCCCATGCCCAGAAACAAAAGGCTTGCCTGCATGTTCAGTTTCCCCTAGTCACTTTCTAACCCAGTCTAAACTCTGGCTTTATATTTATGTATAAAACACATGCTTCATGTGAACCTGCAAAGACCCTCTCTTAATCACCCAGGGCTGGAAGAGGAACTGTTCATTTGACAATGGAAATGCACGAGATCTCCATAGCTGAGGCCCATCACTATAGACCTGGATAAACCCTGCAATTCTGGGTTCTCTTCAGTAAAGCTACAAGCTTATGGTGAGCCTCCACATTCCCAGGGCTTTTCCACATGCCTGTGTTTTGCTCCTTTTTTTCCCTACGCTGACCCTTTTATTTCAACACACACAATAAGCAGGGAGAGAGATGCACAATTTTCATCATGGTGATCCACAAACCAGGGATAATCCCATCGGAGAAATCCAGATGGCGTCACTTCCTGTCATGTCTTTTCTGGCTCACCAGCAGGAAGACAGATTCCAGTTAAAATGGGGATCTCAAGGAAGATTTCCAGGGGAATTAGGGGCAGGGAGCACAGGGGGCTGAGGTGGCAGGTGAACACAAAACTGCAAGATGGGAGGAAGTTGGGGGACAGAGAGACTGTGGACTGTTGAAGAAACTTCAAGATTTCTCTTACTGTTTTTTTCTCTGTGAAATTTTGTACTAATGTAGGAAAGATGCGTTTAGGTTAATAGTGAGGTACATGTATCTGTGAATGTAAAATTTGAAAATCAACCTATGCCTGGAAAATTATGACAGTAGCATAACATATATCACAAGTCTTTCTCAGGGTAGTTGCTTTATTATGTCTTCTCAAGGGTACCTATGAGATATATGTTTAACTTGTGTCTCTGTCTGAAGGTAACTGAAGCTTCTTCCCAAAGGCAAAGGAATCAAGGCGTGAATCCATGTCTGATAGATGCAGAATTAGAATAGTAACCTCCAGTATTGAAAGCAATAGCACAATGAGAGATAGAAGCTAGCAAACATCTTGAAACCAAAGAAACATTTTAATATTTATAAAGTATTCCTTTATCTCCCCTGGAAAGTGGTTAGTACTGTATAAACTGTATTGTACTTCCATGGGCATGACTTAAAGATGGTTTAAGAGTCCTACTTTAGTAACAGAATATATAATCAAGGCTTTCAAAAAGGATTTATATCTTAAAGAACCTGTGTTGCCAGAAGGTATGTTTTCTGGCAAAGAAGTTGTTTGTACAGACTGCTTACCAGGTTGTTTACTTCCACTGATTAGTGTGTAGCAACTTCATAGTTAGGAACTGGGGAATAAGATGCTACCTAAATGGGAATTTCCTGACAGTTTTCCAAAGCAGGTATCTTTCTTGATGTCATGCATACATTGTAAAAAGTTTGTATTTTGTCCAAAACTTTTGGCCCTAATTAGTAGGAAATCACAAAATTATGTTTTTCTGTAAATATATCTAGGCAGACGCTATAGGTCTGTGAATAGAGTTGGATTTCTGAGAGAGAAATAAAGTAACACAGGAGTCACTGATCTTGATTTGCTGTTGCTCCTTTTAGTAGGGATCCATGAGTATTTCCAGATCTAATATTTGAAATCGTATGGATGTTTATTATTTTCCTGACCCTTGATATGAAATAAAGAGATCAAAAGTTTTAAGTACTAAACACAATTAGGAAATACTACAACAGATGAAATTTCCTCATGAATCTGAAATAGCTGATAAAATATTTCTGGCATGTACATACTACTATTACCATTTCAAAATCTGGTCTTGCAGAAGTGAGAGGCAAGTCAAGCTTCTGTACAGTGACTACACCTACAATGAATAATTCAGTTGCAAGAACACGTGAGTCATGTTAGGATTTCACCTGGCTGCCTATTCCCTGGGATAAAGGCTTTAGCAGAAGCACTTCTACCCAGGGGAAGGTGTGGCTGCTGCCTTCCTTTTTACAAAATATAAGTATCGATGTGGTTTGATTTGATTAATGAGCTCAGATATAACTAGACCAGACCATTGGTATAAAATTCCTTTGGGGGAATGGTAGCGAATTGTATTCTGAGATATCACAAGAACATCTCCCAATAGCTTTTTGGAGCTATAATGAGTTTCGCTAAAAAATGTGGCACAGCTGCCCTCAGATGGTGCCCAGCCCTGGTTCTGCAGTAGGGAAAGTAGCTGGGGACAGAACAGCTACAGAAGTGACATCTCACATTTCCAGAGAAAGGCAAAAACTTTTGGCCCTAATGTGTGTTACCCTGTGTAAACCTGGTATTACACAGAAGGAGCACTTGAATACTCCTCCTGGGAAAGATGGCCCAACTCTTTGAGACTTCAAAGTGAACACCCATAAACTTTTACAAAGAGTGGACTGGCCCCCGGCCAGCTTCTCAGAGACATTCACGGAGCATCTTCTGGACACAGCACTAGAACACCCACAGACTCTTCACTGTGAAAAGCAACCTTTCCCCACCAATTTAGAGGCACAGATTGTTTGTTAGAATATCATTCATTAACCTTAAGATTCAACATTGAAAAAACTGGTTTTCTGGCAATCTGATGTAATTGGAATGAGTCCAGAGGAAGGCCATCAGGTTGATTAGAGGGATGGAGCATCCCTCATATGAGTAAAAACTAAGAGAATTGGAATTATTCAGCTTGAAAAAGAGAAGGCTTTGGGGTGACCTAATTGTGGCCTGCTAGTAACTGAAGGAAGCCTGCAAGAAAGACGGCGAGAAACTTTTTACAAGGGCATGTAGTGACAGGACTAGGAGAAATGGCTTCAAACTGGAAGATAATAGGTTTAGATCAGATTTTAGGAAAAAATGCTTTACTGTGGGGGTGCTGAGGGACTGGAGCAAGTTGTCCAGAGAAGTTGTGGAGGCTCCATCTATGGAAATGTTCAAGGCCAAGCTGGATGGGTCTCTGAGCAACCTGGTCTAGTGGAAGTTGTCCCCATCCATGACAGGGGGATAGGAACAAGAAGATATTCAATGTATTCTCCAACCCAGGCCATTCTATGATTCTGTGATTTTATGATTCTACACAAAACTTATTTAAAACCATTCTGTACTTGAGGATTTTTAACACTTTGCATTAAATGGACATTTAGAAATTGTGGTAGATGTGCCACAAGCCACACCTGTGTTTTGAAAAGCCGTCATATCCATGCTGATGTATAACGTGACAGCCATATCTTCATATACCAATTTCTGACCACTCTGTTGCATATGTGCCAGTACATTCAGTGTGCGTGGGCATGTTGATGGAGTGTTCACATAAATACATCAGTATAGCCTACTGAGACAATACCTTACTTGCCAGTATAAACAGTTTTAATGCAAATATGCAATAAAAATACTTATTGTTATGAGGGCCACAGGTGGAGATTTCTGTCATCTTCAATGTTTTAATTTTCAACTACAGGACATGTTTCTCAAAGGTGTTTTTTAAAAACATAGCCAATTACAGAATCACAGAATGGATAAGATTTGAAGGGACCACAATGGACCAATCTCCCTGCTCATGCAGGACCATCTTAGAGTATGTGGTACAAGATTGAATCCAGACAGTTCCTGAATATTTCCAGTGAGGGAGACTCCACAACCTCTCTGGGCAATCTGTTCCAGTGTACGGTCACTTGCATATTAAAGAAGCTCTTCCTGACACTTGGTGGAGGAAGGCCACTTCTCCCCCAAGAAGAAGTGGAATTTCCTGTGAATCAGTTTCTGCCCATTGCTTCTTGTCCTATTGTTTGGACAACTGATGTCCAGCTGCCCAGATGGACAATAGTAAGACCCTGAAATGCAGCTGACAACACACGATACAATGACATACATTTAAATATTGAAATTTAACATTGTTTAATAATGTCCTTTTTGGAAAAAGGTACAAATTTAAGTATACTTAAAACTGCTTAATTACAACTGAATATTTGAGGAGATAAATGTTATAGAGATGAAAAATATGCTGTAATCTGACTTTGATATCTGAACAGCAGCTTTCCAACCAAATGTAATGCAAATGTTGGTTAGTAGCATAGTCAGAGATAATTTTCCCATTAATCCTTAGGTAAAAGGAAGATCTAAGCTTTGTGCTGTGAATAACATCTCTAATGACTTGCTTCACACTAACAGTAAAACTGTTTGCCTAATTTACAGTACTTAGATGATGAGACACTATTGCTCTTTCCTATCCAACAAGGCAGCTAACCTATTGATCAAATGCTCCTTCCAGTATTGCACTAAAAGTGTAATCACATGCCTATTTTTAACTGAAAATCCATTCTTGCCTGTAACCTCTAATTTGCAAGTGACCATAGCATCACAGCTACCTCTTCACATAGTCACATTTCTCTAACAGTGAGAAGAGAAACACAAAGTAAGAGAAAGTGTCAAGAGTTGTGTTTTATTTCAATGCAGTTCAGAATATTTCTCATTCCTTTTGTTATTACCAGTACTAGAGAGGAGAAATACAATTATTTTCAAAATTTCTTAGTCCCTCCGTGACATTTAGGTACTCTGGTTGTGTGTTCCAAGCAGCATTTTTTCATCATTACTCATTTTTTGATTCAAGTCATGATAAGAAAGGCAGATATTTCAGCATGGATTCTCACTGTCACTCAGTACACATGTTCTGCCAATATTTTATGCAGCTTTGTATGTTATGCAATATAATGATATTTTTTAAGTATATGGAAATTATCTTTTTGAATTCCCTGACCAAAAAAATGTCCTAATCTTGAAAACATTTAATGATGTGCATAAGAGCTATTGGCAATCTCAGTTTAGCACGTGAAGAAATGTTTTCAAAGTTAGAGGACATGAGTGTGCTTGAATTTAAATTACATCACTATTCATGGAATAATATACAAAAAGTGTAAGTTATAAAATGGACTATGTCTAAGCTTTCATGTGTGTGGACTTGCAGCCCATGAGAAACATCAATAACAAACTTATTTCCATACCATAGGGCTGGTTCCTTTTAAGAAAAGAGCTTCAGCATACTCTGATTCCTGCAACTTTCACCTGACACTGGTACAAACATTCAGATCAAGAAAGTAGTATGTACAAGCATATAATTGTAGAAATTCACTTAATAAAAACCTTATTTTTTTACATTAGGTCTTTCACATGAAGTCTTCACTCCTTCCCCTCAACAATAAATCCACAGAATGCTGAAGAAAGCTCAGTTCTCCAAAACTGAACTCCTTTTACACTTTTTTCAGGAAAAATCCCCAACTCTTATAAGATTTTGCTTTTTACTCTATAAAGTCTTTAAGATCATAAACATTAGCTAAAACTGTCCTGCAATGATAGATTCATTACGAAAACCCAGCTGTTGAGTACATTTCTTTCAAAGAAGGAGTACATTAGAAAGGGGGCTTTTGCTGACCACAAGAAAATTTTTCAAAAACTCCTTCACAATTTCAGTTTATTTACTTTGCAATTTAAACCCCCAAATAAATATATCTAAATCAGCAATTGACCAGTAAAACCAAGTAAAGTTCCAGCAATGTTGGTTTTTAGATTAAAACACAAATTAAAATACGAAACTACATTTTCATCATGTTTGGAAAAGGATTTTTAGAAATTTAGGATTATTACTCATATTCAAAGGCATTAACCTATCACAGATTTCAAGGTCAGAAGAGACTATTATTTTACAAAGGTTCAAATTCTGTAATCTGCATCAAGCCCATAACTACTATTTGAAATATGTTAGTGTCAAATAATCCATAAATTAAAAGTACAGAATGTGCTGGCTAATAGGACTAGGCCACTCTGAGTGTTTGAATCACTAAGCTCCCTCTTGATTCCCCACACTGTTGATTCCTGACCAAGCAGGCCCCAGCCTCAATAGGAAAAGTGGCTCCACCCCAATTAACCTGATATTTAGGACAGTTGTAGAGGAAATAAAAATATGTGGCCTTAATTCTGCTAAGGTCGGGGAAGGCAGTAATTTAGGATATCCTAAAATATTTTAGTTAAGTACCTGTCTACTTGCCTTGGTCTTCTGTGGCCACTGTGTGTGGTCAGCCCTGCTCAGGTCTTCCATGGAGCAGTTAATGTGCCTGCTCCCAAGTTTCTCTTGGAATGATGGCTTTGGGCATCTCTAGAAAAGAACAAGCTCAGTGTTCCTCAGAATAGCAAAAAGTGGTATTTTTAATGTCCCCTGTATTAAAATATGTTATAAATCAACATTAATATTTCAAATGCTCCATGGCAAATAATTGTAGTATCTTTGATACAAGATCGGAAAACATTGCCTTGTAAAAATTAAAGTTGTATATCACCCTTGAAGGCAAGAGTGTGACTTCAGAAGGCTGTTTATTTATACACAGCCATGTATTTATTACATAGCCAGCAACTCTAGCTGTGGCTTCTTATGAATGTTTTGAACTGGTGACTGTGTGCAATAATAGAAATTAATAATTTTGTTTTCAGAAAATACTCAATATAAGAAACACTATTTAAAAAAAAAGTATTTTGTATAAATAGAAAAGTCTCCTAAGGGCATGCAAAAGTACTAATTTGGTAGTCATATAAATTATTTTCAAGACATTAACATTAATGGTACATCACCTAATTTACAGACATAAATGGAAGCTGATACTGAACCATCTATTAATGCAATAAAAAACAAGTTAGAAGTATGCATTAAGTGTTGAAATAATATAAACTGATGTATTTTTTCTCATCTCTCCTTTAATCATGCAATATTACAGCACACAGATTTCTGTGCAGATGTATAATCTTTATTACCATATTTACAACATAATTTTAAAATTATGTGCATCTCATAAGAGACAATAGCAAGAATGATAATGTTGGCTTTTCTTTATTTGTGTAAAAACCCCATACTAAATGTGTTTAATATGCTTTTCTGATTTATTACTCTGGCAATATAAATGCACAATTTTAAAACCGAACACTTCCAAATGACTTAATTTTTCCTAAAGAAAGTGTGGTTTTCAAGGGGTGCTATTGTTATTATTCTAATCTTTAGGCATTTGCATATGCCTGCAATTAGAACCATGGCAGTAATCTATTATTTTTAACTCATGTAACAATACTATGAGACTCAATATTGTTCAGATTAGAAAGGCCTTGAAATGAACCTATATTGAGCAGTTTCACACTTCATGGGAATTTGATTTACTTTAAGTCTTAAGGAATGTTTCTTGTCATAGATCTCCTGAATTAATTTTCAGACATACATGTCTTAATAACAGTTTTTGACACAGAAAACATGAAAGAAAAGATGATGATCCAAAGATGTGAAAAATGATCCAAAAAAGAGAAAGTTTAGAGTTTTGTAAATTAAATATGCATTGAGACAAATCTTCTAATTCTGTCCACTCAATTATAGAATTTAAAATCATAACTAATGTTCTCTTCTTTTTTTATTATTACCATTGGTTGACTACTTTTTTGGTGCTGACCTGTAAATACTTCTCTACATGGTTTCCCTGGCAGAGCCAGGTATATTACAGGCGTTCAGGCATTTCCCACAGAAATTCTAGCTGCACCTGGAAGGAGGAACTTAACAGGTCATAGTAGGTAATAACTTAATTGTCAACCACTGGAAACGTGGCAGCCCTCAAAGATATGTTTTTGTCACATTATTCTGCCTTTGCAGAAAGTCTCTGCTAAAAGTTGCTTCTAAGTGCCATAAACACCAGCACTGGAAGTTTCATCTTTTCCTCTGAAGGACTCATTTACCAGTGGATTGCATCAGAGACAGCCTTGAAAACAGGGAAACTCAGCAGCTCTGCATTCTCACTGCTTTTGTAGAAGTCTAGCTCTTAAAACTGTGAGTGGTGCAGACTGTGTTTACATGCAGGATAGCATCTCTTGTAAGCAGTTGGTGCTGTTCTTGCACCTGGGTTGTATTTGCCTCCACTTGCCACAAGCCATGCTGGCACTCCACTGCTGCCCCCAACCCCTCTTGGAGACCCATGCAAAAGCTGGGCATGTTTCATGTACACAGAAATAACTCGTTCTGAGTAGAAAAAGAACCACAACACTTAAGTCAACTTTAGGCAGATTGCTTTTTCACCCTGACCAAGTATTTTGCTGCTTTAGATACAATGACTGCCCACATTCAAACGTAATTGCTCATGATGCTTTGAGGTTCTAGTGCAAAATCTCACAGCTGGGTGAGGTTCAGCTTTCTCACCAAGCTGGCATGACTGAGCTTGCATTGCTGAACTCATCAGAAATGATATCTCTTGCTGCAACTCTCTTAAATTTGTTCAAAACATCTCTTCATCAACTGAATTTATTTGTTTTCAAACTATATATTTTAGATTTTATTAGAATAAATAATACCATACACTTATAAAATCTCACAGTGTTCTGCTGTTAATGGTTAGACTATTCAGATGAGATATAGCACATTCAAAAAGAAAATAAGCTTGTGGGAACCACCTATGCATTTGTCCAGTTCTAGTAAGTGTGAGATGATAGTTTCACTTGCATACCCATGCCTGAGGTACGCAGGGATTTTGACAGTCTTTGACTAAACACATTCACATGAAGAATGACCAAAGAAAAAGAGAAAACTCTTATAGCATCATGTTTCTTGTTTGTTTGTTTGTGTGTTTTTGTTTGGTTTTTTTTACCTAATCAAAGTCATAAGAATATATGCATGTGCTAATGAGGGTACAGACCCTTGAATTTCCCTTCTGTAGACAAGACAAGTCTAACCTGAACTTTGTTTTCCTTACAGTCTACTTGCCTGCTTACAGACTGGAAACTACTTAAACTAAATTGGTTGGACTGCTGAATAATGCACAAACTACTGTGTTGGCCTAACTCTGCAGTGCCCTGTTAGGCAACAGAGGGCATCAACAGAGGTGAAAATGCAGTTGCTACCTCAAAGCCGGTGGTTTTATGCCAGCTGAAAACAGCCCAGGTGATGAAGAAAACTGGTCCTCCCCATCCCATCTATAAAAACACTTCAGGGGTCTATGTTACCAAACACAGGGAAGAAGTGCTGAGAGCTTTTTGGACTCTACCACCAACACTAAACCACCTTATTTTTCTTCTTTTTAGAAGAGGAGGGAGGCAAGAATTTTGGTATGGAGGTGTTCACCTCTCCTTGCTGGCATGTGCTAGGATTCTCCTGCAGTCTCTTTCGAGTCTGTGAATATCACTCCTGAAATGGAGAGAGATACTTGCTACCAGGTGAGCTGAGGCACTCCTGTCTGCCCTGGGGCTGAGATTCCATTAGTCAAACACTCCCTGCTCATTACTAAGGAAAGGAGGCAGAACAAACATGAAAAAGGCCTTCACTACTCCTCCTCTACCTTCCATTCTTACCTTGCTATTTTTTCCCTTAGCAACTTTCCTCCTTGTTTTCATATATCAGTTTTTGTGACTCATACCCCTAGCTTATGCTGAGATATTTTTCAAAGGAGTATTTATTTCTTCACTACTGAAAAAAAAAAAGGTTTTTTTTTGAAGTTGGCTTTTCAATGGAACTTTATGTTACTTTGGTACAACTTTTCTTGCTTCCTAATTATTTTCATATTTCCTTATTCTTTGATTCATCTATTTTATTTTGTTTCTTGTCCAATCTTGTTACCTCACTTTCTCTAGTCACTCATTCCTTTTGTCTTCTTTCTGAATTTCTTCCCCACCTGTTCATTCAGCTCTCCTGTCATATTCCCCTTTTACCCTTATCCCTCCTCTAATTTCTCTGTAGCTATTTTTTTCATAATTTTCAAGCAGTGTTCTGTATGGCTTGCTCAGCCTTTCAGTCCCTGGGGATGGGAAGGGAGAGGACTGGGAGGAGAGAAAATGAGGAAGGAGGTTGACTTGAGCACACTGTTGTCCTACAGGAAAAAGAAATGCTACCTTTGCAAAGTCCGTAAACACAGTTTGACTGACTCACTACACGCCATACTGAGCAGCAACCTCCTTTCCTAGGATAATGAGAGCCTTGGAGGGATGGTGGTTCCCTGAAGCATGAAAACATGAAAGAGGACTTCCCCAAAGCCATTGGGTGGAGCACAAAGGATATGGAAAGACTGGAGGGCTGGAGAGTAAAGATGATGATAGATAAAGATGAGGAATTCAAGAACCATGAATATCAACAATTGAATAAGGTGGCACTATAAATGTTTTGGCTACTATTAACCATCAGCTGGTGAGGCTGGGAGAGTTTTGTGTCTGTGAGTCTGAATAAGTCCAATACTATGAATTCTGTCATGAATTCCTATATCAGTATACAATAGCCAAGCAAAAGATGTGTATATTACAAACTCAGTTCACATATGTTTAACTGGAAAAAAAAGGACATTTTTGTTCTTAAATGTCTGAGATATAAACTTCTTTACTGCAGGTACAGGCTTAGTTATCACAGATGCATAAACAATACTGTATAAAATTCCTTAGGAATACTGATGAGTCATTTCAGGGATCTCTACTTGTGTGTTTGAACACCACCAGTTATGTCAGTAATATCTGATTTCTGTATTCATCCTTTTTCCTTCATTTTCTTCCTTCCTGCATCCTGATTAGTACATTTACATTGTAGCTCCCTGTAACAGGAAACTATGAAAAATGTCTTTCCCCTTAAAAACTTTTCCCTAATTTTATATGTGAAAGAAACATGCGACATGATTGTGTTCTTCTGCAACCATCTTCATGTTTTTACATAGTTTTCTAAAAAGTGAGGACAAAGTCATAAACTAAGAACATCTAATTTGCATTTATTGTACAAAGATTTGAATTTCTATTAAAAGCTCCAAGAAGAAGTGTTGGATCCATAACTGTCATCACCGCATCTCTGATACTGAAATCCAGCAAAATAGTGGTTTATGATATCACCTGAAATCTGAAGGACCAACCCTTTGCTCTAATGCTCAGTTTAATTCTTCATGCAAAAATCCTAGAACAAGTTTGAAGGTATACAATCCAAAAAGGCTTGCCCTGTAATGGACAGTTCATGCTGTCCATACAGTCGTGCACCCTCACAATGCAGGTCTGCTGGATCTGCATAGGTCAATGAGAGAGTTATGTACAGACAGTATTATCAATAGTATATGATATTCTAATATAATTTGAACATAAGTCTGCTTAATTTTCTCTTAATTAGGTAAAGCTCTTTTATTCTATGGTAGTCAACAATGCAACAATGTAAAGATAAAAGCTTTTCGACACCCTTTGCTCATAGCAAAACAATGAAAAAGGAAATTAAAGCAGTTTAATTTTATTTTTTTTAATAAGATGTTCATTCTTTTGAATATCAGACAAAAGTAGAGATCAAATGAAAGAGAAAAAAGATACGTAAAACAAACTGATTACAAGAAAGAGTATAAGTTAATTAGACTGAAAAGTGTTTTGGTTTTGCAGCCATCTTTCTCTATAATCTCAAAAAACATCTAAAATAATAAATGTTAAACGTGTGCCGAAACTAACGCGCATGTATCAACTTGTCTATGCTTACAAATGGAATAATTTAAACAGACCATGGCGAGGGAATTAGAGAAATAAAGGAACAACCACGCCTATCCTTGTAAAGCATGTAGAACTGAATAGCATGAGAGAGCATGAGTGAGTGAAAGAAAATTGTATGTGCGTGTGTATAAGCTACTTAAAGTGATGATATTAAATTAATGTATCACTAACGCAGGGTGGATGAAGTGGACCTGGTCAGCTTCCTCTTTCCATGACAAAATAAGATCTGATCAATGCATTAATTAAACAAGCGTTTCATCTGTTAATTACTGTGTTATTGTCAGAGTTTTAACAACTCTTGTGAATGCAAGCCACAATGATGAGATTTTACAGGAGAGAACCTTATGACATTAAACTGACAGAACTGCAAGATTTTAATATGGGATGGAGTCAGCTTGAAGAAATAAGTGAATACTTCTGGAATTATAAATTTATCCAAGATGTACTCCACATAATGTAGAAGTCACAAAGGATCTTATTTTGTGGTTTCTATAGCCACCAAACCAGAATATCATAACAAAATTCTATAGAACATGAAAATTATCACAGTAGGAAGAGTGCCTCTTCACAAACACCAAAGCATCAAGTAGAGATTGAGATATCTAATTCCATGTTCAAAGTTTTGCCTTAGTAATGCAATGCAATGTTTGTTTGGTTTTTTTTTTTTAAGTTGGACACATAATTGGGGATTCTTTTTGAGCATTATGAAGCAGATGGGGAAAAAATGACCAAATGTAAGTCATCTGGAAGTCATAGTCAATGTGAAACGTGAAGTTACCAATAAGTATATACTTGTTATGCAATTTGAAAACAGCTTTTTTAGTACAAAAATTCTATGTATATTCTAGCACATATAGTAAGAATTAGGAGTGCTCCAACATCAAGCAGAGAACCCCAGTCATGTCCTGTGGAAAAAAAAAGAAATCATCCCATGTTCCCACCGTCTCTCCTTCTCTGTGTCCTGATTTCCACTGGATGAGAATTTGTGCATGTGGAAAGCCCTTTGTATGACAATAGGTCACAATAGATTTCTTGGGACAAGCACAAGGTCAAGACTGCAGGAAGAACTGGGGACACCCAAGCTCACTAGTTAAACCATAGAACCACAGAATGGCCTGATTTTGGAAGGGACCTTAAAGATCCTCTAGTTCTAAGCCTCCTGCCATGGAAAGGGACACCTTTCACTAGACCAGGTTGCTCAGAGCCCCATCCAGCCTGGTCCCGAACACTTCCAAGGATGGGGCCATTCACAACCTCTCTGGATAACCTGTTCAAGTGCCTCAGCACCAGCACAGTAAAGAATTTTTTCCTAAAATCTAATCTAAACCTATTCTCTTTCTGTTGGAAGTAATTTCTCCTTATCTTGTCACTATGTGCCCTTGTAAAAAGTTTCTCTCCATCTTTCTTGTAGCCTCCCTTCAGGCGCTGGAAGGATGTAATTAGGTCACCCCAAAGCCTTCTCTTTTTCAAGCTGAATATCCCAAAGAATGTACTGTTATCTAATATTAAAATTATGCCAAGCATAAAAATGTTTCTTCTTCCTTCAATTGTCATTAGACATTTCAGTGGGGGTCAATGTCTTGGGTTAGGGTTAGTATACAGAATGTATACTAAGAATGCATATAGTATACAGAATGTAACAGTTAATCTCCATTGGAAATTATGAGAACTTTAACAGAAAAAAAATGTTTCCTGATCTTTTGTCTTTTCCTACATTTGGGTCAACTCCTCTACCAATAAACTCAGTAATTTGTGCTTGAGTAATACTTTAAGGCTTAGGAAGTAATTATTAAAGGTTTCTAGTCTTGGTTTAAGGTCTTCAGCAGCATGAGTCTCCAACTCCTTCACCCCTCTTTTTTTAGCTTGCTGAGCTTTTATAATCTCTCACTATACATAGTATCTACCAATTTTCAAATCCTAAGTGCAGCTTTTTATATGTTGCTTTTAAATACTTTACCATAAGTATTAGGTTCTTTGTTCTAGTAGTGCTCTTACCAGAATTGGATACATATGTAAAGTCTCTGTCTTTTTCTCCCAATCTCCATATTGTATCTGAGGGTTATATTAACTCTGCTTTATTGACTGCTAGCATTGGAAACTTGGGTTCAGTTGTTGCTCCTTTATAATTCCTCTACTACAAAATGAAAAAGGCCAAGCTACTGCACACTTCGTCACTGTTTTTATTGGTAAGACCTGCCTTCAGCAATCCCATGTCCCTGAGACCAGAGGGAAAGTCTGGAGCCAGGAAGGCTTACCTTCAATGGAGGAGGATCAGGTCAAGGAACATTTAAACACACTGAACATACAAAGACCCATGGCACCAAGTGCTGAGGGAGCTGGCTGATGACATTCCAAAGCCACTCTTGATAATCTTTGAAAGGTTGTGGGTATTGTGGGAGGTTCCCAAGGCTTGGAAGAAAGCAAATGTTATTCCTATCTTCAAGAAGGTCAAGCAGGAGGATTACAGGCTGGTAAGGCTCACCTCAATCCCATGGAAGGTGATTGACCATGTAATCCTGGAAGCCGTACCCAAACATATTAAAGATAAGAACGTGACTGGAAGGAGTCAGCATGGATTTATGAGAGACATCCTGTCTGACCTACCTGATGAAGTGACTACCTTAGTGGACAAGGAAAAAAAAACAATGAAATATTTTTTGCTTTAACTTTAGCAAGGTTTGCCATAACATCCTTAGATGAAACACTGAAGTATGGGCTAGATAAGTAGACAGTGAGGTAGATTGAAAAGTGGCTCAACTTCTGGACTCAAAGGGATGTAATCAGGTGCCAAAGCTCAGCTGAAGGCCAGGCAGTACTGGAGTACCTCAGGCTGGCACTGAGGGGTCTGATACTGCTAAACATCTTCACTAGTGACCTGGACAGTGGGACAAAGTCATTGGTAGGACAGAGTGTGGATCCTCTGAAAATTTACAGAGGATCCAAAACAGAGGAGGAGCTGATACACAAGAGGGTCATGTCACCATCCAGATGGAATGGGGCCACGGGCAGAGAGTCCAGCAAAAGGCTACAACAGTGATTAATATCTGGGAGCATCTGACTCTGACATGCACTCAGAGGGTGAGAGTTGTGGCTTCTGAGTCTGGAGAAGTCTCAAGTGGTATTTTGTCAATGTGCATAAACACCTGATGGCTGGAACAAAGGAAATGGACCCAGGCTATTCTCAGTGATACAAGGGACAATAAAACACAGAAAATTTCACTAAAGTGAAAGAAAAAGCTTTTTTACTATGAGAATACTCAACCATTGGCAGAGGTTGCCCAGAGAGTTGGTAGAGTCTTCTTCATCAGAAATATTCAAAATCCAGCTGGCCACAGTCCTGAGAAACCTGCTCCAGCTGGCCCTGCTCTGAATAAAAGGTTTGAATAAAATGAACTCCAGAGGTATCTCCCAACCTCAGTCATTCTGTGATTTTGTGGTTCTGTGAATGACAGGATATAGGTTCAGTAATTGACATGATACAGCATTACATTGTTAGGTGCAGCCTAACTCTGTTTTTCCCACAAATAGGCACATTTTATTTTTATGTGATTTTTTAAATTTTATTTTCAAGATATTGTACAGAAAGAAGAAAACTTGAAAAGCCTTCAGGGGTGATTTCTCTAGTCTTTATTAATTGAAAGTTTCTCTCAGAAGCCACAACTAATTTTATAAAGGTATTCCATTCCTGGAAAAAAATGTTACAGAAATGCATGAAGCACTTAAAACCAAACATGTTAGGGCCAGAACAAATAACAGGACATCAATAAAAATAGAAGTAGAAGGTTAAAGAACTTTAAAGGCGAGTACAAGATGCTTTCATGTAAAGTGACAGGGAAATTAGGAGTGACAAGTTACTAAAAAGTAAAAATAAAAGTTTATTTTGAATCCCTAGACAAGTAGTGACTGAGTGTAGAGGTGAGCATCTCCCACAGGTGAATCCCCCAACAACAATAATTTTTACAGAGGCACCATCTTACCCTACAGAGGAGTGAGGGAACTTAGGAGAATGTGCTCATGACTTGCAGAGAATTCAGTATCTAAACTTCAGAAGAAAGACTCTTGGACAATCTTTCAAACCAACACACACCAGAGTTAAAAGCTTCTAATATTTTCAGTGAATTTCAATTTCAGGTGACTGGGAACAAAACAAATGATTCATAGTTTTATGAAAGCTGTTTTGACATAATTATTTGTCTGAGTTATGGTAGGATAAAGACTGGGTAGCAACAAGTTTCTGGGCATGTATATCTCAAAAATAATCTCAGAAGTGTCTTGAGGCACCTCAACAATGTAGGCAAAACTAGGTGGTGGCAAAGGGCATTTCTCATGCGGGTGAGTTGGGATGGAGGAATCTGGGAGTTGAAATAGGCACTGTATATCTGCTGAGGTAGCGAGGTTTAGAGGGCCTCAGGAAACCCTAGGGAAGCAGCATAGAAGGAAACAGGAAAGGCCTGTGGGGATTATGGGGGCTGTGAGAGCTCAGCGACTTTCCAGGCTTTCCTCTCCCACAAGATGGGGAGAGGCCTTAGGCAGGCCATGGAGGTTTCAGAAGGCTGTAGAGCATCAAAAGCGTCCAGAATTCCTTTACCGCATTTTTCCTTGAAAAAAAACTTCACTTACAAGCTGATTTGATTTAATAATCACAGATAGCAGCCAACACAACCTCCCATACAGAGTTTTATTGAAGGGTTACAGGTGTTATCCTCCCACACTTGGCGCCATGTTGTGCTCTCCTGCCATGGGAAAGAGGAAAGGATGAGGCTGGGCTGGGGGCTCAGGGACACAAGGGGGCTGCTGACCTCCAAATAGAGCCTGAGAGATGAGCAGAGCAAGATGCAACAGCTGTTGCAAGAAGGAGCTAAAACCAGCAGCTGATCATTGATTTGAACTGACTCTTTGGAGACGACTGCCACCAAATTTAGTGTAGGTAGACAGGCCTGTATAGTCATCCACTTTCTCTGGCTCTTACAAAGAGTTTAACAGTGTCCCAGAAGTTTGCCACCTTATGTACCTGCTTGTTTTGCTCTATCCTAAAGCCAGCTGTGCAATAAGCATAGGTAAAATTTAGGAATACATGTAATTTGAAAGAAAATAAGTAAGAGTAAGAAATATGCTACAATGTATTCCTGTGTGTAGGAAAATTTCACAGAACAATATGCCCTAACCACCAGTGAAGTCACCCATCCAATTGCAGGTATGTCAGTGAGGACATTACATGATTTTCAATGTAAGCTACAGAACATAATATATCTTTACATAAATCTCTAAGAATGTACACTCAAGACTCCAGTTTATTGACTCTGAATACCAATGCCAGTGTTGTCTTAGCTTCTGACTAATTTCTATATTTCCTTAAATAATGTTTAAGACATATACATAAGGATAAAGAATTTTACATTTTGATACAATTCAGCTAAGCAGCTGTCATTTCCCCTGTCTTCCTGAGGATGATTCTTAATGGTCTTGGTTAAGGTTACAGCTGGCCTTGCAGAATGCATGGTATGTGGAAGGTATACATCCATGGTGGGTTTTTTCAGACTGCACCCTTTGTCACATATACGGGACTAGTACCAGTTCTGGCAAAGCCTGCTTTGCAGTGCTGAAGTCAACTAAAGAGTTAGGTAAACATATAGAGAAATAACCTTAAAGATTAAACTAGTTTCTAAAAGTACAGATGTTACTGGTTAGAAGTAATCTCTCTAAATATTTTAATTGCTTTTGTTCTTTACTGGCCACAGAAAACTGAGAAGGATCCAAATGTAAACAAACTTACTGGCCACAGAGAACTGAGGAGAATCCAAATGTAAACAATCTAATTGGGAAATTTTCTTTTAGAAACATTAGCTAATCAGGTATACAATTTTTACGTATATTGTGGATAGCGCAGTAGCATTAGCGAGATCACAGACTAAATTTTTTCTTAAAATGTTAATTTCAGAGCACAGAAGGAAACTATCCATAGTACCATTTAAAGAGAGTATTTTTTAATATTATGGAGTTAAATTAAGGAGGTAATAAAGAAAAACTCTCTGAAGCACTTTCCACTTAAACTTGTCACACTGGTACATAAGGGTTTGATCACGAGTGTATACTTTTGAACAGAAATAAAGAAATAAAGAGAGTGTTCATCTCATCTAGTCATCATCTAATTGATACTCCAGGAAAGCCCTCATTATTTCATCCCATATTTAGTGAAACAGCATCTCTTCTGCAAACCTTCTCCATTAATTTTGGTAAAAATTCTAGATGCACAGAGAACAGCAACAGTAAGAAAGTCAAAGTAATGCCTGTATTTTAACATGTCACATGTATTGGTACCATTGTGTCCTTTAATTGTACTCACAGAAGCTCCATTTGATTAAAACAAATATGTCACTGGCATTTCATTCACATTCCTATTTACACTAACTGAATTTGCCTAATGACAGTAACCCACATTTACAGACATTCACATGAACTTAAAGAAAAAGAAAATTAATAAGGAAGGAACATTTTGCAATATGTCAAAACTGTGAAATAAAGGATCATTATTTTTACTCCAGTAACACAACACTGGAAATTGAGTTTTAAATTTTTCTGTTCCCTTCTTTTCTTCTCCTTGAGATTAACAATTACCTTTTCCTCATTCACAAGAGACATTACTGCCCTTTTGCAATTCCCATTGCCCTGCACAGAGATTTATAAAATGTTGTAATTCACAAAAATCATATCTGCAAATTTTAATAATCCTCAGGGAAGGAAAAAAATAAAAAAAGAGCAAGCCCTTGGGGCTTATGTTGTTCCCAGAGAAGGCCATATTCAAGGACACTTGGGAGACATGTCCTAGGAAACTCTTTTAAATGCAATTATTTGTGTGAGAGAAAAATGAAGAAGTAAGTTAGAGCTGCACAAATTTCTGTGTCAAGAGAAGACAAAAAAAGCATTGGGGCTTAGTTATTTTCTTATAAAAAAGGTGAAATGCTGTAAAACAATACTCTGCAAATATGTCAATTTTCTACCTTCATCTACATATGGGACAGCAATAATCAACAGTTAATGAAATTGAATGAAAATGTCTATACACAGCTGTTAAAAGAGACCTTTTTGGCAAATGACTATTTAAGATTCTCAAGGTTATTTAAAGCTGAAGATTATATTTCTCTACACACTTTTAATTTTCTTTATACTATTTGCATATTTCCTCAAATACAGTATAAATACCCTTGCCTAGGATATTTGTATTCAGCAGAACAAGGAAGCAGACCAGACATAGCAGTACTAGATGTAGCAGTAGATGATGTAGTAATAGAATTACAAAACAATAAAGCTACAAAACTAGTGTCAGCTGTAGTAATATTTTCAAAACCTGTTTAGTCATTCTACTTTCTCCCTTGTGTCTGTAATATTTTTTTCTGACATGCACAGTATATAAACATCACCAAAATACTGTTTTCTCTAGAGTATTAAAGATTTTCTTATTGATTATAAGAAAATTAAGTTTTGCAAGCATACTTACAATTATTTAAATTCATACTTCTATGTGTTAAAATAACTATTTTTCTTAATTAGATGAACCTAAATAATGAATTTGTACAGAAACAGAAAGGAAAGACATCCTTGGGCAATTCTGTGTTTTCACACAGAATCCCAAATAATTGTGACTAATTTTTGATCTGGCTTTTATTCTCATTGACAATTCCCAAGTTTTTCCTTATACTACTGTTTTATATAAAAATACAGAAAGTTGTCTCAGGGAGTTTCCCTTCTAGGAAGATTCATCTTCCAGAAAAAGTTCTTATCTGATGCTGTAGGAAAGAGAGGAGGGAGAAGAGAAGAACATGTCTACAGTTCCATGAAATGCACATAAACTACAGCTCTGTTTTCAACAGAAACCTGTATGAATGATAATGTATTAGGAACTTAGCCAAATCTTTCAACAGAAAAAAATAATAACATGCAACTTTGAACTAGAGTCCTCATTTGCCTTAACAAATTGTGTTTGATTCATTAATTGGAGTTAAACAATAGTTATTTTGGCCAGCATTCAATTTCAGACTGTCACCTTTTCCTTTTGCTGTGTTCCAGCAAGGATATTTCATTTCTTTTGAAATAGTTGTCACATATATTGTGATCAGAACTATTAAAATAGATGTTTATATTTAGATTCTTCATATTAAATCCTCTTAAAATGTAACTACATGGTCTTAGGCTCTGCCACAGCAAAAATTGCTTAGCAAATACCTGGGTATCTCAAAACTACTCCTGCAAAACTTAAATGACTTTTAGAAACAGTATTCATGAGGAAGTTGCAGTACAGAACTGAGATTAAGACTCACTTCTGTTGTAAACTCTAGCTAGCTCTCAGTATCACAGTGGAGAATGGCATTACAGTCTATAATTAATGTTAATTCCAGAAAAACACATTAGAAAATCAAGGTCATTTACCTGTTCTTTGTACATCAGCTCGAGAATGTGACTGAGACTTGTCTTTTATTAAAAAAGGTTTAGATCTGTAATAAAGAGCTGCATCTTGGGGCATGCTCTCCCTCCCTGGGGAGAGAAGAAATGTTGCTTCAGTCTGTGTCACCAAAAAAATTGAGAGTGCGAAATATTATTAAATAATCTGATCCAAAGAATGAAAATATCAGGCATTCTAGAGAAAACAAAAACAAAAACCAAAACCAAAACAAAAACAAAGGAAGGGCTTTTCAAAACAAGGGCTTATGATACTTAGATCTGAGAAGAAGTTACTTTCTGATTCTAAGTCAATGATTGATGATATCTTATCCCTTGCTGTTGCCTGCCTTTGATACATTCCAAACTTGGAGGAAAGGGAATTAAAATTTCCCTGGAGTCTACACTGTGCATCAAAACTTGTAAAAATTCTTTCCTGGCTTATGTACAAACTAAGTGAATCCATTATCCATGGGATAAGCTGAATTCAACAAAGGAAACTGCAATAAATATTTCCAGCATTTTAAAAGCAAGTATGAGTCTGTAAAACCCTCATAAACTTCACAGGTATAATTTTCAAACAATGAGGGTTTCTTGCCTACTACTTCATTTGAAAAACACATACAGGTTTTCCCTCTTTAAATAGTGACAGACTTTATATATACAATGCCTTTTGTAAGATCATTATGCCTAAAAAAACGAAACTTCTTTATCTACCTTGATAGCTTAAATAGCCCTTTAAACTTTCTAAAATACCTCTTCCTATTACTATATTAGTCTTTCTTTTTTTTGATCCAAATTTATAATATTTTATAAACATCGAACATCTTGCTAATACTATGCACTGTAATGCTAAAATTCCTCAATCTTTACTGAAAGTTCTCCTTCAACATTCCAGTAAATGCAGTTCCCTCTCTTTAAGTGCCAACTCCAGTTAAGCCTTCAAGTTAAACTAAAACTTCTGGACTTAGTCTCTATATGCTTTACTTTCTATTATGCTATTTTATCCTACATTTTTAATTCCCATTCACAATGTGCAGTCCACCTGTTCCTGTCAACATTGGCTGGATTTTTCCAGTTTTACATCATCCTCACACATGGTTTATTAAAGCCAATTTTTTAAAATCGGTGTTGTAAATAATGATATTAAGCAGAACTTGTTCTAAGAGTGGTCCTTGGAAAATATAATTTCTAGCCTCTATCTGTCTGGAAAATTCTCTTAGCATTGTAATCTTCTCTTCAGCTACCATGTTAATCATTCCATAGTCCTTGTTTTAACTTCCACTTTCATTTCCTTTCCTTTGATATCAATTTTGTTTCCTCTGAGTCACTGCTTAACTGAAACATAGATTATTAAATTGAATTCATTGATCCCACCTGAAGGATATAAAAGAAAGGTGCACTATAACATGACACAATCTACTTTTGCCAAAATCATATTGAATTTATCTTATTTAAACTTCATGTTCTTGGTTACTCTTCCATACAACATCTGTATATTTTATTAAAGATAAATGAGAAATTCTTTTGGATATTCCACTCTTCCGTATCAGATACACGTATCACACTTACTAGTTTCTAATGGGAAGCAATAACGTACCGTGACCAAAACTGCAGCTTCTTTTAAAATAACTCACTGGACATTATCCAGGCTGTTCAGATTTCACACAATACCTGCTTATTTTTGAATTCACCATGGATGTTATCATTTCCATTTCCTATTCTTGGATAATCCTTTCTTAGCCATTTATATAATTTCTTCAATTAAAACTGGGGCAAAGTATTAAGATGTGTGACATTCAATGTCCCCTAATTTCCATCTGATTCTCAGGATATGACCCTACTTGTGCCCTTAATATTATTTCTATAGTACTGTGGTTAGAAATCTTATACTTTTGTTTTGTTTCTTTGAAGGATCTAGCTCAGGTAGACATTTTGCCCTTTTGACTTGATTTTTCTGACCTACACACTGATAGACAATTTCATTTCAGTAAATTCCCTGATCACCTACTATATCCTGCTTAAGGTGCTTAGTGGTCCAGGCAGGCCTATAGTTCTTTCTTTTCTATGTACTGCCTCTTAAAACTCAACCCCAGATGACTGAAATTTTCTCTTCATGTGATTCCATGGGTCATTTGCATTTTAGTCCATGAGTGCATTTTCATTGCTTTTATTGCCTCAAAATGTGGAAGCTTTAACTATTACTAATCTTTGTCTACCCTGTGCTTGAACCTATTGTGGGAGTTTTGAACCTATTTGTGCTTGCTCATTCCAAGAATACTGTCTCAAACTACGTTTCTCTCGGCTCAGTCCAAACTCTTAAATTAAGATTCATGGCTTTTAAAGTAAATGTAATCTGGTAGTTATAATTATTTTCTTATTAAAGAAATTTGTCTGGTATTTTCTCCAAGAACATCTAAGCTGCTGTCATGGTATAATTAATACTGTAACTTATTAGCTATTTTTTTTTTTTGTCAAAACCATTTCTAGGAAATCTATGTATTTCTCTCATAGTTTCTAAGAGTTTTCTAGCACATATACAACTCTGTTTTGCAGATTATAAAATGTGTTAGGGAGTGCTCTTGGCTTCTTTAAAGACATCTTTCAGTTCATTCTCTAATTTTTCTCTTACATGCTAGGAATATGACTATGGGAAGTTTCAGCTTTGACACCTGTTGTGAGTAAAAAGGAGTCATAGGATTAATAAAGATAGTACATGAAAAGAGGTATGATTCTGTTCTTCATTTATATATATGTAACTAGAAAAAATGGAGATGAAAGCATGATACAGAACTAATTCAAGACTTTAAATGTACCAAATGTGTTTTATAAGAGGCTCAAAAGCATTTGTCTTATAACACTTAGTGCCCTCACCTCTGCTAGATGTCTAGGAAAATGCAACAGACAGACATTATGAGAGAAAAATAAAATTAACCTGCTTTACCACCCATTTGAAGGTCCATTACATTCATACTATCTCTCACAGAATAAAAATAGAAAAGTGACAGTATGATAAGCAAAGAATGTGTGCATTGTCTTTTCCCAGTATACTCTTCAACTCTGCCAATCAGTGTTTAGGGATTTCCTAAGTCAAGCACTCAGGACTGTGTCTCTAGCAATCACTGATAAGCACACCTTGTGCTATTTTTTCTGATCCTTTTTCTGACATATTTATGCTTCTTTCCTCTATAATAAGATAGTACTAAGGTGCACCATGTTATTATTTACTATAAAAATAAACATGCCTGCTTTCACTTGTTTTTATCTTATTGCCTTAGCATTCCCCTTGACAACGTTTAAATTCTCAGCTTGCAAGAAACTGTGATTAAATGTTCCCTATTATTGTCCGTATGTCATTCTTTACGTTGCAATTCCCGGTCATAGTAATTTTCCTCACCTATCTAACCTACTACCTACCCACTGCCTTCCATTGTTGATTCTGGATTTAACCACTTTTTAATTCTTTTCTTGATAGATTCTCTGCCTCCTCTAGGTGCTTTCTGAGATGCCTGGACCAGCACACAGAATTTTCAGTGTAAATTCCTTCATTCACACAGTGGCAGGATTCTGCTTTCAGTTTTGCATCCCCCTTCTTCGTTTCCGAATAAGTTTTGATATTCCAGTTGCTTTTCAAATGCCCCTGAGTTATGACCTGAGGTTTTCTGAGAAACAAAAATTCCTTTCCCATGAGGGGTTTCTGCATTGAAAGCTGTTCATGCTTTTTCCTGGAACTCAGGACCAAGAGTGTACACTTGCAGAAAACAATAATATTTTGGTAATAGTGAAGATCAGTTGGCTAAACACGTTAAACACAGAAAAAAGCTACCCTACTTTCTTACCTACAAGACATATTTTGCCTTCTACTACTCAATTTTTCCATTAGTTAAGCTTATGACATTTCACCACCAACCACTTCCTTTTAAAATCTTTTGATTTGGACAAAGTCTTTGAACTAATTTTGAAAAAAAACCTAATTTTAATATCAGCTTTTTGCTTCCTTTTGGTCTTGGTTTTGGCCTGAAGATGGCAAAACCCCTTGCCTATAATATTTCCTTCATTGTCACTCAGAGGTAGAAAATTCTGGATCTTCACTTCCAAATAAACTGATATAGCAGCAACAATTTTCCTGGATTTTTACTGGGAGACACAGTTTTTCAACCAAGTGTTAAAAATGCCCATGCAGTTTTAAATAAACTATTTCAATCTAATTTAAAGATTCATTATCTGTATTTAAAATTATTTTATTAAAACAAGAACTATTTAATAAAATGAAAATGTTTAAATTCATAAAAGTTTTTTATATAAAGATCTGGAGGTATATATACTTAAATGGCAAAGAAGGAAATTACCTAGCATTTGTTTGAAATTGCTCAATGAAATACCTGATTATTTCCCCTTTCAAAAAAGCACCTGAAAATCAGGATCTGCTGTGACAACAGGTATACTCAGATCATTTTGCTAGACAAATAGTGGTTTTCATAGAAGAATAGTAATGAGAATTAATAAGTGCAAACAAGAAAAGCTGGCTTAAGTACAGAGGGTGCATTTTATTATTCTGTAATGTAAAACTGATATAAATAAAAATTTGGATAAGCATTTAAATGAAAACAGTTTCAAAATTGGGGATTTCATCTTAAATTTCAGCCTATGCTTGCATTTTAATATGAGAAAAAGAGAAGTGCAAAAGTACGAGGCTATAGGCTCCAGTGCCTTATTCAATCCAACCCTCATGTGGGAATGAGTAATGTGGAAAGCTTCAGACCACTGATAATAATTATTCTCTAAATTAAAGATGAGCTTTAACCCATCTTCTTTGATGATTAAGAAAGCCAAATTTTCAAAGCTAATTAGTTTCTCAGTAAGGGTCATTGTTGTTTATTGTTCAGGTACTCTTGAGGTAATTAGTATGCCTGACCTAAATTAGGCATTTTGCACATTTTATTAACAATGCACAGTAGCAGAAACCCCTGACCAAAATACACGCTGTGCCTCTCCTGAGGTGGCCTACCAAGGAAGCAAATTTCACATCCAAGGATGCGATCCAACATAAACATCTGGCTGCAGGTTCTTGGTTACGCGACCAACAAAGGTTGCACCATCCTGCTGCTCAGGGAAAAGTGGCTTCCATGTTTTCCAAACTCTTTATTGGTGCTATGTTGCTTCATGTGTAGTGAGCACAGCCAGACAGAAAAGTACTCTGAACTATCAAAGGAAGCAGTAAGGACTGGTTTGCCATTCTACCTCAATAGCTTGCCATCTCAGCAGTAGAAAGTAGCTGATTTTACAGAAAAAGAGTAGAAATCATAAATTATTGAATTATCCCTCCTACCTATAAAAAAAATATACATAATCTCTTCCAGCTTCCAACCATTAGCATTTTAGAACTTTTTGAATGAAAGGTGAAACTGCTTTTAATATCAAAGATCTAATTATTATGATATTTAGATTATGAGAAAGTATGCAGTCCTTCCCAGCTTGTCTTTTCCATTGTTACCAATTGTGTATCCCTCTAACATACTCCTTCTTTTTTCCAAGCTCAAGAATATAGTCCACTTAGTCTCCACAGCTACTATCTTTTCTTGTTGTTTTTCTTGGTACTGTTTTTGCTTCTACTACCCCTTTTATGAAATAGCTTAACAGAATTGCAAATATATCCTTTTCAATATATGGAGGTACCTGTGGCTACAGAGAATATAACATTAAACATTAAGAGGTTTATGTTGTTTCTTTCAAAAGAATTATGCTGGTTTATTTCCCTTTGATTGACATTAGTCACTGAGCTCAGGATATTTGCAGAGAATGATATAAAATCTGTTTTCAGCAAAGTAGCAGCAAGGCTAGAGCCTGCCATTCTATTCGCATTACATTAGTTCCATTACTATATTAATTTGAAATTCCAGTTATCAATTTAGCATCTTTTCACTCACCTTTGAGTGAAACATGGTAACATTTTTGTTTTACTTTGGGTAGCCAGCCTTAAATATGGCTGGGTATAAATAAATATGAATACGACAAATTCTCCATTGTTACTGTGTTACTACTAATCTCCTTTCACACATCCTTGATGAAAAGATGGTCAGGTCCAGCTGCCAATCTCCCCTACAACACAACTTACAAAATTCTTCTTTTCCCTATTTTCTTCTTTTCCCTATTTAAAACCATTTATGGCCACAGAAAAACCTCTACTCCTATTGCAATTTTAATTTAGGATATTTTTTAGTGATAGGCTTTATCAAGCTCTTGGATGAAACTCCTGCATTGAACAGGTGAAACTTAGCAATTTATGTATTGAGTCCAGTCTTACACTCTGCTTGATTTTTGAGATGAAACGGCCCTCTATGACAGTCATGCTAACTCTTCCAATATTACATATGTCTTCACATGCTCACTGAGCCCACCCTTTAATAATCCCTTATACTAACTGGTCTCCAAGATAATCAAATTACAAGTAAGTTTTTTTTTGTCAAAGATTTCCCCCCAAGACTATCACGTATATCAGTGATGTCAAAGTTTGAAGTAAAACTGTTGGAGGATTCATTCTGCAATTATGTGATTCTGTTGTGGAATTTGGTAGGGTCTCTGTGCCCAAAATAGCATGAAACAAGGGATGTTCCCCCCCCACACACACTCTTGTTGCTCGACTCTAGACCTAAGAATGCACTCACAGGAACTTTAAATATAAACATATCCTTGCCCACCTACAGTCAAAAGCATGGTGTAGGAAGAAGGTTAATTCAGAGCTCCAGCTATGAGAGATTGCTCATGACCAAACCAAAGCCTTAAAATCAGTGTATAAGCTCATGGACACACAGCTCATAGGGCAGGGATTTACTCTAGTTACACAATACAGCTCTTCCTATGGGCAGGACAGCCCATTGTCAAATACCTCTCTGCTGTATAAATGCTTCCTGGTGATGAGGAAGGCATGAATGACTCTAAAAAAGTGCTGTGACTAAAAGGCATTTACTCAGGTCGAATTTCCAACTGGATTTTTGAACAGCGGAGTGACTTTGATGCAACTGACATTAAGGAAGACCCAAGATTTTCTGGGAGGAACTCATGGTAGCACCAGAGCACATGAGAGACCAACCAAGCTGTGTCCAAGTCAGTGCCCTCTCTAGCCCACTGTGCTTTCTCCAGCTGTGGCTGTAAGGCAACAGCCAGAAAAAGTAAGAAAAAGGCAGCCTTGGGCTGAGGGTACCACAATCCCATCTCATTACTATTCCTGTACATATCTCTCCTTCCAGCATTTGCCTGCTGTCTTCCCTTAATTCCTGCTTTCTCAACCACAGCAGCAGCATCACGTTCAGTGTAGGGGTCCAGTGTGTTACTGCAAATACTGAACAGCATGTAGGAGGAGGAAAACACGAGTGGTACGAAGCCAGGCCAGAATTTTAAGATTGTTAATTAGGGCTTTGGAATAGACAGTCTGGGTCAACCCAATCTAGGCACCTATTCTGACAGATGTGGGTTTGCCCCACACTGACACTAAGTAAAGAATTCAAAAGCTCAAAAATGAAGTTTTGACCACAAGGTAAATATTCTGAGTTATTAGGTTTGGATGGAAATTATTGCAGGTCCAGACAATTCATTCCCTTTCTATGTCCACAAGTGCTTGAATGGAGTGTAATGAATTAAAACAATCAGAAATTTGGCCCTGTGCTTCCCACCAGGCTGGAAACCTCACTAAGGCAAAGAGCAGGATCTGGTGCAGCTGCAGGGGGCTTAGGGCTCTTATTTTGTGCTTATCTGAACACTTCAAGAGGGACAGCCACTGTGAGGTTGCTTCTTAAGACAAATCATGCTTTACCAGTTCAAAGAAAAAAAAAAAAGAAGTGTTACAGCCCTTTTTTGTCTTCTCCCACTGAGTCTGTATGACGTTATTTGGTGCAATGTTTAGGGTGCAACCATCAGCAGAGCCATCCTGCAACACCAACATGCCATGGAGTACTGCAGCACATAGTTGTGACTGTTATCATAGATTATCACAGGTTACCTACGGAGTGCCCCATGCCCGCAGTGCACTGCTATGTAACCAGCTGCTCACACACCTCTGTGGATGCCCACGTGTTGGGGGCGACACGGCCATGCTTTTAGGCATTCCAGCATTCCCATGCCCATACAAACGTGCACATCCCACTACCACTGTCCGATGGTTTCACCCCTCCCTACCTTCTTGCCACCTACAGTCACTACTGGTGACCTCCAGCAGTGAATGTCTCATGCTGTCAGATGCAACTCATCTCTCCTTATTAGCTTAAAATTGTAATAAACAGGTTTATTTCTCAGTATTTTTGCTTCTAACTGTGAATTTCAATGTACACCAATGTAAACAAATACTGCAACCTACTTGGTCTCCTTTTTGGCGTGCTTTGGGACTGGCTACAACTCAGTAATAACTGTTTCTGAAGCAAAACGTGGAATAAAATGTAGCCGGCAATAGAAACAGCATTCCTTGCTTCAGGCTGAAAGGTCTTTTGGGCGCAGGCGGCTCCCACGGGAAGCCCACCTCCCCGAGTCTCCGGGTTTGTCACTGTCATTTCGGCTTTTATTCACCTGAAGCCACTTCGAAACCCAGAACCCACACACACAGATCACCACAATCGTCCCGAAAAGAAGAGACCCGGCCGGAAATCCTAAACTTTGTCCCTGA
>NW_005054305.1:5444286-5453884 GCF_000277835.1 Geospiza fortis | reverse complement strand
TCGTGACTCCAAGTCGGGTTTCTCCTCGGCGGGGCCCTTGCGAGGGGCGCAGAGCAGCGCGGAGGCTGCGCGGCCGCGGGGCGCTCCTCGGGGGGGCTTCGGCGCGGGCAGGAATCCGGCGAGATGCGCAGCTCGCCTTGGGACAGGTGGTCGGGTGGCTTTTGGAGCCTCCCGTGGGGTTACGCGGCGGGCACACGCTCGGGTCGCTGATGCTGCTGCTGGATATTCATAAGAAAAAAACCACCGTAGTTGATTTTATTTAAATCTCCCACTCTGCCTCTCCCCACCTGGTTCTCCTTTTTCCGTGGGAAGGATTGTGCCACAGTGTGGAGCGTGTTGGGCTCCTCTAAAAGAGTTAGTTGTGCATGAAACACTTTTCATCGATTTTCTTTGCATTCAGTTCATTGTATTTGTACATAATTATCAGCTCCATAAAGGCCTTTGGCAGGCAGAGCAGGGTAGTTCTCTCTCACGTTTTTATTTTTTTAATTTATAGTAGATGAGTAAAAGTGATTTTTCTATTGTTTTCTAGCCCCTTTCCTCCGTATTAACATTGCATTCACAAAAAGAGGGCAGATAGTTGGTTGAGCCTGTGAAAGAAAAATACTTGGTAGTGTTGAAGCACTGAGTTTATTATTTTAATATTAGTTATATATGCACATTTTAATGATAATGTTACTATTTCAGACACTGTGTGCCTGCCTTTGCCAGGATAGTAAATTAAAACTGAAAGAAATGCAAGCACCTTTATTCATATATCTAATTAAAAAAAGGAAAAAATTCTTCAGTCAAGCAGAAAAACCAAACAACACTCAAAGGAAAAAAATCCTGAGGTGTCTTCTTTGTGTAAAGTAAAAGGACATTGCAACTTTTTTATTCCTGATGTTTCCTTATGTCTTGATGTCCATGAATAACTACCACTTACATTTGTTTAACTCCTCAATAGTTTTTTCTGCTGACATCAGACTGGGCTTGGCATTACTATTTAAAAATTAGATGTCACATTGACTCTTAAAATATTTCAGAACAGTGTAAAAATATGTTGTGATTTCACTAACTTAAAAAATTAGTGTGATGACTTTCAGGAGAGAGTGTTTTATTGTCTGTTAATAAGGAAAGCCTACTAATACATAAGCATGGGTGTTTAAATTATTTGTATAGATGCAACTGTTATATCTGCGTATATATATATATAAGGAACTATATGAAGAGCTTTTATGGTGCAGACACAGCATTTTTTTTCTAGGGTCCTAATGTCTTTCAGAGTTTAAAGTATTTTTATTGAAATATTTTCTTAATAAGCATCAGAAGTAATTTTCAGGATTTCCATTAGCTATTTACTTCGTTATACCTTTAATCCTAAAGGTATGTGCAAAATAAAAATGCTTTTCCTTTTTTGCTAGACTTTCATCCTGAAAGAGTAAATGCACATAAAAGGCTGGATAGATTTGTTTACATTTTTCTATGTCTTTGTTTAATTGTCTGTGTGATTTTTGGATTACAATTTTAAACACAGAGATAGAAACTAGGCAAAAACACATATACGTAATCCGAGAACAGGATTCACTTGCTCTTGTGCTGAGGATAATCTTTGTACCTCTGTGTGATTCTTTTTAGAAAAAGGTCTGGTTATCTACTACTCATTTGAATTTTAGGAGGACCCTATTTTGTAACTAGTTATATGGGAGTGGACTGCTGTGATACATGACATTTTATTTATGTCATATCTAATTGCTGAAGCTACGTTTAATTAGTTTGTTGAGAATGCACTTTTAAGATGCAAAGTGATATATAAGTGCAAGTGTCGTCATGTGCTTTTAATGAGACACTTGTCCCTTTAATGTTCAGCATCGCCACAATTCTACCAAACTGAGTGTTGGTGCATTAAACTTTCATACTTAGAGACCTGGGATCTAAATTGGCCAGGAATGCTGTTAGAGGGAGCGCACAGCGGAGATGTATTTTATCGTATCTCTACTGAACTATGAGTGTAGGCAAAATCCTTTAGTCAAAGGGAAATCTTGCTGTTAATGCCAGTAATTTTAGAAAAAAAAACCAAACTAAACACGACCCTTGGACAAGTACAGGAGCAGTAGTCAGATCTTGTTTCCAGTTTGGAACTTTGTGTGCGCAGTACCTGAATTTTTAGGGAGGAGTTCTTTAAGTGCTGTTTCACTTGCTTGTCATAACAAACAAACAAACCAACCAAAGTCAGCATCAGTGTCTAGTTCGAAATACCATGTAATTATGCGGGTTTTTTTCCTGATTTCTTCATTTGTTTTCTAGGTGCTGAGTTTGTGCTGTGAAGCTTGCAAGAAAGTAATTTTTCATGTTCCTTCTGAACTAGAGGCTGACAAGTTAGTTGGCAGAGGTGAGAGAAACTATGAAATTCCCAGCTTAACAACACAGCATTGCACCTTTGCTGGAGATGCTGTTAACAGTGGAGGAGACTTTATTTTTAATGGAATGAATGGATGACTGGAGAGCCAGCTAAACAGCTGGATCAGCTTTTTATGAAGGATACGCCCTGTGTTTGTTTCGGATTTGAACACCAGCTCCATGCATCCCTTCACCTTTTACATAAAGAGCTATTGTCAGATTACAGGATTTAATTTAAAACTAAAATGCCAGTATTTAATATTTTCAAAATTTGGAGTCTAAGGCTTACTATTTAAATAAATGCTTGATATTCCAAACTGCGCCCATAACCCATGGTCATATGAAGAAGAGAATAAGTCATTTGGACAAAGGAAATAATAAAAAAAGAAGACAAAACCTGCTTAACCAGGCACCAAGAGGCTGCTTCTGTGTGAAACACGGATGTGACTGCTCAGCAGCGCTGGGGCATTCAGAGCACACGAGGGGACATGTTGCAGAAGTGTCCTGCATGCACATTCTGTTGGAAGAGTGCTCCTGTCTGACTGGACAGTCTGCCTCAGTTCAGGGCACCTTGCAGGTGACTGGGAGGAATAGAGGAGACCAGAAAACACCCCACTCCTATTTTCACTCCTATTTTTTTTCAAAGCAGTCTTTCAAAGGCAGCTTTCAAAGGTGTGGCATAGGGGGTGCTGAAGGATTCTGTGCTGCCTCAGACTGAATTTGAGAATTCAGGGGTGCCCTTTGTGAGTTCTGTGACAACAGAGAAGTGTGCTCCAAGTCTGCAGTCCTAATCCATAGTTCTGTAGAAAGAACAAATAAAGTGAATTGGTAGTTCATCATAATTGCTCAGAAAATCTAGCTTAATAATAAAAATTCTTTGATCTTACTTTTACATTTTAAAAGAAAGAAAGCTGCTACAGCTGTGTGAGTTTTCATAGACTTTAATGTTTCTCTTTGTAAATAAATTTCTTTTATACAAAAATGTTATTGCAGTGCTTTGAAAGAACTTGCATAACACGGAACGCTAAATTTTTTTCCTCCCAAAATTTTTAACAAAACCATTATAGCTCAAAAGACATTACTTAAGCATTTATGGAGAAATATTTTGAATTGATAAAAGGACCATACCTTGACAGTGAAATTAGTCAGAATTTTTCTGCTTATCATAAGGGTTCTTCTTACCTTATACCAGAGATTTTAAAGACAAAACCCCCACAAAACTATAACTAGTGGACCATAGGGTTGACTCATGTAACCATCAGAAACAATATCTCCAGTCTGGTATTTTTGGAAATGCAGTGCTGTAATAGGCAGCAGTATAAGGCACATTTAAGTGTGCCTTAAGTGCCTATATGAGGCAGTGATATTCTTTTCAATACTCTGTTTGCGCTGTACAGATGAAAAAAGGATAGGAGTCACTGCTGCAGTACCATAAAAAGTCTAGGAAATCTTCATTTGTGCATTTAAAGGACAGACTTAAGAGGAAGAAGAAAATCACATAGCATTTTAAATTATGGTTCCCATCTGTTTTTGCAGTTTTGAAAGCGGAATGAAATTTAGTTTATTGAAAATGGCATTTACATATGCAGGATGTAATTCTGAATCTTCATGGATTTTGCAATCAGCTTTCATACAGCAGTGCCCCACCCACTATGATACCATTGAAGGAGTATTGAAAAGTTTTGGTTTTGAGACCATGACACACTCTTGTGCTCTACAATGATCATTTGTTTGGAGTTTGAGTCTGTGACTTTCATCCTTTTCAGGGTGCCAAATCATCCTCTTTTAGGGCTGATTTTGCTTTTCCTCCAGGTGTAGTACTAAACTACTTGCTGGTGAACCGAGTTTATTGAAGTTAAAAAATCTATTTTAGCCACAAGTGACAGCAAATACAATGAAAAATACCTGGGAAGTATGCTGAAATTACCTGTATGGGATTCTATCACATGGATATTAAAAAATTGCTAATTGTTTGTTCTAGAGTTAGTCTTTATCTCTCCCATCTGTCTGCCTCATAATTTAAAGGCCTTTGTCCTCCCAAGAGTATTAAATCACATAGTACCAGTCAGTGCTTTCCTCCTGAGGGCAAATCTTCCAAGATGTAACATCTCCATTGGGTATTTGCATTAATTAATCGTCTTCACCGATATTGTAGGGCATGGAGCACGAGGCAAATGTAATAGCTACTGCTCCAATAATGAGCATGTCTGCCATGATTTTTGTATTTAAATGTACCTAATTTCATCTCTGATGCTTCAGTAATTTTACCAGTGTAATCGTGTTTTGTTGAACGATATCCATATAGCACCCATGTTGTTTAGGAAGCACTAATGAATACAAGAGTGGAAATGAATGAAAACATCAAATTTGAGTGCATAAGTGGGTTTTAAAATCAGTATTGGTGTTACTTAAATACTGAGTGACAAGCTGTTGAAGACTCTATCTGTCAGTAAATACAATTTTTACTTGGGGTTTTGGGTTTGTTTTATAAGGGATATTTTTTTTGCTGTTTGAGTTATTGTTTGGATATTTTTTTACAGTTGATTTGAAAGAATGCCTTCAGTCTGCAGAGTTTATCAGTTCCAGTGATGGGAACTTCAAAGTTCTAGAGGATGGTTCTGTGTATACAACATCTGCTCTTTCTTTGTCTGCTGAGAAAAAGACTTTTACCATATTACTTAAGGACATTCAAGAACAAGTTGAAAAGAAAATACACGTTGACTTGGTGGAAGAAGAAAAAAAGGTTAGGTTCTAATTTCAAGATATCTTACTTATTTGAAATACTTTTTCACAGAATACAGCGTTATACTAAGTATCTGTAGTTGAATTTTAGAATTCAAATAATCAGGCAAAATACTGGTGTAGTGTGTAGTTTTATTTAGCAATTTTTGATTACTGTGTTGCTTTAGTCAGCAGATTTTCTTTCTCAAATGGGAGATGCTAGCAAGTAGCATAATCAGGAATGTCAAGAATCATAAAAGCCGTGTTTGAGGAATTAAAGCAGATCTTATTCATGCAAAGTATCACAAGAAATGAAAAAGCTTGGAATATTATCACAGATATAATCAGAAATGAAGACCTTGGAAAAACAAATTGTCAGTAGGAAGACTGGAAGGGGGAGAAAAAGATGGAAATGCAGGATGGCAGTTAAGCAAAAATTTGTGCAGTTAGGATTATATGGATGTATTCTCATCTGTCTTTTTATCTTCTTGACCCAGACACCGAATACCAGGCATGCTAGGGATACAGTTCTGAAGAGAACCAAAAGAAGGTGGGGCCCTATTCCATCAGTCATGATAGAGAACTCACTGGGACCTTTCCCACTGCAAATACAGCAGGTACATTTTATATAAATCTTAATTTTATGATCCATGCTAGTTTTTTATGTGACTTTTATGATAAAGAAGAGGAGCTGTCTTATCTACCAATGACATTCCTGCTTTTATTCCTCTGTCTTGTTCTGTCCTGTTCATTGTATATCTCGTGATCTTGTACCTGAAATAACTTGTGATCTTAGTTGTCAGAGTGAAATGGCATTGTGCAAAAGTTGAAAAAAGAAGGGAGACGTACTATCAAAGAGAGCTCTTTGGCCTGGAAATCAGTGTCTGTAATTAAAAGAAAAGCAACAGCAAATAACCGTCCACTAAACGTTGCTTAGAAAAGGATTTTGTAAACACAGACTGGGGTACATTTTGCCTGCCTGTCTAAATCCTTTCTGGAGCTCGAGGTGTGTACCTTCAGCCTTGAAGACTGAGTATGGCCGGTGTTATTCAGAAAAGTAGTTAGTGGGAGAAAACAAGTAGGCGTGAAAGAGAAATGCAAGAACTAAAGTTATCATAGAATCATCTAGCCTTCACTAGATTACAGACTAGCTGGTAGCAGATGTGTAGAGACAAGTGTAATAACAGAGTCTGTGCAGAGCAATCATTCTTCTACTAATCTTACCCTCCTAACTTCTGGCATTCAGTAAATAAGTAAAGTATTTTGGGAGAAGAGTGTTTGTAAATAGATAAGTCTAATGTTGCCTCCTTGGTGCTTGTAATGAGATGCAGATGCTATCTGAATTGGCATATCTCTGTACTGTACTCTATGTGGTCTTTATTCCTTATTGCCTTCCTTCACTTTTTCTTCTTTAGGTGCAAACCACAATCTCCGTGAATGCACTCAAACTAAAGTCTCTTGAACAGGTTCAGAAATAAGCCATCTGTATCTAAATATGCCTTGTGTGTGAGATATTCTAGAGATTGGATTTCAAAAAATTTTTTCCCTCTCTTTAAAATCATCTCTTTAATTTGATAATTCTAAATATTTATGAGTTTGAATTAACTCCCGTTCTCATGCACACACATTATAAAGAAAGGCAGTCACATCCAGGCTGTTGTCCTACTTAAATCAAGTTTGGTTTGGTTTTTTTGTTTCAGGAGTTTTTGTTTGTGCTAAATATGATCATGAAAAGGTGGAAATGTATCGAGATGCTGTTGCTGTTTTTCCTTGGGCTTAAAAATGTCTTCTTATAGGTCCAGTCAGACACAGCTCAGAACTACACAATTTATTATTCTGCAAGTGGACCAGGAATTGATCAAGATCCAAAGGGTTTGTTTTACATAGAAAGAGAAACTGGAAATATCTTTGCTACTCGTGCAGTAGACCGTGAACAGTATCCAAGTTTTCAGGTACAGGCCTATGTTGTGTAAATATAATTAAATATATGTATATATATATATGTATATATATATAATTTTAAATCTCTCATGCATATATTTGACAGCTGGGTTGCAGAAGAAATGGTAGCAAACAGGATCTGAAATCACCTGTCTATTCTGAGTAATATCCTTGGTGTTGAAGAGATAAAATCAGTAGCAAATAAGTAAATAGCTGGTCATCTAGATCTTGAGAGGTTTTGCTGTTCACTGCTTAATCTCTAATTGCAGCCTAAATATAGTGAGCTATTGGATTTGCATCACTTCTAGGAAGAATTTTTTAGGGAAGGTTGAAAAGATCTGCAGAAAACAGAAATAATGGTAAACTCTAGATTACTATGGTTTTCGGAGTCTCTCAAGCTGTTCAGATCTGTTAACAAGGTACATTGCTCTCTCTACTGGCTGAGAAGTGTAAGAAGGCAATTAGTAGAAACAGCTTCTAAAACGTAATTTTCAGTACCTATTGCTGCAGTTTATTAGGTTATGTTATAATGCGGCAAATAGTTTTACCCTTGTTCTTGTTTTGTTCTAAATAACAATATATACATCTGCATTTTGATAGCTGAGGTGCCTTGTGAACACCTGAAAAAAAAATGTTCAGGAAACTTGAAAAAAGTGATCGAGTTGGAGGAGGGGTCAGGGAGAAAGTGATTAAAGTACTTAGAGTGTGTGAAGAATGGAAGGGGGAAAGATTGGAAAGCATTCAGAGGTTTTGTTCTGCTTTCACTCTAAGATAGCAGTAACATCCCCTTCCATGCTCCTGAAGAGCCTGGTCTTGAGAAGGATGTGCTTTGCATGCTGTATTTAATTTTGTTTTATGGACTCCTCCATTGAACTGAAAGTTCTGCATGTTGCTTAAGCACTGAATTTTTCTTACAGATCATCTGCTTTGCAACCACTCCAGATGGTTATTCACCAGAAGTACCACTTGTGCATACAATTAGGATAGAGGACGACAATGATAATGCTCCATATTTTACACAGGACCTTTTTGAATTTTGTGTCCCTGAAAATTCCAGACCTGGTAAGAATTGTTTTAAATCACTGAACACACTTACCACTACTCAGCTTTGTTACATACTGGTATGACTAGGTGTGATCCTGCCTTCTAAGACGTTTCAGTGAGATTTCTTGGGGAGTATTATATTGCAGCAAAGACTGAATTTGCAAAGAGTGGCAATACATGTTCAAGTAGCTCTCTTCACAAGTTTAAAACAGAAATACCTTTTCAAATATATTTTTTTTTATTATTTGCAGATCTTTCTGAAACTAAAAATTGCTGTATTGTGTTCACAGGTGTTGTTGTTGGGAAAGTGATTGCAGAGGACAGAGATGAGCCTTATACTCTGCATACCACGTTGAAATACCGCATTGTGTCACAAACCCCACCGATTACCCCCGCGTTTTCTTTACATGGGGACACAGGTGTCATCTCTGTATTGCTGCCGCAGCTGGACAGAGAGGTGATCTTTCCTGAAGCATTCTCAGCTGTTATTTAGTGCACACAGATGGCTTAACACTGCTCTGCTCTGCCCTTGTGAGACCCCACCTGCAGCTCTGGGCTCCTCAGTGCGGAAAGGACATGGTCCTGTTAGAGCAGGTCCAGAGGAGGGATGTGAAGAAGTGCAAACCCAAAAGGTGGAGCACCTCTTCTATGAAGACAGGCTGAGAGAATTGGAGTTGTTCAGCCTAGAGAAGAGAAGACTCATTACAGCCTTTTAGTTGTTAAATGGGGCTTATAAAAAAAGGAAAGTGACTTTTTTTTTTTTTTTGCATGGGCAGGTAGTGATAGGACAATGGGAAGTGGTTTTAAACCAAAAGAGGAGATATTTAGGTTAGATGTTGGAAAGAAATTATTTACTCAGGGGTAGTGAGGCACTGGACAGGTTGCCCAGAGAGGTTGTGGATGCCCCATTCCTGGAAATGTTCAGGGCCAGGTGGTACCATGTCCTGAGCGAACTGATTTAGGGGGTGGAAGTTCATGGGGGTGAAATCCCATGTCATGGGCAGTTTGGAACTAGATGATTTTTAGAATCCCTTCCAATCCAAGCCTTTCTATGACTCTATGAAATGCTGGCATGGGGATCAACAGACATAACTTGATTTCCATTTTTTTATTAATGTCTCTAAGGCTTCTTCTGAAGCTTTTCAGAAACCTGTAAGTAGTCCAGAGAGTTTCTGCATAGATTGCCATATTCTAGCTAACCTTGGCAGAGAACTTCCTACTGCTCAGCTGTTCAACCTATGGATTTTTCACTTTTTTACTGAACACTTTCTGTGTTCAGGAATCCCATGAGCCACTGTTTCCTCCTGATTAAGCTTGATTTGCGGTGTTTCTTGCTTCTTCTCAGAGAAGATGAACCGGTTTCTCTGGAAGTAGTCAGTCATCTTATATTAACCAGAAATATCTCCAATAGCTGAAACCTAAACAGTAACATACCATTTCTTAAAATTAATGTGCCACCCATTTATTTTTATCAGCTAGCTTTCAAGCAAATAAGATACAGGATTTCTTTTTT
>NW_005054305.1:5432577-5444243 GCF_000277835.1 Geospiza fortis | reverse complement strand
GGTGTAATTCAAAATAATAATTCTCGCGTAAGACAGTCATTCTAGGGGACATTGCAACAGGCACAACTTTTCTGTAGATGAAAGGAGTTATGGCATACTTGTGTTGTTTCGTGGCTGAAAATACACATAAAACATCATGTGACAAAACTTTGCGCTAGCAGTTACAGTGCTTAGCTTTTTTAGCAGGAGAAAATTGCAGTGATTGTGAGCATCACTGTGACTACTAAGGAAGCTGTCACAGTGACAACTTGAAGGAAGGAGGGATTGAAAAACTAGTCCACTGCCTATCTTTTAAAGTTAAACTTACGAAGAAGAACAGGAGATTTCATTCCTGCACCAGAGAAACCCAGTGCTACTTCCAGGCACTCAGATCTAGAGTTATTATCTTGATTTACAAACTTTCTCTTTTTGTGCCTAATCCATCTGTACTGTGTGTTCCCTCCCCTCTGCCCTCACCTTTTTTTCCCCTGGTCCCCCTTTCCTTGGTTGTTTACATTAAAAAAAAAAGCTTTCTGCTCTTCTGGTTTAAGTTAGGGATTTAAGTGGGCTGCTTCCTGTTGGGGAGCCCCTTGGAAGTGATAAGGATGCTGACTCCTTCAGTGCCAGACCCTGCCAAATGACAGGCATTGCCTTAACCTGTATTGCCCAGACAGAGGCTGGTTGCAGCACAGTTTTCTTCATCCTCAGTGAAATAAGAGACATGCATTGAAACATTTCACCTGAGGGAATACTCTGTTGCTCCAAAGGGGAGAGAAATAGCAGATGAAAGTGTGTCATCTGTATCTTCCAAAACTTCAGGTTCTGGAAAATAACACTGACATTGTGAGGAGCTTTATTTGATACAGGATATAGCATGCATGTTACTAACAGATGCTGACTGAGCTCAGTACTGCTTAGCCACTGAAAATTATTTTTCTCCTTTTCCTTTTGAGCTATAGGGCAAAAAGCCCCAAAGCCAATTGTCTCATTTTGTTGGAAAGCACTGAATTTAGAGCAGAGTTACGGAACACAAATGAAATATTTAGTTCTACTCCTGTGTAACTATGTGTTATTATGCAGTTAAAAAAGTGAGTATGACAAACTTCTGTATGCTTTTCTTCTTCTTTTTAGCTTGTACCGAGTTACACTTTGTTAGTTGAAGTGAGAGATATGGCAGGTCAGCCTTTTGGTTTGTGCACTACAGGAACAGTTGTCGTCAAAATCGAGGATACGAATGACAATGCACCAACCTTTAAACAGTTACAAGTAAGTCTGCATAAGTAAAATGTCTGTATAAAGGTAAAAAAAAGGTATTTTCATCCCCTTTCTAATTTCCTGATGGACAGTCCCTCAAATATGAAGTCTAATGCCCTGAGACAGTTAATGCCAATAGAAATGTCTTTGCCTATTCTAGCCGTGAGTATGATTCAGGGCTAAGAGTATGTCTCAACAACTGTGTATGCATCTCAAATACCACAGGAGATTTTGTAATATGAAATATATGAAAAAATAATTTATTATTCATAAGGAATGCATGTAATTTACCCCTTCTGTTCACTAGTGTAGAATATCGTCAATAATACTAATTGAGATTACTCTTAACTGCTCTTCTTCAGCTTGTACAGAATAACACAAAAATACAAAAAACCCTTTAATCTTTTGCCATCAAAGTAGAGATGTATTTAATCCTTTTTGTATTTTTGCAAATTTTTATTTGCAGTTTATCTGCAAAATTATATTTGCAGATTTTTATTGTTGGTTTATTTATATATTTTTAAAAATTTACCCCAATGCCTTTTCTAGTTCTCAGCTTGATCATGTTGAATGCAAATTACAATCTATAGCTGATTTAACTGAGGGAAACTGTGCTAATTTACTTTTTCTGTAAGGAGAATTCCAGAATTAATTGTGTCAGTGATAGTTTATGTGTATGAAGAAGCTGAGATTTCAATTGTGCTGTCAGGAAAGGTTTATTGTTTGACTCAGGGGGAGGAATGGGAAAAATATGCTAATGCATCAAAACAAAATAAATAATTACATCAACCTGGTAAATCGACTCCTTAGGTTGAAGTAGTCTTATTGAAATATGATGTTCTTCAGTCCTGCCTTGTGGAACACTATTCTCTGATTTAAATTAATTTTTTTTGGGTACTCCAAGTATGAAACACGAGTGGAAGAAAACAGAGTGAATGTGGAAGTACTGAGAGTCTCTGTGGTTGATCTTGATGAACCTGGTTCACCTGGCTCAGGAGCAGTATATGAAATTATAAGAGGAAATGATGATCAGGCCTTTGAAATTACAACAGACAAAAACACAAATGAAGGAATACTGTGTGTTGTTAAGGTAAGTAAAAATTGAAGGGCTAGGACAAAATTTATGGATTTTCAAGTTTTGGTTTTAAAACATAACGCACAAAGCTCACCTTCCAGATTGTTCCTCAATTTTGTGGGTTCAGAATCCAAAGAATTTGGTTTTTCATTTCAAAAGAGCTTGGTGCTTTGGCCTGGTTCTACAGTTGGAGTTGTTTAGACCTAGGGATGTAACTGAGGAATGATTCATGGTTTTTGACAGAAATGAGAGAGTGGCAAAGCAGGGAAAGATTGAGCACCTTCTTCAGTCTTGTTCTCTCTGGGAGTTAAGTAGACTTCCTCGTTCAGCATAAAGCCCTCCAGGTTTTATTTTGCAATGTACTGACTTCAGGTTTGCTTTTCTGGCATGTGAGGAAGTCCATATGCATAAAAGAATTTGTGTCAGTTTAATTATTTGTTATCAGTGTTTTACAGATGTGAGGTAAAAGGCCCATTGCATCTGTCCTTCAGCAGATCCCTTTGCCTCTTTTTCATTATCTTTTATAACTGCCATAAGAAGTAACTTCTAAGGAGCAGAAGAGATTAGTATTAAAACTTGAACATGTAAATTCTAGAGGTAGAGATGCTAGTAATTTTTTTAATTAATATTATTTATTATGGTTTTTTTGTTCCTAGTAATGATTGGAACTTTTTCTAAAGCTCTGTCCCTGGTATATGAACATAGTCGAAATTTCTTATATTTATTGTAATGCTGTAGTAGACTAGAGAATATTATGACTTTAGGATAATATTAGCTATATTAAAAGCATAAAATGACTTTGGAGAATGTGTCTAAAGAATAAATGGTTACTACTTACTGTCAACTCCATAAATTCTCAGGTTGATTTGTAGCTTCTAGAGAGAAGTGTGATTGACCATTGGTGAAAATGAAATACATGTAAGCTAAAATAACGGCTAACTAAATCGGAAGCAGAAAATCCCCCACTACATTTAATTGCTTTCTGTTCTTTTAGTAACTAATTTTCAGAACATTTATCCAAAATTTTGCAGTGGTATTGCTTGCTTGGGTATTTTCTAGGCCTTTTTCTTTGACTAACTTAAAATTTTACGTTTAAAAAGAAAAAAAATCATGTCCTTCTACTCTGTCTCAATGGCTTATTTGAGGACAGTTGGATTCTTTTGTAAATGTGGTACAGTTTCAGCTGTAATAATTGCATGAAAAGAATGTTAGGTTTTGTATTGGTTTGAAGGGAAAAAACACCGCTTCATCTTTGTTACAGGGACTGGACTATGAAACTGCCAAGCAAAGGATCCTGGTGATTGGAGTCAACAATGAGGCACCCTACCTCCTGGCTCCTCATTCCCAGCAACTTTCCCAGAGCACCTGCTCTGTTACTGTGCACGTCCTGGATATGGACGAGGGACCGGTGTTTAAACCCTGTCTGTTGCGCTTAGACGTTAAAGAATGCGAAGATATCGGGACGGCTATTGGGAGATATGTGGCAGAAGACCCAGAAACTGGAAACAGTGAGGGCATAAGGTATGAAACTACTTTATTTACTAGGTTTTTTTTAAATACAGCATGGGTGGGATACGGGAAGGGGGAAATAGTTGTTGAGGCTGTATGTATGTGTGTGCACCTGCACACCTGTCAGTGTATATGAATGCATGGATCTAGATATGTGTGTGTATACATATGTTTGGGATCTTTAACAAGACAAATTATTCTTCACAGATACCGGATACCGCCTGGCCAGTGTAATTGGGTCAACATAGATGACAAATCAGGTGAAATCAGAACTGTTAGGGTCTTGGACCGAGACATAGGAGAAATGAGACGAGGTCAATGCAATGTCACAGTCCTTGCAATAGACAGAAGTGAGTACTAAATGTTGTTGGAGTCTCTGTGGTGTGTATCAGATGTGTATGTGCAAATGTAGTGTGGGTACAACTGTAGTGGTTCAGACCAGTGGCACACCTGGTCCATTGTCTTGTCTTTGTGATAGCTCTGTCAAATGCTTAGGGAATATTATTTAGTAGGGAGAGCCTTTATAAATCAGGCATGATCTCAACGTTTTGAGAAGTTATCTGCTCAGTTTAAAAGCCATTAGTAATTTTAAATTGAGATATTATTCTCTGGAGTATATTTCTTCTATTTCTTGACTATTCTTTTTAAAGTGATAGCTCTTGGCAGTTGTGAGCTAGACAACAGAGAAAGTAGGGAGGACTTTTTGAAAAGAAGTCATTGAACTTGCAGCAAACAATTCTAACTCTGTCAAAGTTTTGCATTTTAAAGTCAAATGTAAATAATACAAATTTAAATTGTTTAGAACTTCTATTGTCTATATGGTAAGCATGATATAGGCATCTGCAATCAACTATTTCTAGAAAAACGATTAAAAAGTAGACTTGATGTAATTTCACTGGAATGCATACGACAAGCATTGACCATTTGTGTATTGGAAAAACTGTAATAGGAAGGAAGAGTTCATTTATTTCTTGAGTGTTGACTTTGGTGACATGGTATGTGCTGCTGATGAATGCATGGTGACTTAAAGGGTAGAGGACAGAAAGAAGTGCTCTGTTCCCGTAGTGTTTTTGTTCCCAGGAGAGGTGAAGGTAGGGAAAGTGTAGGTAATTTTCTCCTTCCGGAAGTTAGAAGGCTGGAAATCTTCACTTTCTGCTTTTTTCTCTGCTTGTCATAGTGTCCTTTACTCCTAGTTTATGAGTTCTTCCTCCTCTTACCCTTCGTACCTGTTAGAGTAGTATGTGTTCCCACACAGACACACACACTCAGCAAAATACATTCTGCACATGCAGAATATGGAGATGTGGGAGCTGCTGATGCATCTGCAACCAGCCAAGCAATGAGAAGCAGCCAAGAAAGAGCTGTGAGAACTCCCCCTCTCTCTCTGGCTAAATCAGCAGTTGCTTCACACCTTACTTCTAAACATGAATATTACAGTTGATGATATTTAACTGTGAAAGTTTGGACCAGAAACTAATGTGTCAATGTTCGAAGTAAGCGCTAAACCCAGTTATTTTTATCTCATAGATGGTAAAACAGGCACTGGAACAATTCAGGTTTGCATCGTGCCTGGCAACAAGAATTTCCCCCGGATCACTCAAACAGACTATATCATGTGCAGAGACAGAAAACCGATTTGCCTCACGGCCCAGGATGGCGACGAGGCTCCGTACAGCGCACCCTTCGAGTATCGCATTAACGACCGCAGACTGGCTTCCATGTGGAAGCTAACTCCACACGATGGTATGTGAAAACTTCCTCCTCCTCCTCACTCAGCTGTAGGCTGCCAGAGGAGGCTTTGCTGCCTCTCACTTGTGTGTTCTGCAACAATAGAGTGGATGAATCTCTGCTTGGAATTGGTGTAGTCAGTGGAGATACTTCGGGGCTTGCTGATGATCTCTAGTGGTCCCTCTAGTTACTGTTGGCATCCCAAAGGCAAGGAGAAAGATCTGTCTCTTAAACCATACAGAAGAAGAAGAATCTGTCCCAAACATCCTTGGGTCAGAAATCAGCTGCTGTCTGAAATCATGACATAAGAAGATCAGGAGAAAGAACAAAATCTGATGTAATGCACTAACACCTGGAAAATGAAGTATAGATTCATAATTCATAAGGAATTTAAGAATGAAATGGCTAGTATTCCAAAGAGAAATAGAACTTTTCTTAGTCAGTTATTATGATGGAGGACTGGGAAACTGAAACTTTACCTACAATTATTATAAGCTGACCAAAAGTTCTGGAAGTTTTTATGTTACTACTGCTGTTACTCAGCACACTTTTTGTAAAGCTGACCTGGGCAGTAGATAAACAATTTATTAGCTAAGGAAGCACTGTTTCCTGAAATTTGTTGATATAAAAAGTTATAGCTGATGGTCGTTTCCTGGTGGTTGCCAGACGATGGCAACAAGAGCAGCACTTACGTTTTTACTATGGTGACATGAATTGGTTGCAAAGGATATGATTCTGTAGCATTCCATCTCTCTAAGAAAGGCAAAAGACAGAAAAATTTGAAAGCAGAGACATCTAAGAGTTTCAAGTTTTATATCAGGCAAATTGAAAGCTGCATTTTGGATGATACCCATTGTTTCATATAGCTCATCATAAAACAACCATTATGTACATCAGTGTCAGTCTTGTACATTTTTTTACAAATTATTTATTTTGGCTCTCAAAGAATATGGTCATTAATCATTGCCTCTAAACAGGACAGGAGATTAAATGGGTTTTTTCCCACTGGAAATAGTCATTCTCCCTGAATACAGCAATATAACTAAAGAGTAGAAGAGGTATAAATTAAGTTTATAATTAACTATTCCAATCACGCTACCAAAAGCCTTTTTAATAAATGTCAGTTTAGTTGATGATCTATACTAGTAAGCCCAAGTACTGTCATTTCCTATAATGAACTAAATCAACTTCAGAATTTCAAATCATATATTTTCAGAGGGTTGTATAAGGTATACTTTGTCAGTTTTAACATTTCAAAGGTGCTGAATGTATAAATCCATTCAAGATCTAGTTTTGTATTAACGCATTTAATCTAACTTGAAGCTAATTACTGTGGATCTGGTAGCAGTATAGCTGTAACAGAAGGGAAAATTGTGATTATGGGCACATTTGTGACAACTGAGTTTCAAGCATCGTTGATCATAGATCTCGTTTTGTCTTTTTTTTACAGATAATTCTTGGTATCTTTCACCAAAGAGTGATATTCCTTATGGAATTTATGAAATTCCTGTAAGTGTGATTGATAATGGAGGAAAGATAGGAGAGAACATAGTAAGAGTTAATCTCTGTGACTGTGTTACTCCAAGTGAATGCGATGGCAGAACTCGTCAGCTTGCTGGTGGAAATGTTACCCTTGGTCTCTGGGCCATCCTTGCAATGATCTTAGGATCATTATTATTGCTGCGTAAGTACATTTTTTTAAAACACAAAGTACAAGTCACTTAATTATAAAATTAGCTGAGAGAACCGGATTTAAACTCGATTCATTTTTTATTTTGGCTGTTGTATAGCTGTCATCACTGACTTAATGTACCTGCTCTGTTCATATCAGTATCACAGGTTTCCTTCTCTCATCTTGTGCTGTAGTTACTGTGTGTGGATTTCTGTTTATTTGTTTAAGTATATTTTGTGTGAGAGGTTCTGTATGTTCGTGTAAGTGAGGCCAAAACCACCTGCATTTAGCACTTGAACCAAAAGACTTCAAAATAGTTTGTGAGTTCTAGAAACATTTCTGTTTCTAGGAATTCCGAAATCAATTTACCAGAGTATTTTGTGATTTCTCTTGTGCTGTGGGTTAAAACATGGGATATCTGAGACACTGGATTTCACAAGGGATTTTACAAGACCCCCATATAATCATGGAACCATTGAATATACTGAGTTGAAAGGGACCCGTCAGGATCATTGCATCCAAATCCTGGCCTTACACATGGCACCAATAATCACACCATGTGCCTGAGAATATTGTCCAGACACTTCCTGAATTCTGCCAGGCTTGGTGCTCTGACCACTTCCCTCCAGAGCCTGTTCCAGTGCCCAACCACTGGAACAGGCTCTGGAGGGAGGCTGTGTGAAAAATCTTTTCCTGATATTCAACTTAAACCTCCCCAGACTAAGCTTAATGCCATTTCCTTGAGTCCTGTCGCTGGTGACGAGAGTGAAGAGATCAGTGTCTGCCCCTCAGCTTCCCTTGAGGAAACTGTGCCTGCAATGAGGTCTCCCCTCTGTTTCCTCCACGCTGAAAAGCAGCTCCTCATACAGCTTTCTCTCAAGGCTCTTCACCATCTTCATGGCCCTCCTTTGGACACTCTTTAATAGCTTAAATTCTTCCTTATATTGTAGCATCCAAAACTGCACGCAGGTGAGGCCACCCCAGCCCAGAGCAGAGCAGGACGATCCCCTCCCTTTCCTGGCTGGGGCTGCTGTGCCTGATGCACCCCAGGACAGGGTTGTCCCTCCCGGCTGCCAGGGCACTGCTGGCTCCTGTTCAACTTGCCATGGACCAGGACCCCCAGGTCCCTTTCTGCAGCTCTGTTCTCCAGCATCTCTTTCCCCAGTTTACACACACATCCGGGGTTGCCCCATCTGAGGTGCAGAAGCATTAAAGGACAGGGTGAACAGTTCATAACAGACCAAAATCTTGAATATATGTTGTGCTACTGGAGCTGCGCAAAACATAACAGATTCTAAGAGCAATATTGCTGTTAACCAGTGAGACAATGATGGTGATATAGAAAAGCAAAAGGAAATTTGTGGTTTTTTACCACAATCAATCATGATATTCTGACTAATAACATCTTTAAAAACTACAGAGGACATGCAGTAGCTATTATTTCAGAATTTGGTTTTTGGTTTTTTTTTCCTTCTTTCTTATCCATTTTTTCTGGTTATAGTAAAACTGCCTTGCTCCAGTTGAATCTCAGCTAGGTGTTCTTACTTAAGTAGCTAGAACACTGGGACCTGGACATGTTTTAAAGTCTAGCTAGATCAGTGTTTTATCTCAATGGGGCAGATACCCAAATTTGGGGTATATCCTGAAGATGAATTTTCAGATGTGGGAACCTGCAGTAGGGGAGCTGTTTGAAATGTCACCTACCTCTTTTTCACTGTCTTTTGACTGCATCACTTACAAATAGATCCTTTATTTTACTGTGGATAGGTTTTACCCTGTGCATCCTCTGCTCAGTGCTGTCATGGATGTCTTCTTCCCATCTGTCAGCATCAGGAGGCAACCTGTTAGAATCATTGATGCAGATCTCTCTGACAGCTGACGCTAGAGAAGCTAAATTAGCTTGAAAGTGGCTCTTGGCCAATTTTCACAGAAGTTTATATGTTCAGAGATCAAATTTCTCAGTGGGCAGTTAGGCAGAACTCTTCGTCATGGGCTTCTTTATTTTAAAGCTAACAATTTGAAAAGTGCAGAAAACGAAATGGTTCCCTGAATGAAAGGTTTAGTCAGTTGTTTAGGAAAGGTATTAGTTAATCATGATTCTGTTATTCAAAGTCATTTCTGGGTGAGTTTCTGACAACAAGTAGTATTATTAAGAGGAATACGATGAATACAAGGGATTAAATAAGATTGTTCTATAGCATAATCCTGGAAGTCCTCCAGGATTCTGCTGATCCTTCCTGTGAAGCAGAAGTTTCTGGTATTAGGACATTTAGCTTGCCTATTAGTGTCTTGTGATGTAATTTGACATTTGCATATTCAGACAAGAAAAATATCTCCTGTGCAACCTAATTGTAGGCATAAGACACAATTTTTCACCTGGGTTTGGACTAAATTTTTCAGTACTGTGAAACTGAGTAAGTCACAGTGCTTTCATAAAGGATGCTTGCATTTCTTTTGGAAAAAACAGGTGTGTTTTAGAAGAATGAAATAATTCAACAATGCAGTGATTACTCCCTATACTGTTTGGAAAAAAAAAAGTGAATATATAAAGCTTTAAGTATGGGCATTTTTGGAAATGAATTTCTTTTTAAACCATTCTTGATTCTTAGGCCCTTAAAATTCGTTAGCTAACATAAGTAGGTACCATTGTGAGGTAAAATTTATTGTATTATTTCCTTTTCCATAGTAATCCTGATCACAATTTGTGGCTGCTGTGGCGCTGGGGTAATGCACAGGCAGGTGACTGATGATTGTGCCAATCACAATTTAATCATTTCAAACACAGAAGCTCCAGGAGAAGAAGTGATGGTAAGTTGTCTGTTTCAACATAGAAACTTGCAATTGAGATGTCCATAGCATTGCAATTTGAGAACAGGACCACCTGCAAGTAAGTGTTTTGATAAAGGAGGTAGGCTAACAATGAAGGGATCATTAGATGTACGTTGCTATTTAATAAGAATTTGAAAATTCTTACTTTAGGCAGAGGTGGTAGTACCATATACATTTAAACATACTTTGTGGTCGTTAGGCTGGCTACTTGTAATTCTTCCAGATTTTAAGGATTTGGTTGGCAGCTTCAGGTGAACATTTTAATAACCTTGCAGTCATTTTTAACATTGACATTAGACTGAAAATTATTATTTTGCCTGTGTTGAAAATGTGTAAATGGAAAAATATTCTTTTTCCTTGGAGAAGGATTTCTATATTTAGCAGATAGCTGTGTAAATTGCAGGTGCAATTTCTACCCTTCCCCTGAAAAATGACCTCAAATGCAGTTGACTTCATGAACAGGTCTGTGTTCATGAAATTTTTCTTGCTTTTTGCATCTAAGCTTCTTTCAGTCTACCATGAACATAGTTCAGTCCAGGACTGCATTCATCCAGAATAACTTAGCTCTTTAGAGTACCTCTTTTCTGTCATCCTCCACCCCCTGACATTGTCTTCCCCAAGAAGAGGAGATGAATTTAAAAATAATATTTTGTGTTGAAAACCAAGAAATCGTTATGGTGGCACGAGTCAAATTTCTTGTTGCCTATGAAGAATAATGTAATGCCATTATAAACTCAAATATGGATTGTACAAATTTCACTGGGATAAAACTTCCATTCTTTGATATCATATCATACCGTATCATACCATATTAAAATGCAGATATCCTCTCTTCTCTCTTGTCGTAGTATCCTTTCCTAAGATTTATTGATCTTTAGACATTAAGGATAGCCCTTTGTTCAAAATATCACAGTGCCAAGAAAGAGACTTCTCAAAATTCAATTGTGAAAGCTTCTGATTGCTGTTTCTTCTTTTTGAATTAAAAAGGAAAAAGAAATGAGGAGAAAAAAAGATGTCCTCACTACTGCTTTTTTTGTTTTGTTTTGTTTGTTTAGGATCACAATATAATTCCTCTACAAAATACATGTGATCAAGGAGGGTATGGAGTAAAAACAGGAGAGCAGCAAACATTTGAAATGGTAAAAGGAAGAGGGCATACCTTGGAATCAGTCAAGGGAGGTGGACATCAGACTCTGGGATCAGTTAAAGAAGGAGGAGGACAGACTATGATGGATACTTGTAGATACTCCTACTCAGAGTGGCATAATTTCACACATCCTCGTTTAGGCGAAGTAAGTATTCTGAAACTGATTTTCTTGGAAGTGTAGGCTATGGTCAATATATACAGGCTTTTGAAGGAAGACATGTAAATGTGCTAGAAAGGTGGCTTTCTGGTTTTGGTTTCATTTCATTTTTCCTCTCCTTTGCTCCTCTGCATCCCCTTTGGAATATTGCTCTTTCAAGGAGTAATCCTTGACGTATTTCAGGCATAAGTGTAAATTGCTTTCTTCTCTTGGCTTAAGCTATAGTCAGTGTGCTGTTTTTCATTTTGAATAATTACTGAAGCTTTTGTGAGTTTTTCTGAGGATGTCTGTTTGCTTTTAGTCTAACTGCTTGCTT